>NW_026262739.1:0-568154 GCF_021869535.1 Mytilus californianus
AAGGAATTGTGTAATTTCTTCCCCGTTGTAATGGGTAGCATATGGGTTTTGTAACGAAGTGCGTTAACCAATCAAAATCCTAGAAAAATACTAAGCCGGGGATAAATGTATTTCCATCTTGGTTTATCTTACCTTAAAATCTTGGTTTATGTTATTTATGGAAATTTATGACTGTAACATTTTTTCTGTCTATGAAGAAATGTCATAAAAAAGGTGCTGCACACTGAATAACCTGTATATATATTCAAGTGTGTTATTTTAAAGTGTGCACCACATTTGTTATGTTATTCCCCACCCGATACGACTCAGGTTTTCCTATTTAATAGATATTAGGTTATGTGGGGTTATGCTGTTCAGCCGATAACATAGTTACTATATAGTATCGGGTTATCCTGTTGAATAGAATGACTTAATCTGAGTAACTAAGGTCTGATCGAGCATGCGCAATTCCGTTTAGCTAAGCACGCTGCATCCTGTATCAGCATCTATGTTCTTTTGGCGGCCATTTGTAGATTAAGAAAGTTTATTCAACAGCAGTGCACGATTTAATTTTACAGCAGTATCTTCATTTTCCGATTGAAAGTTTTCCAGGAAATTTGCAGTTTTGTTAACCATCGAAAAGGTGTTTATATATATCTTAATTAGTTAGCTATCTATAAAAAGTAAGTACACACATTTATAAACACACCTTTTTATCTGTAACTTAAGGGTGATTGCAGGGGTATTGGATCAATGAAATTGACATGAAATTGACAACGTCGTCATAGGTAAAATAGTGATAAACAGATTATCATTGGTCATCTGAACTCGATTGCTTTTCTCACTTTGAAGTTTCGATGTACAGGCTCAAGCGAGAAAATCAATCTCGTTGAGATGATCAACGATAATCTATAATTCGGGGAATGACATAGCTGCGGAACTGTAGCTTTTAGGTAGGTCCTTGTGTTATTTTTTTACTATTTGCTGACCATAGAGACCATGGTCTGCAAATAGTAAAAACATAATGGACCCTTTATTGGGACTCCGGTATCAGGTGTTTTTTTAAGATCGGGATTTCGGGCTTGATCTTTTCGGGATCCGGGAATTCTTTTTTCCAATTTCGGGATTTAAATTTCTTTCTCGGGACCTCTGGATTTTATGTATTTAAGCCCGGGATTTCGGGATGAGAACATATCCAACCCCCCCCCCCCCCCCCCCCCCCCCCCCCCCCCCTTTTTTTTCACCTAAGAGCTACGGTTCCGCTGCTATGATTGACAAGACATTTCAAATGCAAATTGTATAACTATTAAAACACCCTGCAGAATACACATGTACAATGTATCCTTTTGTGACCAGTTCATGGATCATGGTGAAGACCAAAAAAATGATTGATTGATTGTTGGTTGCTTAACGTCCAGTGGCAAATATTTCATGCATATTCAGGACGAGAACAAGTTCACAATAAATACAATAGGTAGGTTCTGTAATAGATTAAGGGATTAAGGTCAGAGAAATTTAGACTGCCACGGGAAATGAGGGTATATTGGATAGGGACAGAAATTTAGCCTTGCAACAGGTCACCTACGGACCCCTCAAAGAGTTGTCGCAAGGGTTCTTAACGTGCAAAGAGCGTGGCACTCTCTTTACACGAGGCATCGGATTTAACGTCCCCATTCTGACCGGACGTGGCTGCAAATTTGTACATCCGCACAGCCAAACGAACGCCCCACTTTAGCACGGGTTTTACTGCCGGTCGGAGCAAGACCAATGGTGACCATACTTCTATTCCCAAGTCACCCTTGGGGGTTAGGGCCAAAAAAAAATATGGTAGATAAGGTAACTGGAACCACACATATTTATATTTGGCCTAAGTGTTCTCATGTGTTTTCAGAATTTTTAAAACACTTTTATCATATTTATATTAGAGATAGCGAGATCAGACAGACATCTACTTTCTATTAAATGATTGGAAAATTCTTATATTAATTGACGGGAAAAGAAAGGCTTGTCTTCTTTATCCAGATTTATACTTCAATGTACATGTATTTAACATTTGAACATCATGTATTGAATAATATTTTAACGATGCAGTTAGTTGAGTATCAGTTTGGTATTCCATACTCGGTGATACCTATAGCTAGCGATAGTCAAGTAATCATTGACATCCCTAATTTGATATGAAATATGAAAACTTAATTGGAAATCTGGTCAAAAACTATTTTTTTTGTCTCATTGACAATCATATCACATCATGTTTTTTTTATATACTAGACTTGAGATGTTCCCTTGGTATCTTCTACCCCTTGTTTAGCACATAAGTATTTTTTCTTGGTTTAATATATAATTTAAAGGTCTATATATCAGACTTAAATTTCAATCAATATATTTTTTCAAAAGGTATGACTTGAAACAACAGAACAACTTTTAATGAATATAACTACAGATGAACCACAGCCTGTTGTTCAATTTTTTTACCAAACTAGATTTGAATAAGTTAAAGAATGACATACGCACATCCTTCTCCTATTTCAAACGAGACGAAGATAACAAATGGTGGAAAGAGTGCTTTGATTGATTGATTGGTGGTTGCTTAACGTCCAGTGGCAAATATTTCATGCATATTCAGGACGAGAACAAATTAACAATAAATACAATAGGTAGGTTCTGTAATAGGGGCGTCCGGGATTAAGGTCGGAGAAATTTAGACTGCCACGGGAAATGAGGGTATATTGGATAGGGACAGAAATTTAGCCTTGCAACAGGTCACCTACGGACCCCTCAAAGAGTTGTCGCAAGGGTTCTTAACGTGCAAAGAGCATGGCACTCTCTTTACACGAGGCATCGGATTTAACGTCCCCATTCTGACCGCTGCAAATTTGTACATCCCGCACAGCCAAACGGACGCCCCACTTCAGCAAGGGTTTTACTACCGGTCGGAGGAAGACCAATGGTGACCATACTTCTATTCCCCAGTCACCCTTGTAGGGTCCATTTTGGAAGTAGACGAAATCAGCACATGCATTATGTTGGTATGAGCAGAGCAAAAAATATGTCTGGTTTAAATATTCTTGCACTTAATGAAGAAAAATTAGCTGTTAGTCCAGAAGTTATACTAGAAATGGAAAGAATGAGAGAAGATGCTCAATTAATTCTTTGTCAGAATATTATAAGCAACAGTATATCCAGACTTACTATTGTCTTCCATAACACCAGATCTTTACACTTGCATATTGATGAGCTTCGAAAAGAATACAGTATATTAGAAGCAGATGTTATTGCATTATCAGAGACACGCTTGCAAGAAAGTGATGATGATCAAACCTACATTATTTCAGGTTTTGATATGATTAGAAATGATAGCACAAGTCAAAATGGCCGTCCCTATTACGGATGTGCCATATATACAAAATCATTATGTTCTGACAATGTATATAAAGATATTATACATGGTATAAATGTAACATGTTTGGATATTTTAAAGAACAACAGTATATACAACTTGATTACAATATACTGTCCCCCCAAAAATTGCTTGTGTTGGAAACATGGGTCATGTTATTAAGGAGCTATCAGAGAAGAACACAGTCATAATTGGTGATTTCAACATAGACAAACCCTGCATGTTGCAACAACAGATTACAAAACTGGATTAGACCACATATATATAAATTTCAATAAGGCTGGTGTTGTATCAGGTGTGCTTGAATCTTTTTACTCAGACAATAAGCCAGTTTACATTAGTATCCCAGTTCATGGTTGCACTACTGAAAAAACTGGCATAAATTAGTAATACATGTACTTAATGAAAATTTCAGGTTCATACAAAATCAGATACCTTACAGTTAAAGGAAAAGAGACAATTTTCAAATGCTTGGTCATGTTGGTCAATATTAGAAATATAATGAAAATTGTCATACAGCATATGCATTCAGTTTGCCATTGCTTGTATGAAAATTGTGTATACATGTATATATTTATGTCACTTAATAAAAATGGTAAATGTTCGGGCCATGCATAATATGCTTGATAATTTAATGTAATAATACTGTACATTTTAATGGTAGTTCTGATAGATTTCAGTTACAACACAATTGAAATAGATATTGCAGGCTTAAAAAAGAATTATCAGAACCAAATGTAAATAACAGTCAAAACAATTCACCATATTTCATTTATGTACACTCATCTAGTTTCCATATCATTGTTTATATACATTTCAGACCATGAATAAACATAGAAAAACTACTGAAATTGCCTGGTAACACCCCATACCATGTTCCAATCAGGGTAAAGGTTGTTGCAGTGCAACAACCAGGTACCAGAGGGATGGGTGGAAAAGACCTCCACCAAGATCGCTGTAGCAGATGGTACAGGATTCATCACAGCCATCTGCTATGACAATGCCAAAATGTCAATGTTGAAACTTGACAACAGTGTAATGCTAAGGAACTATATTAAGAAGGCAGACAACACAATCGTGATTAACTGGCCAACTGTGGTGTCCTTGACAAGTGCTGTCACTGTAAGTGAGGAGACCAAAAGCGGAGGCCAGAAGACTAATTGATGCACTTCCAGAGGCAGTTAAAATAATTGATGCAGTAAAGGTTGAAGGAAGTACAGTTACAATTATGGGTAAAATAACAAAGGTAAAAACTAAATATTTTATATAGAGTTAAGAAAATATGAAGTTGTGGTATAATTGCCAATAAGACAATGGAATATATAAAAGCCCATACAGTTTGTTAAAAACTACATTGAAACACACTACCCGTATAGACAAGTTTAGATCCAGAAGTGTTAAAAGTGGGAGGGTAAACCGCAAATTACATGTCATGTAATAGTTGCATCATGTTTAAACAATATCCAAGAGTAAGAAATATATATCAGAATTAACCAATAATATAAGAAGACTTACTTATTACACATTTACTACTTTGTCCGTATTATGCATGAAATATTTGCCACTTTCCTCTTACCAACATGATCAAACAAAAAAACATAATCATGATCTGGTACTGTTAAATATTTACTGTTAATGCCTATGCTTACTTAAATGAATTGATATTACTATTAAAATAAGTTCAGTGTTCTCCCCAGGCCGTTTTAGCGTCGCGGCACCGAGACGCTATATTTTTCCCCATGATGCTATAATAATTTCCGCGACGCTATAATTATTTTGAGAATGCTATTTTTCTTGTCACTATATCGCAAAACCACGTCCTAAATTTCTAACTTTCATCTAGTTACCGCTTGTGATCATAAAAAATATATCACCTTTAATTGTAATCCCTTCAAGTCCGACAATAGAGGCAATTTAAAGTGATTAAATAGGAGTTAATTGCCCTTTGGGTGATAACTGAATGGTTACGAATATATCCCAAGCTGACACTTGCGATAGATTTAAGGTTATTTCTAATACAACTATTTATAAAAAGTGTTCCAATTAACTATTTGATATATTTAAATAACCAATAAAGAAAGTGACCAATTCAATGCAACATGTAATGCTGTTGCAGCAGCAGGATCACTATCCCCAAGTCTCACTTTCTGCAACAGAAGTCACATGTGAAACGGAAAACAAACTATTTAGAGCAAATCTGGCATGGGTTAAAGTGTTCATTAGGTCAATGTCTACCTGACATGAAATTTCCAGACAAATAGGACAAATTTTGATGAATGATTTATGGAAAAAATACAGAGGAGGGATATCCTTGATAGGCTCTTGTTTGTTAATGAAAAATAAGGTATTTTCTTTACACTGGTTGTCTAGCTGTCTGTCATGCATTCTTCTGTACATAAACTACTTACGGATTTAAGGAAGTGTACTTTAACTTTTCAATTTGGTGAATGTTATTAAGGCATTTTACAGACATGCATGTTAACTTTACTAAATAAGAGATATTTTGCAAAATAAATTATAGGTTTACATTAATTTTCTTTTCTTAACACCAATATTAGGTAAGTTGTACTGGGGATTTCCAAAAATGATGGAACATAACATATTTCGCTTGGGGGAAACCACCTTATTACTGCATGTAAGGAGCTATTGAATGAAGAACCAGAAAATGTGATCTTCAAGAAATACAGGTTGGTGATAATTATTCATAACATACTTTAAAATCGCAATTTTTTAACACTTGCAAAAAACATTACTTAGCATGAACATTTGTCATCTGCTGTGTGTCAAACATTAAGGTTCAGTGTTTTGTAAATAAAAACTTCATATTTTATGGAATATGTCAAAGAGACAATAACCCGACCAAAGAGCAGACAACAGCTGAAGGGCACCAATTGGTTTTCAACGCAGCGAGAAAATCCCAATGTTCACTTTCAGGAAAGATTACATAGATAATAATTTATTCTTATTAATCTTTTTTTATTTTTTGGTCAACCATACATACATGACGGGTTAGTAATGAACGTCTGTAATTGGCAATCATTAATATGTAAGAAAATTGGCCATTCTAAACTGAGAAATGCTGTACAGGAGGTTTTTTTTTAAATGGGAATATTTGGGAGTAACAAAGATAGAGTAGTAAAGATTTTCAGTTTTTATTAAGTCTCCAATTATAAGTCATCGATGACTTTTTCTTGTAGTTATTGCCCATGATGAAAGATGTTTTTAATTAATTTTGCAAAATCTGTTTTTAACAGAGAGAAACACTAAGGAAGCAAAAACTTCAGGACTATTTGATTTAATTATCCAATAATATAATATATGTATGAGATCTTCTTCATTTAGACGTGGAAAATCATCCAAAGTATTATCTTTTCAAATTTTCTTCTTCAACCCTCTGTTTCAGTGTGCTAACTTTTTTCGACAGATGTAGCATTTTAGCAGCCAATGCTTCTTCATTATCACATCAGTTTTTAAATAAGGGAATTACAATTATAATACTAGTAATAGTGTCACTAATTTTCTAAACAAATCTTAAGAAAGAAGATGTGGTATGATTGCCAATGAGACAACTATCTACAAGAGACAACGCGACATGATGATGATGATGATGTTTAAAAAGTAGTGCCCGATAATACCCCTTTTGTGCCCGAACATATAGCGTTTTTACAAAATTGTAAAGCTGTAATATAAACTCTTGGTATTTAAGAATACTATTGTTAATTAAGTTTTGGTGTTTTCTTGTTTCTCTTTAATTTGTCACGTGTTTCCCAATATATATGTTTGTATATTTTCATTATTTTGACATATAGACTCGACATTGCTATTTTTGAAATTGATACTGACCCCGTGTTACTAAAAAAGTAAAAATGGTAACAACTAAAAAGTCAATATCATTTCCAAAATTAGTTTCATCGAGTCAATATAATTATTTCACATAAACTAGTATATACATGTTTATCATAAATTACTAGTAAATTCTGTAACCATTGACTTTTTATGCCAGTAATATTTGTCTGCCAGGACTAATTTATACGAGCGCAATTTTTTTCGGGTTCGTATCTATGATGTCGTCGTCCGAAGACATATTTGTTTTCAGGACAATAACTTTAGTTTTAGAGAATAGATCTCTATGACATTAAACAAGAAGGTTCAATACCACAAAAGGAAGGTTTGTGATTGTATTTGGGGGTTATGGTACCTCAGGTTAGGAATTAAGGGCCAAAACAAGCATTTTTTTTTGTAGTTTACGGACAATAACTTGTGTGTAAGTATATATGAAATAAAGATACATATCATGACAACATAAGTTAGATGGCATTAGTTTTTCTTTCACAGGAGTAGACATGATATGCCTTCTCTTCCGTCTTGGTTTTTACGTGAGTACCCGCTATCCTTTTTTTAGTACTCGAAGATGCCTCATCCATTTGTCTTTTAAATACTTTTTCATCTATAGCTAATTCGTCCTATTTTTTTCAATTGGTGCATCTTTTCCAAAGCCATAATGAGCATTCCCACTCTCAACTTTTCTAAGGCAATCATCCTTTTGGAAATCTGACTAAACTACATCATGCTTGTAAGTTGTAAACAGTAGGCGATTTGACAATTGATAATTTTTAGAACTTGTTTCAGTGCAGATTTTGGTGGCATCCAAAACTTACGGCGTTCATTGCTTTTTTCTTGTTTCAATTGAAATTTGCCTGACTTCGTCTAAACTGAGCAGTTCTGACTTGATGTTTTGTGGACAATGACAGTTTCCAAATAAATGTCCTCGCTTAATATTCCTTTCAACTTCTCTAATGCAGGCTCATTTGTTAAATAACTATGTGCGTTCAGGAATGGTAGAAGCGGCACTATGAATATCAAAATTCAATGACAAAATGATTACAAATGTCAATTGTATTGTAACATTAAATGGTAATTATATAAATTGTCTCTGTCTTTTCCCTTGGTCAAATGGTCCATTGAGTTTTTCGGCAGCCTTCCCGACATTACGGTCTTTACATTTTTTGTAAATTATTGATCTTCAATATTCGTCCAATATTTGAATAGTTCTGTCCATGAATGTATTTTTTTCTGTGATATTTTTTATATGATCCCCAAGCATATAATTCATTTTAACCATTACTCAGATCAGGGTGCATCTCATGTTCAGGTGAAAGAAGGGCGACATATTTTGCGATGTTTTGCCGAACACTATTTCTTCTCTAGCTTTCGCTATACTGAGTCGCTGGTTCATTACTTCTATTCTGTTAACTGCTTCAAAATCAAATATATAGAGGGGGCGTTATTGTCAGTAAGATCCGCAAGGTCTAGTTCATCAAAGTCACTGTCGTTCAATTCATTAGTTGATGCGATCTGTCTATATTTTTTGTTTTCTTCATTTCAGCATGATCCTTCACGTGCATGAAATATTTGCCCCTGGATGTTAAGTAACCAACAATCAATCAATCAATAAATCACGTCTTATTCATACTATGAATGAAACAATCGGACTAGGTTAAGGGCGTTTCTTTTAGCTGTTTTTATTTCCAAACTGGTAAATAAACAACGTGTCAGAAGTACTCAGCTTTAACCAAAAATCTGACAAGCAGAAAATAATAGTAACCAAGTATCACTTTTCGTCAGGAAATATAAATTAAGCTTTGCGTCAACATTATTTAAAAAACTACTTTGCAATGGAAAATATAGGGAGCTATTCCAAAACCACCAATGGTTGGGTATAGTAGACATCGGAGCTGAATAGAAATACTGACTAGCTCGGTAGTTAAACCTTAATACAAGATAATGATTGGGTCAGGAGTCCGGAAGAAGCATCATTAAGCTTGGCTAATCTGTATTGCAGAATCACGAATGTGTTGGGTCCTGGTAAATAGGCAAGGGTGGCTGTTAGGTACTGTCTGACAATTAACACGAATATATAGTATATTTCATGATTTTATTTCAGGAATATTAATTATTTGTGAGGGCTACTCAATTAATCAAGATGTGGGCGGGAAGGAAGCGGAAATAGGCATTTATATTTTATAACCATAAGACATATGTCAGGTTACAAAATGTATATGAAAAACGTTTGCTGATTGAAGTCACTCCCAACCCTCAAACATCCATAATTAATTATTTCAATATTTCAAACCCCAAGGGTGACTGGGGAATACAAATATGGTCAACATTGGTCTTCCTCCGACCGGCAGTAAAACCCTTGCTAAAGTGGGGCGTCCGTTTGGCTGTGCGGGATGTACAAATTTGCAGCCACGTCCGGTCAGAATTGGGACGTTAAATCAGTTGCCTGGTGTTAA
This sequence comes from Mytilus californianus, assembly GCF_021869535.1. Taxonomy (NCBI): domain Eukaryota; kingdom Metazoa; phylum Mollusca; class Bivalvia; order Mytilida; family Mytilidae; genus Mytilus; species Mytilus californianus. The sequence continues at coordinate 9,676 of NW_026262739.1, forward strand.
GAGAGTGTCACGCTCTTTGCACGTTAAGAACCCTTGCAACAACTCTTTGAGGGGTCCGTTGGTGACCTGTTGCAAGGCTAAATTTAAGTCCCTATCCAATATACCCTCATTTCCTGTTGCAGTCTAAATTTCTCTGACCTTAAACCCGGACGCCTCTACAGAACCTACCTATTATATTTATTGTTAATTTGTTCTCGTCCTGAATATGCATGAAATATTTGCCACTGGACGTTAAGCAACCAACAATCAATATTTCAATGTATATGTAGGACATATGATTGACTATACATCTGTGTTGAACCAAAACATAGGTAGCATTAGTATGAAGCTCTCTTCTTCGTTTCATTTCTTATCAATAGCACTTTTCATATTGCTGAATCTATGTTTGTAGTTATCCATTTTCTCTCTGCTCCTTTCTTCAAATTTTAGATCAGTGACTATGTATTCCTCCACTATATGCCGACAGGGGGGCGCAAAACAACATTGTGTCTCAATTTTGTAATATGTCATATTCTGCTTTTGTTTTATCTACGCATGATCTTTACATCTTTGACATTCCAGGAGTTTAGCGTCTTCATTTTTATATATCTTTTGACATAGTTTACATTCCCATGGTTCATCCTTTTTTATCACTTGTTGCATTTGTGGTTGATCTATTTCTTCTTGACATTTCTACAAGCTTTTACTTATTGTATGTTTATTTTTGGTATTTTTAAGACAGGGCTTCCATATCAGTATTATGTAAATTTTCTTTTTATTTTATTCCACAATTATTTAAGAGGAATTTCCTATTCTTTTCTTTCTAACTTGTATCACCCAGAGGTGACTGGGGATAATAAATATGTTCACTTGCTCTCTTTCCGACCGGTAGTGAAACGATTACCAAAGTGGGGCGTCCGTTAGGCTGTTCGGGATGTATCAAGTTTGCAGCCACGTCCGGTCAGAATGGTATGTTAAATCCGATGCCTAATGCTATTTGCACGTTCAGAACCATTGCAACAACTCTTTCAGGGATCCGTAGGTGACCTGTTGCAAAACAAAATTTGTCCCTACCTGATATACCCTCATTTTCAAGTTGCAGTCCAAATTTCCGCAACCATCATCACAGATGGCCTCTATGATAACAAGACCTACATATTGTATTTATTGGTAACTTGTTCTCGTCCTGAAAATAAATGAAATATTTGCCCCTGGACGTTAAGCAACCATCAAGCGATCTTTCCTGGTTGTTGTCTCTTATAATTAAGGCTTCCTTAATGTTAATGTCTTAGTCTTAGCATCAGATTAAACATATTAAAATAGGCTTCCTGATTTAACTACTCTGCTTAGTAGTGAGTAATCTAATATTTAAGCATCCTTGTTCTGATTGTTATAATTATATACTGTTGCGTCTGAGTAGAGTAATTAATATTATAATTGAGAATGGATTGATTTTGATTTTTGGTGTTTTAACGCCACTTTTAAGCACGGCTTTTGGGCTATTTCGTGGCGGCCAGTTTTTATTTGTGGAGGAAGCCGGAGTGCCCGGAGAAAACCACCGACCTTCGATAGGAAAACTGACAATCCTAGTCAATTAAGATTGGAGTCGAGTGCACCCGTATTGAGAATGGAAACAGGGAATGTGTCAAAGAGGCGTGCTGCAGCTAGCCCCTAAACAAAAAATGTATTCTAGTTCAGTGATAATGGCTGTCATACTAAACACCGACATTATAAAAGAAACTATAAATAAAAATCGTACAAGACTAACAAAGGCCAGAGGCTCCTGACTTTGGACAGGCTCAAAATGCGGCGGGGTTAAGCATGTTTTTTTTTTATCACAACCCTCCCCTATATCTCTAGTCAATGTAGAAAAACAAACAAACAACAATACGCACAGTACTGATTGCATATTCAGGACGAGAACAAATTAACAATAAATACAATAGTTAGGTTCTGTAATAGAGGCCGTCCGGGATTAAGGTCGGAGGAATTTAGACTGCCACGGGAAATGAGGGTATATTGGATGGGGACAAAAAAGAGTGTGGCACTATCTTAACACGAGGCTTCGGATTTAACGTCCCCATTCTGACCGGACGTGGCTACAAATTTGTACATCCCGCACAGCCAAACGGACGCCCCACTTTGGCGAGGGTTTTACTGCCGGTCGGAAATATGCACAGTATAACTCAGTTTAAAAGAAGTCCGACTCCTAATGAGAGCAGTATCAATTTGTGGATATTTCATTATGTATACTGAATATTGGGTCTTTGTTAACATCGCTGCATGTATGTGAAATCTGTATTTTTCTTCTCGGTGGCAGCCTCTGTTTCATATATGTATAGTGAGAATAAACTAAGTCGTCAGCTTTGCATCATGAAAATCTACTTCAGCAAACAGAGAGGTTGTAGGGGCAACAATGACAATCCAACTGTACTGGATCCAAGATAATATTAAATTAGGTATAGTACTTTTATTTGTTTATAAAGAACAAAACTAAATCCTTTCAGTTACTTTTCAATTGTTTTCTCAGTTTAATCCATCTGTCAATAGTAATGCCAAACAAAACAGTTCTCGTGTCTTCATTCGATTGGCAAATTGATTCACAACCAAACTGTACTATTCTGCTTTCTGTCATTGAATTAATGTTTGATTTTTCAAAGAGGATTTCAGATTTCTATAATATAATTGCTATGAATTCTGGCTGTAATGATATTTGATGGAATTTAGTACACATTTTGTCTAACGCATCTGTTGTTGGTTTTTCCGTAATGCATGACAAGATTGATTGATTGATTGTTGGTTGCTTAACGTCCAGTTGCAAATATTTCATGCATATTCAGGACGAGAACAAATTAACAATAAATACAATAGGTAGGTTCTGTAATAGAGGCGTCTGGGATTGGGGTCGGAGAAATTTAGAGTACCACGGGAATGAGGGTATATTGGATAGGGACAGAAATTTATCCTTGCAACAGGCCACCTACGGACCCCTCAAAGAGTTGTTGTCTTAACGTGCAAAGAGCGTGGCACTCTCTTTACACGAGGCATCGGATTTAACGTCTCCATTCTGACCGGACGCGGCTGCAAATTTGTACATGCCGCACAGCCAAACGGACGCCCCACTTTAGCGAGGGTTTTACCGCCGGTCGGAGGAAGACCAATGGTGACCATACTTCTATTCCCCAGTCACCCTTGGAGGGGGATACCTGTAAAGTTGGGCCAAAATTTGTCAACAAGATTTTCAGCAAACCTGCTGCTACTACTGCTGACATCCTAAAGCACAGCCTCAACCTTGGCAAGTCCTTTCATATTCACTGTACGATCTTGATGATGCTTAAATATTATCGGCATTTAAAAGGTTGGACATATCTCTTTGTTTTGATTGTACATGTTTTTTTTAATTTTTCTCCTGATATTAACTTTGGTGTAATCCTATAATTTTTACAAATGACCTCTGTAAAATTACTACCAGTTTTCTGTTCAATGAACGGGACAATTCTTTTTACATAAGAACACGAATAGTTTTATTTGTCAATCAAGACGCCCATAAAGAGCAGAATAATTAATACAAATTATGATATATACATATGATTAACATTGATTTTGTTGATTACATTGATGAAAAAAAATAAAGCAAAAAAAAAAAAAAAACGAAAACATTTGTTATGGGTCTATAAAAGGACTTAAAATCATATATAATGTCCAGTGTCAGTGACCTTATTTTAGGAAATGTATGCACCACCAAGTCTTCTTTGTTATTAAAGACTGAATAATTTAAAAGACTGAAAAGCGCTTCGGACGCATGGAATTATTAAACGTATTGTTTTCAATTTTTTAATTTTAAATAAAAATAACATACATTATAATAATTTTAAAGAATTAGACATCTATTTACCACCAGAGATATCTGGAGTTAGAATTTGAGAAAAAAAAACTTTTCTAAATAAAAAACTAGATTATGTATTTTCTTAAGAACATAAAAAGAAAAGGTTTTAACATATTCTTTAAGGTTAAAATGTGATTTAAATCAACATCTAAATATTTTGCCAAACTATCAATACATCCAAACCAACATTTTTTATTCGGAGTAAAAGGGATTGAGATAATGTGAGTGCTTCCGATAGCAAGGAGTTTTTAGATAAATGTATATGTATATAATACTTGAACATACTAACTATTACTTCTAAAAATAAGGGATATCTCCCAAATTCTACCATAACAGCTAAATTTGTTGCCCTTTAATTAACTCCATGTACAGTGATATTTTTTGTTGTGTATGATCATGATGACACTTCTAATAAAACTCATTCAAAGCAGAGATGAACAAAGTACCACTCTCTATATAGGGTTAAAAAATAGAACATACAGAATTTCACAAAATCTGGTTTATCTCAGAGATTTTAAAGAATTTAACTCAAATATGAAGTTTTATAAATATTTCATGAAGATTGAGAAAATCCTGGGCCTTAACTATGATGACTCAGCATAAATTCACAGTTTACAGTATGCATGGTTTACTTAAAGCCCTGAATTCAAAATAAATTCATAATATATGCCTATTTGTAATTTAAATTGTTTAGAAGTGCTTATATTTACTCTTCACAGTAAATGCAACTCATTGATCCTTCCTAAATATTTCTGGTGGGGTGTTTTTGTCCTGTCGATAACCCAAAAGTAAGCCGTAACGCCTAAATGTGCTTTTTTGTGACTGCGGCATAAAAAAGTACAAGCTAGAATTACAAAAAGACCTCAGTAAAACTTACAATAGTGTGTTCTATCCTAAATATGTAGTAAATATTTCACATTGCTAGAAACAGGGAAAAAAATTAGGAAATGTGAGGCCCCAGGGGCAAAAAACAGAGGAAAATGCCTACCCCTGAGTCATAAAACAGATAATTTAACTTGTAAATGCTATGATTTTTTTATTTGAAAGGTCTTTTATAAAGTAAACAATAACTGTGCTAGGAAGTTATGCAATAATCAGATGTAAGCAGTCATTTCAATCAAACTTTTAGTGAATTTATGCACCAGACTGATATCTTCATAAATACAACTTTTGCAAATATGCCTTTGTTTAAACACTTCTAGGACATATATTAACTAACTTATGTTAGATATATGGTTAGGGATGATACTGTTGTGACAAGAATTCTAAACTGACCATTTGAGGCAGAAATTGTGAACTTTCATTGACAAATAGGCATACAGTAAGATGTGGACTGGAGACACAGGCAGGATTGGATACTTTGTATAATCTTGAATGTTGGAATGCTTAACTACTAAACAAAACATTTATAGTATTCTAAAATGCTTTCAATTTGTTATCAGAATAGTTTCAAACAGTTCATGTCAGAAAACATGCACATAGGGTAAGCTGGCAATAATTAGAGTCTTGTTTTCAAAATCTTTAGAAAATTGAAACAGGGGTAGGGGTATAAAATGTACTGTAAAAGGAGACTTAGAGTATATGCAGTGATTTCTTTAAGGCTATAATTCTGATAAATAAGTATTGTTGTGAGAAAAAGTGTTTTTAGAGAGTTTTCTATCTGAATAAATGTTTGTATATAGGGTTAAAAAATAGAACATACAGAATTTCACAAAATCTGGTTTATCTCAGAGATTTTTAAGAATTTAACTCAAATATGAAGTTTTATAAATATTTCATGAAGATTGAGAAAATCCTGGGCCTTAACTATGATGACTCAGCATAAATTCACAGTTTACAGTATGCATGGTTTACTTAAAGCCCTGAATTCAAAATAAATTCATAATATATGCCTATTTGTAATTTAAATTGTTTAGAAGTGCTTATATTTACTCTTCACAGTAATTGCAACTCATTGATCCTTCCTAAATATTTCTGGTGGGGTGTTTTTGTCCTGTCGATAACCCAAAAGTAAGCCGTAACGCCTAAATGTGCTTTTTTGTGACTGCGGCATAAAAAAGTACAAGCTAGAATTACAAAAAGACCTCAGTAAAACTTACAATAGTGTGTTCTATCCTAAATATGTAGTAAATATTTCACATTGCTAGAAACAGGGAAAAAAATTAGGAAATGTGAGGCCCCAGGGGCAAAAAACAGAGGAAAATGCCTACCCCTGAGTCATAAAACAGATAATTTAACTTGTAAATGCTATGATTTTTTTATTTGAAAGGTCTTTTATAAAGTAAACAATAACTGTGCTAGGAAGTTATGCAATAATCAGATGTAAGCAGTCATTTCAATCAAACTTTTAGTGAATTTATGCACCAGATTGATATCTTCATAAATACAACTTTTGCAAATATGCCTTTGTTTAAACACTTCTAGGACATATATTAACTAACTTATGTTAGATATATGGTTAGGGATGATACTGTTGTGGCAAGAATTCTAAACTGACCATTTGAGGCAGAAATTGTGAACTTTCATTGACAAATAGGCATACAGTAAGATGTGGACTGGAGACACAGGCAGGATTGGATACTTTGTATAATCTTGAATGTTGGAATGCTTAACTACTAAACAAAACATTTATAGTATTCTAAAATGCTTTCAATTTGTTATCAGAATAGTTTCAAACAGTTCATGTCAGAAAACATGCACATAGGGTAAGCTGGCAATAATTAGAGTCTTGTTTTCAAAATCTTGAAAAAATTGAAATAGGGGTAGGGGTATAAAATGTACTGTAAAAGGAGACTTAGAGTATATGCAGTGATTTCTTTAAGGCTATAATTCTGATAAATAAGTATTGTTGTGAGAAAAAGTGTTTTTAGAGAGTTTTCTATTTGAATAAATGTTTGTATATAGGGTTAAAAAACAGAACATACAGAATTTCACAAAATCTGGTTTATCTCAGAGATTTTAAAGAATTTAACTCAAATATGAAGTTTTATAAATATTTCATGAAGATTGAGAAAATCCTGGGCCTTAACTATGATGACTCAGCATAAATTCACAGTTTACAGTATGCATGGTTTACTTAAAGCCCTGAATTCAAAATAAATTCATAATATATGCCTATTTGTAATTTAAATTGTTTAGAAGTGCTTATATTTACTCTTCACAGTAATTGCAACTCATTGATCCTTCCTAAATATTTCTGGTGGGGTGTTTTTGTCCTGTCGATAACCCAAAAGTAAGCCGTAACGCCTAAATGTGCTTTTTTGTGACTGCGGCATAAAAAAGTACAAGCTAGAATTACAAAAAGACCTCAGTAAAACTTACAATAGTGTGTTCTATCCTAAATATGTAGTAAATATTTCACATTGCTAGAAACAGGGAAAAAAATTAGGAAATGTGAGGCCCCAGGGGCAAAAAACAGAGGAAAATGCCTACCCCTGAGTCATAAAACAGATAATTTAACTTGTAAATGCTATGATTTTTTTATTTGAAAGGTCTTTTATAAAGTAAACAATAACTGTGCTAGGAAGTTATGCAATAATCAGATGTAAGCAGTCATTTCAATCAAACTTTTAGTGAAAATATGCACCAGACTGATATCTTCATAAATACAACTTTTGCAAATATGCCTTTGTTTAAACACTTCTAGGACATATATTAACTAACTTATGTTAGATATATGGTTAGGGATGATACTGTTGTGACAAGAATTCTAAACTGACCATTTGAGGCAGAAATTGTGAACTTTCATTGACAAATAGGCATACAGTAAGATGTGGACTGGAGACACAGGCAGGATTGGATACTTTGTATAATCTTGAATGTTGGAATGCTTAACTACTAAACAAAACATTTATAGTATTCTAAAATGCTTTCAATTTGTTATCAGAATAGTTTCAAACAGTTCATGTCAGAAAACATGCACATAGGGTAAGCTGGCAATAATTAGAGTCTTGTTTTCAAAATCTTGAAAAAATTGAAACAGGGGTAGGGGTATAAAATGTACTGTAAAAGGAGACTTAGAGTATATGCAGTGATTTCTTTAAGGCTATAATTCTGATAAATAAGTATTGTTGTGAGAAAAAGTGTTTTTAGAGAGTTTTCTATTTGAATAAATGTTTGTATAGGTTGCACTTTGTAAATACAGCTGTTTCTCAAACCACGCCTCTTTTGGGGAGATATTTAATATTCATAGGTATGTTAATTTGTTAACGTACTGGTTCCCATTGATGATCTCTGTGTTTCATCTCATAGAGACATCACTTGGGAATGTAACCAGTATAGATAATCATGGTAGCGGCTAAATTTTAATTCTTAGGAGGTCCAAAAATGGAGGTAAGGGTAGTATAGAATTTTAGTATAAGTTTAAACTCTTAGAAGTTCAGGGCATATAAATGTTGAAAATATGACGCACAGCCCTATATTTTGACCTTTGAATAAAATAGTAGTGCATATAAACTTTCCGTTCTGGGATATTATTTTTCACGAAACTTCATAGTAAAAGTGTCACAGTTTAAGCCGCAAAGGGAGTTCCTATGGGAAATTGCATTGTCTGTATTTACAGAATTGCAACCTATATAGGGTTAAAAAATAGAACATACAGAATTTCACAAAATCTGGTTTATCTCAGAGATTTTAAAGAATTTAACTCAAATATGAAGTTTTATAAATATTTCATGAAGATTGAGAAAATCCTGGGCCTTAACTGTGATGACTCAGCATAAATTCACAGTTTACAGTATGCATGGTTTACTTAAAGCCCTGAATTCAAAATAAATTCATAATATATGCCTATTTGTAATTTAAATTGTTTAGAAGTGCTTATATTTACTCTTCACAGTAATTGCAACTCATTGATCCTTCCTAAATATTTCTGGTGGGGTGTTTTTGTCCTGTCGATAACCCAAAAGTAAGCCGTAACGCCTAAATGTGCTTTTTTGTGACTGCGGCATAAAAAAGTACAAGCTAGAATTACAAAAAGACCTCAGTAAAACTTACAATAGTGTGTTCTATCCTAAATATGTAGTAAATATTTCACATTGCTAGAAACAGGGAAAAAAATTAGGAAATGTGAGGCCCCAGGGGCAAAAAACAGAGGAAAATGCCTACCCCTGAGTCATAAAACAGATAATTTAACTTGTAAATGCTATGATTTTTTTATTTGAAAGGTCTTTTATAAAGTAAACAATAACTGTGCTAGGAGGTTATGCAATAATCAGATGTAAGCAGTCATTTCAATCAAACTTTTAGTGAATTTATGCACCAGACTGATATCTTCATAAATACAACTTTTGCAAATATGCCTTTGTTTAAACACTTCTAGGACATATATTAACTAACTTATGTTAGATATATGGTTAGGGATGATACTGTTGTGACAAGAATTCTAAACTGACCATTTGAGGCAGACATTGTGAACTTTCATTGACAAATAGGCATACAGTAAGATGTGGACTGGAGACACAGGCAGGATTGGATACTTTGTATAATCTTGAATGTTGGAATGCTTAACTACTAAACAAAACATTTATAGTATTCTAAAATGCTTTCAATTTGTTATCAGAATAGTTTCAAACAGTTCATGTCAGAAAACATGCACATAGGGTAAGCTGGCAATAATTAGAGTCTTGTTTTCAAAATCTTGAAAAAATTGAAACAGGGGTAGGGGTATAAAATGTACTGTAAAAGGAGACTTAGAGTATATGCAGTGATTTCTTTAAGGCTATAATTCTGATAAATAAGTATTGTTGTGAGAAAAAGTGTTTTTAGAGAGTTTTCTATTTGAATAAATGTTTGTATAGGTTGCACTTTGTAAATACAGCTGTTTCTCAAACCACGCCTCTTTTGGGGAGATATTTAATATTCATAGGTATGTTAATTTGTTAACGTACTGGTTCCCATTGATGATCTCTGTGTTTCATCTCATAGAGACATCACTTGGGAATGTAACCAGTATAGATAAACATGGTAGCGGCTAAATTTTAATTCTTAGGAGGTCCAAAAATGGAGGTAAGGGTAGTATAGAATTTTAGTATAAGTTTAAACTCTTAGAAGTTCAGGGCATATAAATGTTGAAAATATGACGCACAGCCCTATATTTTGACCTTTGAATAAAATAGTAGTGCATATAAACTTTCCGTTCTGGGATATTATTTTTCACGAAACTTCATAGTAAAAGTGTCACAGTTTAAGCCGCAAAGGGAGTTCCTATGGGAAATTGCATTGTCTGTATTTACAGAATTGCAACCTATATAGGGTTAAAAAATAGAACATACAGAATTTCACAAAATCTGGTTTATCTCAGAGATTTTAAAGAATTTAACTCAAATATGAAGTTTTATAAATATTTCATGAAGATTGAGAAAATCCTGGGCCTTAACTATGATGACTCAGCATAAATTCACAGTTTACAGTATGCATGGTTTACTTAAAGCCCTGAATTCAAAATAAATTCATAATATATGCCTATTTGTAATTTAAATTGTTTAGAAGTGCTTATATTTACTCTTCACAGTAATTGCAACTCATTGATCCTTCCTAAATATTTCTGGTGGGGTGTTTTTGTCCTGTCGATAACCCAAAAGTAAGCCGTAACACCTAAATGTGCTTTTTTGTGACTGCGGCATAAAAAAGTACAAGCTAGAATTACAAAAAGACCTCAGTAAAACTTACAATAGTGTGTTCTATCCTAAATATGTAGTAAATATTTCACATTGCTAGAAACAGGGAAAAAAATTAGGAAATGTGAGGCCCCAGGGGCAAAAAACAGAGGAAAATGCCTACCCCTGAGTCATAAAACAGATAATTTAACTTGTAAATGCTATGATTTTTTTATTTGAAAGGTCTTTTATAAAGTAAACAATAACTGTGCTAGGAAGGTATGCAATAATCAGATGTAAGCAGTCATTTCAATCAAACTTTTAGTGAATTTATGCACCAGATTGATATCTTCATAAATAAAACTTTTGCAAATATGCCTTTGTTTAAACACTTCTAGGACATATATTAACTAACTTATGTTAGATATATGGTTAGGGATGATACTGTTGTGACAAGAATTCTAAACTGACCATTTGAGGCAGAAATTGTGAACTTTCATTGACAAATAGGCATACAGTAAGATGTGGACTGGAGACACAGGCAGGATTGGATACTTTGTATAATCTTGAATGGTGGAATGCTTAACTACTAAACAAAACATTTATAGTATTCTAAAATGCTTTCAATTTGTTATCAGAATAGTTTCAAACAGGTTTTAGACAGTTCATGTCAGAAAACATGCACATAGGGTAAGCTGGCAATAATTAGAGTCTTTATTTCAAAATCTTGAAAAAATTGAAACAGGGGTAGGGGTATAAAATGTACTGTAAAAGGAGACTTAGAGTATATGCAGTGATTTCTTTAAGGCTATAATTCTGATAAATAAGTATTGTTGTGAGAAAAAGTGTTTTTAGAGAGTTTTCTATTTGAATAAATGTTTGTATAGGTTGCACTTTGTAAATACAGCTGTTTCTCAAACCACGCCTCTTTTGGGGAGATATTTAATATTCATAGGTATGTTAATTTGTTAACGTACTGGTTCCCATTGATGATCTCTGTGTTTCATCTCATAGAGACATCACTTGGGAATGTAACCAGTATAGATAATCATGGTAGCGGCTAAATTTTAATTCTTAGGAGGTCCAAAAATGGAGGTAAGGGTAGTATAGAATTTTAGTATAAGTTTAAACTCTTAGAAGTTCAGGGCATATAAATGTTGAAAATATGACGCACAGCCCTATATTTTGACCTTTGAATAAAATAGTAGTGCATATAAACTTTCCGTTCTGGGATATTATTTTTCACGAAACTTCATAGTAAAAGTGTCACAGTTTAAGCCGCAAAGGGAGTTCCTATGGGAAATTGCATTGTCTGTATTTACAGAATTGCAACCTATATAGGGTTAAAAAATAGAACATACAGAATTTCACAAAATCTGGTTTATCTCAGAGATTTTAAAGAATTTAACTCAAATATGAAGTTTTATAAATATTTCATGAAGATTGAGAAAATCCTGGGCCTTAACTGTGATGACTCAGCATAAATTCACAGTTTACAGTATGCATGGTTTACTTAAAGCCCTGAATTCAAAATAAATTCATAATATATGCCTATTTGTAATTTAAATTGTTTAGAAGTGCTTATATTTACTCTTCACAGTAATTGCAACTCATTGATCCTTCCTAAATATTTCTGGTGGGGTGTTTTTGTCCTGTCGATAACCCAAAAGTAAGCCGTAACGCCTAAATGTGCTTTTTTGTGACTGCGGCATAAAAAAGTACAAGCTAGAATTACAAAAAGACCTCAGTAAAACTTACAATAGTGTGTTCTATCCTAAATATGTAGTAAATATTTCACATTGCTAGAAACAGGGAAAAAAATTAGGAAATGTGAGGCCCCAGGGGCAAAAAACAGAGGAAAATGCCTACCCCTGAGTCATAAAACAGATAATTTAACTTGTAAATGCTATGATTTTTTTATTTGAAAGGTCTTTTATAAAGTAAACAATAACTGTGCTAGGAAGTTATGCAATAATCAGATGTAAGCAGTCATTTCAATCAAACTTTTAGTGAATTTATGCACCAGACTGATATCTTCATAAATACAACTTTTGCAAATATGCCTTTGTTTAAACACTTCTAGGACATATATTAACTAACTTATGTTAGATATATGGTTAGGGATGATACTGTTGTGACAAGAATTCTAAACTGACCATTTGAGGCAGAAATTGTGAACTTTCATTGACAAATAGGCATACAGTAAGATGTGGACTGGAGACACAGGCAGGATTGGATACTTTGTATAATCTTGAATGTTGGAATGCTTAACTACTAAACAAAACATTTATAGTATTCTAAAATGCTTTCAATTTGTTATCAGAATAGTTTCAAACAGGTTTTAGACAGTTCATGTCAGAAAACATGCACATAGGGTAAGCTGGCAATAATTAGAGTCTTGTTTTCAAAATCTTTAGAAAATTGAAACAGGGGTAGGGGTATAAAATGTACTGTAAAAGGAGACTTAGAGTATATGCAGTGATTTCTTTAAGGCTATAATTCTGATAAATAAGTATTGTTGTGAGAAAAAGTGTTTTTAGAGAGTTTTCTATCTGAATAAATGTTTGTATATAGGGTTAAAAAATAGAACATACAGAATTTCACAAAATCTGGTTTATCTCAGAGATTTTTAAGAATTTAACTCAAATATGAAGTTTTATAAATATTTCATGAAGATTGAGAAAATCCTGGGCCTTAACTATGATGACTCAGCATAAATTCACAGTTTACAGTATGCATGGTTTACTTAAAGCCCTGAATTCAAAATAAATTCATAATATATGCCTATTTGTAATTTAAATTGTTTAGAAGTGCTTATATTTACTCTTCACAGTAATTGCAACTCATTGATCCTTCCTAAATATTTCTGGTGGGGTGTTTTTGTCCTGTCGATAACCCAAAAGTAAGCCGTAACGCCTAAATGTGCTTTTTTGTGACTGCGGCATAAAAAAGTACAAGCTAGAATTACAAAAAGACCTCAGTAAAACTTACAATAGTGTGTTCTATCCTAAATATGTAGTAAATATTTCACATTGCTAGAAACAGGGAAAAAAATTAGGAAATGTGAGGCCCCAGGGGCAAAAAACAGAGGAAAATGCCTACCCCTGAGTCATAAAACAGATAATTTAACTTGTAAATGCTATGATTTTTTTATTTGAAAGGTCTTTTATAAAGTAAACAATAACTGTGCTAGGAAGTTATGCAATAATCAGATGTAAGCAGTCATTTCAATCAAACTTTTAGTGAATTTATGCACCAGATTGATATCTTCATAAATACAACTTTTGCAAATATGCCTTTGTTTAAACACTTCTAGGACATATATTAACTAACTTATGTTAGATATATGGTTAGGGATGATACTGTTGTGGCAAGAATTCTAAACTGACCATTTGAGGCAGAAATTGTGAACTTTCATTGACAAATAGGCATACAGTAAGATGTGGACTGGAGACACAGGCAGGATTGGATACTTTGTATAATCTTGAATGTTGGAATGCTTAACTACTAAACAAAACATTTATAGTATTCTAAAATGCTTTCAATTTGTTATCAGAATAGTTTCAAACAGTTCATGTCAGAAAACATGCACATAGGGTAAGCTGGCAATAATTAGAGTCTTGTTTTCAAAATCTTGAAAAAATTGAAATAGGGGTAGGGGTATAAAATGTACTGTAAAAGGAGACTTAGAGTATATGCAGTGATTTCTTTAAGGCTATAATTCTGATAAATAAGTATTGTTGTGAGAAAAAGTGTTTTTAGAGAGTTTTCTATTTGAATAAATGTTTGTATATAGGGTTAAAAAACAGAACATACAGAATTTCACAAAATCTGGTTTATCTCAGAGATTTTAAAGAATTTAACTCAAATATGAAGTTTTATAAATATTTCATGAAGATTGAGAAAATCCTGGGCCTTAACTATGATGACTCAGCATAAATTCACAGTTTACAGTATGCATGGTTTACTTAAAGCCCTGAATTCAAAATAAATTCATAATATATGCCTATTTGTAATTTAAATTGTTTAGAAGTGCTTATATTTACTCTTCACAGTAATTGCAACTCATTGATCCTTCCTAAATATTTCTGGTGGGGTGTTTTTGTCCTGTCGATAACCCAAAAGTAAGCCGTAACGCCTAAATGTGCTTTTTTGTGACTGCGGCATAAAAAAGTACAAGCTAGAATTACAAAAAGACCTCAGTAAAACTTACAATAGTGTGTTCTATCCTAAATATGTAGTAAATATTTCACATTGCTAGAAACAGGGAAAAAAATTAGGAAATGTGAGGCCCCAGGGGCAAAAAACAGAGGAAAATGCCTACCCCTGAGTCATAAAACAGATAATTTAACTTGTAAATGCTATGATTTTTTTATTTGAAAGGTCTTTTATAAAGTAAACAATAACTGTGCTAGGAAGTTATGCAATAATCAGATGTAAGCAGTCATTTCAATCAAACTTTTAGTGAAAATATGCACCAGACTGATATCTTCATAAATACAACTTTTGCAAATATGCCTTTGTTTAAACACTTCTAGGACATATATTAACTAACTTATGTTAGATATATGGTTAGGGATGATACTGTTGTGACAAGAATTCTAAACTGACCATTTGAGGCAGAAATTGTGAACTTTCATTGACAAATAGGCATACAGTAAGATGTGGACTGGAGACACAGGCAGGATTGGATACTTTGTATAATCTTGAATGTTGGAATGCTTAACTACTAAACAAAACATTTATAGTATTCTAAAATGCTTTCAATTTGTTATCAGAATAGTTTCAAACAGTTCATGTCAGAAAACATGCACATAGGGTAAGCTGGCAATAATTAGAGTCTTGTTTTCAAAATCTTGAAAAAATTGAAACAGGGGTAGGGGTATAAAATGTACTGTAAAAGGAGACTTAGAGTATATGCAGTGATTTCTTTAAGGCTATAATTCTGATAAATAAGTATTGTTGTGAGAAAAAGTGTTTTTAGAGAGTTTTCTATTTGAATAAATGTTTGTATAGGTTGCACTTTGTAAATACAGCTGTTTCTCAAACCACGCCTCTTTTGGGGAGATATTTAATATTCATAGGTATGTTAATTTGTTAACGTACTGGTTCCCATTGATGATCTCTGTGTTTCATCTCATAGAGACATCACTTGGGAATGTAACCAGTATAGATAATCATGGTAGCGGCTAAATTTTAATTCTTAGGAGGTCCAAAAATGGAGGTAAGGGTAGTATAGAATTTTAGTATAAGTTTAAACTCTTAGAAGTTCAGGGCATATAAATGTTGAAAATATGACGCACAGCCCTATATTTTGACCTTTGAATAAAATAGTAGTGCATATAAACTTTCCGTTCTGGGATATTATTTTTCACGAAACTTCATAGTAAAAGTGTCACAGTTTAAGCCGCAAAGGGAGTTCCTATGGGAAATTGCATTGTCTGTATTTACAGAATTGCAACCTATATAGGGTTAAAAAATAGAACATACAGAATTTCACAAAATCTGGTTTATCTCAGAGATTTTAAAGAATTTAACTCAAATATGAAGTTTTATAAATATTTCATGAAGATTGAGAAAATCCTGGGCCTTAACTGTGATGACTCAGCATAAATTCACAGTTTACAGTATGCATGGTTTACTTAAAGCCCTGAATTCAAAATAAATTCATAATATATGCCTATTTGTAATTTAAATTGTTTAGAAGTGCTTATATTTACTCTTCACAGTAATTGCAACTCATTGATCCTTCCTAAATATTTCTGGTGGGGTGTTTTTGTCCTGTCGATAACCCAAAAGTAAGCCGTAACGCCTAAATGTGCTTTTTTGTGACTGCGGCATAAAAAAGTACAAGCTAGAATTACAAAAAGACCTCAGTAAAACTTACAATAGTGTGTTCTATCCTAAATATGTAGTAAATATTTCACATTGCTAGAAACAGGGAAAAAAATTAGGAAATGTGAGGCCCCAGGGGCAAAAAACAGAGGAAAATGCCTACCCCTGAGTCATAAAACAGATAATTTAACTTGTAAATGCTATGATTTTTTTATTTGAAAGGTCTTTTATAAAGTAAACAATAACTGTGCTAGGAGGTTATGCAATAATCAGATGTAAGCAGTCATTTCAATCAAACTTTTAGTGAATTTATGCACCAGACTGATATCTTCATAAATACAACTTTTGCAAATATGCCTTTGTTTAAACACTTCTAGGACATATATTAACTAACTTATGTTAGATATATGGTTAGGGATGATACTGTTGTGACAAGAATTCTAAACTGACCATTTGAGGCAGAAATTGTGAACTTTCATTGACAAATAGGCATACAGTAAGATGTGGACTGGAGACACAGGCAGGATTGGATACTTTGTATAATCTTGAATGTTGGAATGCTTAACTACTAAACAAAACATTTATAGTATTCTAAAATGCTTTCAATTTGTTATCAGAATAGTTTCAAACAGTTCATGTCAGAAAACATGCACATAGGGTAAGCTGGCAATAATTAGAGTCTTGTTTTCAAAATCTTGAAAAAATTGAAACAGGGGTAGGGGTATAAAATGTACTGTAAAAGGAGACTTAGAGTATATGCAGTGATTTCTTTAAGGCTATAATTCTGATAAATAAGTATTGTTGTGAGAAAAAGTGTTTTTAGAGAGTTTTCTATTTGAATAAATGTTTGTATAGGTTGCACTTTGTAAATACAGCTGTTTCTCAAACCACGCCTCTTTTGGGGAGATATTTAATATTCATAGGTATGTTAATTTGTTAACGTACTGGTTCCCATTGATGATCTCTGTATTTCATCTCATAGAGACATCACTTGGGAATGTAACCAGTATAGATAAACATGGTAGCGGCTAAATTTTAATTCTTAGGAGGTCCAAAAATGGAGGTAAGGGTAGTATAGAATTTTAGTATAAGTTTAAACTCTTAGAAGTTCAGGGCATATAAATGTTGAAAATATGACGCACAGCCCTATATTTTGACCTTTGAATAAAATAGTAGTGCATATAAACTTTCCGTTCTGGGATATTATTTTTCACGAAACTTCATAGTAAAAGTGTCACAGTTTAAGCCGCAAAGGGAGTTCCTATGGGAAATTGCATTGTCTGTATTTACAGAATTGCAACCTATATAGGGTTAAAAAATAGAACATACAGAATTTCACAAAATCTGGTTTATCTCAGAGATTTTAAAGAATTTAACTCAAATATGAAGTTTTATAAATATTTCATGAAGATTGAGAAAATCCTGGGCCTTAACTATGATGACTCAGCATAAATTCACAGTTTACAGTATGCATGGTTTACTTAAAGCCCTGAATTCAAAATAAATTCATAATATATGCCTATTTGTAATTTAAATTGTTTAGAAGTGCTTATATTTACTCTTCACAGTAATTGCAACTCATTGATCCTTCCTAAATATTTCTGGTGGGGTGTTTTTGTCCTGTCGATAACCCAAAAGTAAGCCGTAACACCTAAATGTGCTTTTTTGTGACTGCGGCATAAAAAAGTACAAGCTAGAATTACAAAAAGACCTCAGTAAAACTTACAATAGTGTGTTCTATCCTAAATATGTAGTAAATATTTCACATTGCTAGAAACAGGGAAAAAAATTAGGAAATGTGAGGCCCCAGGGGCAAAAAACAGAGGAAAATGCCTACCCCTGAGTCATAAAACAGATAATTTAACTTGTAAATGCTATGATTTTTTTATTTGAAAGGTCTTTTATAAAGTAAACAATAACTGTGCTAGGAAGGTATGCAATAATCAGATGTAAGCAGTCATTTCAATCAAACTTTTAGTGAATTTATGCACCAGATTGATATCTTCATAAATAAAACTTTTGCAAATATGCCTTTGTTTAAACACTTCTAGGACATATATTAACTAACTTATGTTAGATATATGGTTAGGGATGATACTGTTGTGACAAGAATTCTAAACTGACCATTTGAGGCAGAAATTGTGAACTTTCATTGACAAATAGGCATACAGTAAGATGTGGACTGGAGACACAGGCAGGATTGGATACTTTGTATAATCTTGAATGTTGGAATGCTTAACTACTAAACAAAACATTTATAGTATTCTAAAATGCTTTCAATTTGTTATCAGAATAGTTTCAAACAGGTTTTAGACAGTTCATGTCAGAAAACATGCACATAGGGTAAGCTGGCAATAATTAGAGTCTTGTTTTCAAAATCTTGAAAAAATTGAAACAGGGGTAGTGGTATAAAATGTACTGTAAAAGGAGACTTAGAGTATATGCAGTGATTTCTTTAAGGCTATAATTCTGATAAATAAGTATTGTTGTGAGAAAAAGTGTTTTTAGAGAGTTTTCTATTTGAATAAATGTTTGTATAGGTTGCACTTTGTAAATACAGCTGTTTCTCAAACCACGCCTCTTTTGGGGAGATATTTAATATTCATAGGTATGTTAATTTGTTAACGTACTGGTTCCCATTGATGATCTCTGTGTTTCATCTCATAGAGACATCACTTGGGAATGTAACCAGTATAGATAATCATGGTAGCGGCTAAATTTTAATTCTTAGGAGGTCCAAAAATGGAGGTAAGGGTAGTATAGAATTTTAGTATAAGTTTAAACTCTTAGAAGTTCAGGGCATATAAATGTTGAAAATATGACGCACAGCCCTATATTTTGACCTTTGAATAAAATAGTAGTGCATATAAACTTTCCGTTCTGGGATATTATTTTTCACGAAACTTCATAGTAAAAGTGTCACAGTTTAAGCCGCAAAGGGAGTTCCTATGGGAAATTGCATTGTCTGTATTTACAGAATTGCAACCTATATAGGGTTAAAAAATAGAACATACAGAATTTCACAAAATCTGGTTTATCTCAGAGATTTTAAAGAATTTAACTCAAATATGAAGTTTTATAAATATTTCATGAAGATTGAGAAAATCCTGGGCCTTAACTGTGATGACTCAGCATAAATTCACAGTTTACAGTATGCATGGTTTACTTAAAGCCCTGAATTCAAAATAAATTCATAATATATGCCTATTTGTAATTTAAATTGTTTAGAAGTGCTTATATTTACTCTTCACAGTAATTGCAACTCATTGATCCTTCCTAAATATTTCTGGTGGGGTGTTTTTGTCCTGTCGATAACCCAAAAGTAAGCCGTAACGCCTAAATGTGCTTTTTTGTGACTGCGGCATAAAAAAGTACAAGCTAGAATTACAAAAAGACCTCAGTAAAACTTACAATAGTGTGTTCTATCCTAAATATGTAGTAAATATTTCACATTGCTAGAAACAGGGAAAAAAATTAGGAAATGTGAGGCCCCAGGGGCAAAAAACAGAGGAAAATGCCTACCCCTGAGTCATAAAACAGATAATTTAACTTGTAAATGCTATGATTTTTTTATTTGAAAGGTCTTTTATAAAGTAAACAATAACTGTGCTAGGAAGTTATGCAATAATCAGATGTAAGCAGTCATTTCAATCAAACTTTTAGTGAATTTATGCACCAGACTGATATCTTCATAAATACAACTTTTGCAAATATGCCTTTGTTTAAACACTTCTAGGACATATATTAACTAACTTATGTTAGATATATGGTTAGGGATGATACTGTTGTGACAAGAATTCTAAACTGACCATTTGAGGCAGAAATTGTGAACTTTCATTGACAAATAGGCATACAGTAAGATGTGGACTGGAGACACAGGCAGGATTGGATACTTTGTATAATCTTGAATGTTGGAATGCTTAACTACTAAACAAAACATTTATAGTATTCTAAAATGCTTTCAATTTGTTATCAGAATAGTTTCAAACAGGTGTTAGACAGTTCATGTCAGAAAACATGCACATAGGGTAAGCTGGCAATAATTAGAGTCTTGTTTTCAAAATCTTGAAAAAATTGAAACAGGGGTAGGGGTATAAAATGTACTGTAAAAGGAGACTTAGAGTATATGCAGTGATTTCTTTAAGGCTATAATTCTGATAAATAAGTATTGTTGTGAGAAAAAGTGTTTTTAGAGAGTTTTCTATTTGAATAAATGTTTGTATAGGTTGCACTTTGTAAATACAGCTGTTTCTCAAACCACGCCTCTTTTGGGGAGATATTTAATATTCATAGGTATGTTAATTTGTTAACGTACTGGTTCCCATTGATGATCTCTGTGTTTCATCTCATAGAGACATCACTTGGGAATGTAACCAGTATAGATAAACATGGTAGCGGCTAAATTTTAATTCTTAGGAGGTCCAAAAATGGAGGTAAGGGTAGTATAGAATTTTAGTATAAGTTTAAACTCTTAGAAGTTCAGGGCATATAAATGTTGAAAATATGCCGCACAGCCCTATATTTTGACCTTTGAATAAAATAGTAGTGCATATAAACTTTCCGTTCTGGGATATTATTTTTCACGAAACTTCATAGTAAAAGTGTCACAGTTTAAGCCGCAAAGGGAGTTCCTATGGGAAATTGCATTGTCTGTATTTACAGAATTGCAACCTATATAGGGTTAAAAAATAGAACATACAGAATTTCACAAAATCTGGTTTATCTCAGAGATTTTTAAGAATTTAACTCAAATATGAAGTTTTATAAATATTTCATGAAGATTGAGAAAAAATCCTGGGCCTTAACTATGATGACTCAGCATAAATTCACAGTTTACAGTATGCATGGTTTACTTAAAGCCCTGAATTCAAAATAAATTCATAATATATGCCTATTTGTAATTTAAATTGTTTAGAAGTGCTTATATTTACTCTTCACAGTAATTGCAACTCATTGATCCTTCCTAAATATTTCTGGTGGGGTGTTTTTGTCCTGTCGATAACCCAAAAGTAAGCCGTAACGCCTAAATGTGCTTTTTTGTGACTGCGGCATAAAAAAGTACAAGCTAGAATTACAAAAAGACCTCAGTAAAACTTACAATAGTGTGTTCTATCCTAAATATGTAGTAAATATTTCACATTGCTAGAAACAGGGAAAAAAATTAGGAAATGTGAGGCCCCAGGGGCAAAAAACAGAGGAAAATGCCTACCCCTGAGTCATAAAACAGATAATTTAACTTGTAAATGCTATGATTTTTTTATTTGAAAGGTCTTTTATAAAGTAAACAATAACTGTGCTAGGAAGTTATGCAATAATCAGATGTAAGCAGTCATTTCAATCAAACTTTTAGTGAATTTATGCACCAGATTGATATCTTCATAAATAAAACTTTTGCAAATATGCCTTTGTTTAAACACTTCTAGGACATATATTAACTAACTTATGTTAGATATATGGTTAGGGATGATACTGTTGTGACAAGAATTCTAAACTGACCATTTGAGGCAGAAATTGTGAACTTTCATTGACAAATAGGCATACAGTAAGATGTGGACTGGAGACACAGGCAGGATTGGATACTTTGTATAATCTTGAATGTTGGAATGCTTAACTACTAAACAAAACATTTATAGTATTCTAAAATGCTTTCAATTTGTTATCAGAATAGTTTCAAACAGGTTTTAGACAGTTCATGTCAGAAAACATGCACATAGGGTAAGCTGGCAATAATTAGAGTCTTGTTTTCAAAATCTTGAAAAAATTGAAACAGGGGTAGGGGTATAAAATGTACTGTAAAAGGAGACTTAGAGTATATGCAGTGATTTCTTTAAGGCTATAATTCTGATAAATAAGTATTGTTGTGAGAAAAAGTGTTTATAGAGAGTTTTCTATTTGAATAAATGTTTGTATATAGGGTTAAAAAATAGAACATACAGAATTTCACAAAATCTGGTTTATCTCAGAGATTTTAAAGAATTTAACTCAAATATGAAGTTTTATAAATATTTCATGAAGATTGGGAAAATCCTGGGCCTTAACTATGATGACTCAGCATAAATTCACAGTTTACAGTATGCATGGTTTACTTAAAGCCCTGAATTCAAAATAAATTCATAATATATGCCTATTTGTAATTTAAATTGTTTAGAAGTGCTTATATTTACTCTTCACAGTAATTGCAACTCATTGATCCTTCCTAAATATTTCTGGTGGGGTGTTTTTGTCCTGTCGATAACCCAAAAGTAAGCCGTAACGCCTAAATGTGCTTTTTTGTGACTGCGGCATAAAAAAGTACAAGCTAGAATTACAAAAGACCTCAGTAAAACTTACAATAGTGTGTTCTATCCTAAATATGTAGTAAATATTTCACATTGCTAGAAACAGGGTAAAAAATTAGGAAATGTGAGGCCCCAGGGGCAAAAAACAGAGGAAAATGCCTACCCCTGAGTCATAAAACAGATAATTTAACTTGTAAATGCTATGATTTTTTTATTTGAAAGGTCTTTTATAAAGTAAACAATAACTGTGCTAGGAAGTTATGCAATAATCAGATGTAAGCAGTCATTTCAATCAAACTTTTAGTGAATTTATGCACCAGACTGATATCTTCATAAATACAACTTTTGCAAATATGCCTTTGTTTAAACACTTCTAGGACATATATTAACTAACTTATGTTAGATATATGGTTAGGGATGATACTATTGTGACAAGAATTCTAAACTGACCATTTGAGGCAGAAATTGTGAACTTTCATTGACAAATAGGCATACAGTAAGATGTGGACTGGAGACACAGGCAGGATTGGATACTTTGTATAATCTTGAATGTTGGAATGCTTAACTACTAAACAAAACATTTATAGTATTCTAAAATGCTTTCAATTTGTTATCAGAATAGTTTCAAACAGGTTTTAGACAGTTCATGTCAGAAAACATGCACATAGGGTAAGCTGGCAATAATTAGAGTCTTGTTTTCAAAATCTTTAAAAAATTGAAACAGGGGTAGGGGTATAAAATGTACTGTAAAAGGAGACTTAGAGTATATGCAGTGATTTCTTTAAGGCTATAATTCTGATAAATAAGTATTGTTGTGAGAAAAAGTGTTTTTAGAGAGTTTTCTATTTGAATAAATGTTTGTATATAGGGTTAAAAAATAGAACATACAGAATTTCACAAAATCTGGTTTATCTCAGAGATTTTAAAGAATTTAACTCAAATATGAAGTTTTATAAATATTTCATGAAGATTGAGAAAATCCTGGGCCTTAACTATGATGACTCAGCATAAATTCACAGTTTACAGTATGCATGGTTTACTTAAAGCCCTGAATTCAAAATAAATTCATAATATATGCCTATTTGTAATTTAAATTGTTTAGAAGTGCTTATATTTACTCTTCACAGTAATTGCAACTCATTGATCCTTCCTAAATATTTCTGGTGGGGTGTTTTTGTCCTGTCGATAACCCAAAAGTAAGCCGTAACGCCTAAATGTGCTTTTTTGTGACTGCGGCATAAAAAAGTACAAGCTAGAATTACAAAAAGACCTCAGTAAAACTTACAATAGTGTGTTCTATCCTAAATATGTAGTAAATATTTCACATTGCTAGAAACAGGGAAAAAATTTAGGAAATGTGAGGCCCCAGGGGCAAAAAACAGAGGAAAATGCCTACCCCTGAGTCATAAAACAGATAATTTAACTTGTAAATGCTATTATTTTTTTATTTGAAAGGTCTTTTATAAAGTAAACAATAACTGTGCTAGGAAGTTATGCAATAATCAGATGTAATCAGTCATTTCAATCAAACTTTTAGTGAGTTTATGCACCAGACTGATATCTTCATAAATACAACTTTTGCAAATATGCCTTTGTTTAAACACTTCTAGGACATATATTAACTAACTTATGTTAGATATATGGTTAGGGATGATACTGTTGTGACAAGAATTCTAAACTGACCATTTGAGGCAGAAATTGTGAACTTTCATTGACAAATAGGCATACAGTAAGATGTGGACTGGAGACACAGGCAGGATTGGATACTTTGTATAATCTTGAATGTTGGAATGCTTAACTACTAAACAAAACATTTATAGTATTCTAAAATGCTTTCAATTTGTTATCAGAATAGTTTCAAACAGTTCATGTCAGAAAACATGCACATAGGGTAAGCTGGCAATAATTAGAGTCTTGTTTTCAAAATCTTGAAAAAATTGAAACAGGGGTAGGGGTATAAAATGTACTGTAAAAGGAGACTTAGAGTATATGCAGTGATTTCTTTAAGGCTATAATTCTGATAAATAAGTATTGTTGTGAGAAAAAGTGTTTTTAGAGAGTTTTCTATTTGAATAAATGTTTGTATAGGTTGCACTTTGTAAATACAGCTGTTTCTCAAACCACGCCTCTTTTGGGGAGATATTTAATATTCATAGGTATGTTAATTTGTTAACGTACTGGTTCCCATTGATGATCTCTGTGTTTCATCTCATAGAGACATCACTTGGGAATGTAACCAGTATAGATAAACATGGTAGCGGCTAAATTTTAATTCTTAGGAGGTCCAAAAATGGAGGTAAGGGTAGTATAGAATTTTAGTATAAGTTTAAACTCTTAGAAGTTCAGGGCATATAAATGTTGAAAATATGACGCACAGCCCTATATTTTGACCTTTGAATAAAATAGTAGTGCATATAAACTTTCCGTTCTGGGATATTATTTTTCACGAAACTTCATAGTAAAAGTGTCACAGTTTTAGCCGCAAAGGGAGTTCCTATGGGAAATTGCATTGTCTGTATTTACAGAATTGCAACCTATACATGAAGTTGTAGGTCCAATTTTGTTTTTTTGGTGAATTACACATTTTAATTTAAAGTGTGCACTTTCCTCACCACAGTTCAAACTAATCCAGATGGTTTTTTTTCAGAATTATTCTTCTTAGATCACAAAATAAATACATATATCACTTTTTAATACTGTGCACAGATATGCAAAGGACACACTAAAAAATATTTGCCACTTGACGTTAAGCAAACAACAATAAATCAATCAATCACTAAAAAATATTAGTAAACTGACAACAGATGTACTCATCCAGAATCACACATGTAGCTCCATATATGCTCATACTTCGTATTTAAATGATGTGAAAAGCTCTCGAGTCCAAATTGGAGTCACTATAGGCGACGCCCAATGTGTTGGCCTTCCCTCTACCTTTTTTATTATGTCTTGTTCTTGTAGTTTGATAAGCTCTTTCTCAACCTTATCATAAAGGTGAAACGGTGTCCGTCTGTATCTCTACTACCGGTTTCTCATTTCCATCGATGTGCAGTTCAATTGGTTTCCCTTGCATTTATCAATGCCTTCAAACAGTTTAAGATATTTTGCTTTAGGATCGGTTATCAGGTTAATAATCTTTACAAGCCCTAGCTTGCTTGCGAGTGGGTATCCGTGGAAATCTCCATGATTTCCTTGAACTACATAGAAAGGGTCACAGTCAATAGTATTTTTGGTCTCGACACTAAGTGACAAGTAGACTTAATTAAGGTGTCAGATGCAAACATATTAACACCTGTGTTTACAGTGTAGTCATGATTGCATCATGATTACCGTTATTTTAGGTAGAGGGATCAGGGTTTTAAGTTAACGTTTCAATTAAAACATTCGCTGTTGATTATCTTTCCACTCGTAGTCGTATTTTGAAAAGTTGGCTCCGCCATGCGCGAAAGTCTTTGACTTGCCAGAATATCTTTATTTTTCATTTTCCAATCGCGTTGGAAACAACTTTCTCCGACAGAAGTTCGTCTTCGTCTATCACGTCTTCCTACTAAGACCTTCTTACTGGTCGCAGAACCCTTCTCTATCAACTTCTCTGTCGTGTTGGTTTTTTGCCAAAAACAGGTACAAAGTCGTAAAACTTAACATAATTACATCCGGAAAACTTTTAAACTATTCTAGATATTTGAATGAAATTTTGCATTTTAATTAGTATTTAGCTTTTTGTTTCTTTTAGATTTAAACTATCCTTCTAGATCAATTATTGTAAAAATAATATAGCCACTGATAAAAACATACATTTGTAACAACTAACTAAAAAATAATGAATAAAAGTAATTAGGTCTATAGTTATCCAGTGACAAAGGGTCTTTTTTTGGTAAATTAAGGATGGTATACCTATCTTTTGTATGGTTGTTAGCTCTCTTTTTTCATATTATTTAGTAAAAACTTCAACTGTAAATTCTTTTAAATTACTCCAAAAAAATATTTAAATAATAAAATTCTACACTAAGCCCATCTATTCCCGGAGATTTATTTAATTTCATTTTAAATATTGCCTTAAATATAAAAAAAGAAGATGTGGTATGATTGCCAATGAGACAACTCTCCACAAGAGACCAAATGACACAGAAATTTACAACTATAGGTCACCGTACGGCCTTCAACAATGAGCAAAGCCCATACCGCACAGTCAGCTATAAAAGGCCCCGAAATGAAAATGTAAAACAATTCAAACGAGAAAACTAACGGCCTAATTTATGTACAAAAAATCCTTCGTTCTTCTACTTTTATGTGTGTCCCCCCCCCCCCCCCCCCCCCCACGAAACATGTATAAAGGAATATGAAGATATATTTGAGGTAACTGGTAAATTGCAAGGAAAATATTATTTAGAATTGACAAAACTGCAAATCCCCCCACCCCCCAAAAAAAAACCTGTAGAACATCCGCCAAAGAAAAGTACTTGTTGGAAGGTAAAGAAGAAAAACAGAACCCACAGTTAAGTTTCCTCTACTTTAAACTAGTCTTAATCAGCATGATGCTTCTCCAATTGCAGATTTTATTAATGAAACTTGTAATAATTACATCGTCACAGAATCTCAGGCCTTTCACCTTGAGAAAGCAACACAGTGAGTGCGTTATGGTTTGAATAGAGAAAAGGCCGCGTAACTGCATCGAAAGCACATGATGTACTTCGCATAAGGGAACAAACATCAACAGATAACTTAGTAAGGCAAGTTTTTTGCTTCAACAGCTATGACCTATCAAGATTGATTGATTGCTTAACGTCCAGTGGCAAATATTTCATGCATATTCAGGACGAGAACAAGTTCACAATAAATACAATAGGTAGGATCTGTAATAGATTAAGGGATTAAGGTCGGAGAAATTTAGACTGCCACGGGAAATGAGGGTATATTGGATAGGAACAGAAATTTAGCCTTGCAACAGGTCACCTACGGACCCCTCAAAGAGTTGTTGCAAGGGTTCTTAACGTGCAAAGAGCGTGGCACTCTCTTTACACGAGGCATCGGATTTAACGTCCCCATTCTGACCGGACGTGGCTGCAAATTTGTACATCCCGCACAGCCAAACGGACGCCCCACTTTAGCACGGGTTTTACTGCCGGTCGGAGGAAGACCAATGGTGACCATACTTCTATACCCCAGTCACCCTTGGGGTGACCTATCAAGAAAAGATGCAGTCCGTTTGGGGTATTGAACATGGAGATGAAGCCTATTTTAGCTCTTACATAAAAACAAAAAAGAACAAATAAAATAAATATATTATTTGGTAAAGTAAATAATACTAAATCAGTGGTTAAAACATAATAATATGACTGAAAATATGAGATAAAAAAAATACATTTATTCATGAGACATGTATGGTGGCATGTAAGTGACATCGACTTGTCAAGATAGCAAGATAATTTATATTGATATTTTCATTATTAAGTCGACTTGACAAGATAATTATCATGCTAAGTTGACATTTAATTTCAAATTAAGTCGACATAATAAGATAAGTATCATGATAATTTTAAAAAGTCGACATAATTATCTTGTTTTCAACTTGTCACGATAATTTAACGAAATTTATCATCATATTTTCATTATAAAGTCGACTTGACAAGATAATTATCATGATAAGTTGACATTCAATTTCAAATTAAGTCGACTTAACAAGATAAGTATCATTGAAAGAACTGAAGTGCCATTTTCAGTTCCAGGGATAGTTTGAGACCGCGCGTTTAATTACCCGTGAAAAATCCCGGAAGTTCTCTGGTCGTGAGTGTGAGCACTGACACTGAACAGTTATTATAACAATATTATAAAAAAATTAGCTGTACAGTGGCCTATAATTTTCTTATATCCATTTCATTTGAACACTTGTGATAGTCCTTTTATTGGCAATCAAGCAATGTCCTAACAATTTTGACATACAATTTTACACATTTTTTAAAAACCATTAGTGCGTTACAAACAATAATTTTCTCCATTTTTCCCTGAACTATGGATTCAACTTTAAAATTAGGTAATTGTTAAACTTTTTCTTTGCACTTGCACTTATATTTATCATTTACACTTTGCAATATTTTCCCGTGGATATTTTTGTTTGGCACAGAAAATTTATATTCGGGTCACATTGGGGTATCAAATTGGGGATAGTATGGCTCATTTGGAGATAATCCCCCAAGCACGGGTGCATATCATTGATGTTTTGGGGCAGAAATATATGCATAGGCGGATCCAGGGGACGGGCCCCCCTTTTGTGGGAAAAAATTGGTTGATTATAGGGAATCACTGAAGCATGACTGGAGCGGTACCCCCTTTAGGTCAGTCAGAGGGCCCCCCTTATCAAAAGTTATGGATCCGCCACTGATATGCCAGTCGACTGGTATGCGTTATACATTGTGTTAATACTAATAGCGCTATTTACACAATGTATAACTCATGCAAGTCGACTGATATTTCCGCCCCAAAACATCTATGATACATGTCCCTGTGCCCCAACCTTGTGATTTGGAAGTGAAATAAAATGGTGATTTCCCTTTGTTTGTTAATAGGAAAACTCAGATAAAATGCTTACTAGTATTAACTGGAACGATGATTCCCCAATCTTCTCTAATCTTCTGAACTCCGACAATATCTAACGGTCTTCCTCCTGTGATTGATTTTGTCTTCCTCCCTGTCTCTGGTACATTTTGGCATTTTGGATGAGAACTGAGTGAAATTGGCACTTCACACAATTTGCGTCTTTTCCTATTTTGATTATTTCTCGAATAAAATGAAAAATGTGCACTGCACACACATAAATGTTCAAATGAATCTGGAAGTATTCCAGCCTCCGTTAGAATTTCATATGTATGAGTTTCTGTGAAAGTGGATAGGGGTTTTAAATCATCTGAACAAGTCACTAAGTTGTTTTCAAATTGTTCAAAAAAGCAGGAATGTAGGGTCATATTTGATTACCATGTATGTTCTGAAAGTTCTGTCTGCATATTTATGTTGAAATTTGACTCTTTTCTGAAGAGCTTCATAAAAAGGGCTGGCTAAAATCGGGATGATAGCAAAGCTAAATGTGGACTATTTTTTTCACAGTTTCTCCATCTGTAACTGAACTTTAAGTATTGTTCTTGAACAAATACATTTTTAAAGTCAAATTCTTTATATTAAATAGAAGTCAAAGCTTCGAAGTCAGTCATTAGAAAGTGGAAATTTTGAAACAATGGCAGTGTTTGTCTTTTTTAAAAGAGGTTTTAATTTCACTATCAAATTTACTCATTCCAATTTTTTTCCTAAAGTTAGCTAACATACTAAGGTTTAAGTAGAGCATACTCACAAGGTTGTGTAAAATTGCGTTATATCATTTTACTCCCTCAAAAAAACCTTTAATTTTAGAAATTTAACATTTCTCCAAATACAGTGTTTCCCTCCTAATATGACGACTTATTCCAATATTCAGATAACAGATAATTTAATACTATACTATATCATTTTAAAGATAAATGATTGAACAATTCAAAAATACAAGTGTTTTTAAATATCATACACAGTGTTTCTATTCAGACGGGGTCTAAAAGTACGTAAAATTGCAACTTTCTTAACAATTACCCAGTTGAATTATACCAAATTTTGATGTGGTTGCTATGGTAACCAAGGAGACATTTATACAAAACTAGACTTATTTTTCAAAGTTTCATACAACAGTTAACTAATTTACATAAAATGAATAAAATCTGCAGATAGCCGTGGCCAACCCATTTTGATGCTTACAGAGAATGTCTCTTAAAGTAAATTTAACATCACAGTGGTATAAAGTAGGGATACTTTCTGATTCAGTAGGTCAGAAGATTTATCACATCGGGAAACAACGTGTAACATGTGCCGTTTTAAAGAATCAACTCTGGAAACATGTATATCTGGACAAATAATCTCAAGTGCAGCAATAATATTGCTTGGTGATAAGTTCAATCATTCATTTCTCTCGAAAATTGCAGAGAATAGAAAATAGGTTATTTCCATTTTGTTTGTGCAAATGCCAATTTCATCTACTTTAAAATCTGTCAAAACAAAAGAAATGAGAAAATATTTAGATGTAATATCTTTTGGTTTTTCGTTTTCTAATAAATAATTTTGTAATACGTTATTCAATATTTTGCAGACTTTATTATACTTTATTCTATCGCAGAATATTTATTTTATAACAAGATGCATGCAGAATCGAAGATTCTGTGTTTTCTAGATTTTAAAATAGAATAAACAGGAACATATATATTGATAGATATACTGTTCCCAGGGATAAATAAGGATTTCATTGTCATACCATGCAAGCGAAAAGCCCCAAGATTAGCAAAAAAAAAAAAAAAAACAATAATGAGAGTGTGGGGAGTTGCTGGATTTAAATTTAAACATAATTATAAAACGCTATAGCAATTCATCTATTTTTTAGTTGAAAAGGACATATGACGGACACATTATTATGTCAAGATAAATCTCCAGCAGAAAGGGTACCTTTTTGGAATTATTATTTTTATAATTTTATTTTGTTGGAATGCTGCCATGTGTTCCTTTTTGGTTGAAATTTTATGTTGTTTGGTTTTTTTTTTTTACCTTGGAAGTTGCTTGTCTATGACGAGTGCCCCC
The DNA here is from genome assembly GCF_021869535.1 of Mytilus californianus. NCBI lineage: Eukaryota > Metazoa > Mollusca > Bivalvia > Mytilida > Mytilidae > Mytilus > Mytilus californianus. The sequence continues at coordinate 40,893 of NW_026262739.1, forward strand.
CAAGGATGACTGGGGAATAGAGGTATGGTCACCATTGGTCTTCCTCCGACCGGCAGTAAAACCCTTGCTAAAGTGGGGCGTCCGTTTGACTGTGCGGGATGTACAAATTAGCAGCCACGTCCGGTCAGAATGGGGACGTTAAATCCGATGCCTCGTGTAAAGAGAGTGCCACGCTCTTTGCACGTTAAGAACCCTTGCAACAACTCTTTGAGGGGTCCGTAGGTGACCTGTTGCAAGGCTAAATTTCTGTCCCTATCCAATATACCCTCATTTCCCATGGCAGTCTAAATTTCTTCGACCTTAATCCAGGACACCCTTCTTACAGAACTTACCTATTGTATTTATTGTTAATTTGTTCTAGTCCTGAATATGCATGAAATATTTGCCACTGGACGTTAAGCAACCAATAATCAATCAATCAATCTATGATGAGTGTTACTTAAGATTTCATTTTGTTCATAGTTTATTCTTATTATTTTCATCACTGACTTGAAAGATCTACTAGCATGAATATTGACAGAGACATTGGACTGAAACATCTTTATTTAACTGTATCTCCAGCATGTTATAAATATATAGCATCCTTGGTAAAAAAAATTGTGCAACTTAATGAATGTTAGACCTCAAATAAAACTTTTGGGACTTTTCAGATCAGATTTATCAGATTTGCAGAGAAGCTTCTTTAAGTTCTATTGAAAGTATCAATAACGAAAAAGAAAAAAAATCTATTTTTCTATATCTTGACTGATAAATAGTCTTAGTTTATGTGCATATGAATGTTTTTATGGTTATTATGAGTATGATTTCATTGCATGTGAGACTTTCTTTTGCTTTGTTTAGTTTGGACAAATTATTTTGATATTTACAATTTCATTCTTTTACATTTACAGAAGGACAATGTTGGCATTTGGGAAAGAAGATCACCTTAGGAGATTTAATGAAGTTTATTACAGGGTGCTCAACTGTTCACCCAGGGGGTTTTGATTGTAAATTTACATTTAACTTCACAAAAGATACAGGTTATCCATCTGTTTCAGCATGTACATTTGACCTAAAACTTCCACTCAATTTGGCATCATTCCCAAAATTCAAGGAAGTTATGATGGAGTCCGTCATCTCCGTTTCTGGCTTTGGAATGATTATCAGACCTCGGGTTATTTAAAATGTTATTGTAATTAATTACCAATTTAAAAGTAAATAAATGTAATGTGTTGTTCGGCATAGCATATTTTCATTACATGTAAGGGCTATTCCATTTTAATGTATGTGGAAGGGTAGGAAGGGACTATCAAAAAATCCCTACAACCAAGAATTGTTTTTGTTGAGCCTTCGAGGGATAAAAGTGAGACAGAGCGATCCTACATTCAGGCGGCGTTGACTACAAATATTCACTCTATAGTTAAAGTTTTTATCAAATTTTAATAACTTTCTTGAACTATCCTGAAGTCTACCAAATTTGGACAGAAGATTGTTTATGATCATAAGATAGTAGTAAATTTTGTAAAAAAAAAATCTTTTTTTCTGTATATTACTTATTAATAGACTTAGTTTTTCTTATAGTTAACATTACATACAGTCTGCAGTTAAGGGGGCTCGCGAGTATAAATCAATTTTTTTTTTAAATATATGATTTCGCTATTTTTTTCTATATAAACTCTTTACAAAAGGCATCGGATTTAACGTCCCCATTCTGACCGGACGTAGCTGCAAATTTGTACATCCCGCACAGCTAAACGGACGCCCCACTTCAGCAAGGGTTTTAATGCCGGTCGGGGGAAGACCAATGGTGACCATACTTCTATTCCCTAGTCACCTTTGGGGGGATTCATGTTTTGATAAGTTGTATTAGTTAGGTTAGGAAGTACTCAATTGCATTGTTAAATGAAAATTGTATGTACATATATTTTCAAATATGTAACTTTTAATAAATTGTTCAATTTGGAATAACGTGTTTTTTTATTAAAGAAACGATTTATACTTAGCTTTCATCTTTTTCTTGTGTTGTTAGTTTGATGTATTTCCAAAACCCTCACTTTAAAATTCAAAAACAAGAATGTGTCCATCATTGTTCATAGTACACGGATGCCTTACCCACACCATCATTTTCTATTATCAGTGGACTGAAATTGAACTCTTAATTTGGTATTAAAATTGGAAGGATCATATCGTAGAGAACATGCATACTTACATTCAAGTTGACTGGACTTTAACTTCTTCAGAAACTACCTTGACAAAAAACTTTAACCAAAAGCGGGACAGAAGGGCGCACAGACCTAAATATATGATGCTCCTTAAAGGGAGGGGCCATAAAGATAATTGAATGGGAATATATTTGGGTCTTCAATGCAATTCCACTTTATACTTTATTTGGGATTTAAGGTCGGAGGAAGACCAATGGTGACCATACTTCTATTCCCCAGTCACCCTTGGGGGTCATTCAAAGATGACACACTATGCATTTCAGCTGAGGAAATGTGATGGCGATAATTGCTGTTTGCCCCCAGAAAGCAACCCTCTGCCAGAATGGCTTCCTGATCCAATCCTAGATGACACCGATGAGCATTATCTCCCATATGCTGAAGTCAAAGGCAAAGAAACAACAGAGAAACATAGGCCTTCCTTGATGAAAAAACTGAAAAAAGGTGAATGAACAATTAGAAATACCAGCAGAACCAGTCAGTGTTGAGACCAATGACAAAAATGTGGAAGTCGATGACATGGTTACCGAGATGAGAGATGAAAATGTGGAAACAACAACAATGCCAAATGAAGACAAGGAATACGTTGATATCCCGGATTCTCCGGCTAGCTTATGCACCGTGTAGAACGCTAGATCAATGGCCGAGTGTGTGGAGTGCAGAAAACCCCGTGTGATTTATTCATATCGAAAAATGACTGAAAGACAACAATACAGTTTGGCTCTGGGCTTAAGTGATTGGGAGTACTCATACGGTTTACCCCTGTTACCTTCATCAAACCCTATGTACAAATCTGTAATGTGCCGATCATCACTATCGTGTGAAAGTCCAGTAGAAATAGCATATTCCAGAGCCGGTCTAGGTCCACTGAACATTTGTTGCTATTGTTGTAGTGAATCCGAGGGTCAAGTTGAACAGAAACTTCATAAAAAATTTAAGACTGTTCTACCAATTTCCCAGGAATGTCTTGATTGTAGAAAAGAAATCATTACCCAACGACTTGATGGCAAACAGGCAAAGAAGTGAAATTAACACTGCTGTCAAACAATTTCATTAGATAACATTGAGTATTTATTTGAACAACAGTCAGGTAGCACATGTTTCCCCTATCTTTTTGGGAAGAAAGAAATACACGGAACACTGAACATTAAAGCATGGGCAATACTAACTCCAACAAAAAACCTGGAGTGATATCAGGTGCCCGGAATGGAGAGCATATCCTGCTTCGCATGCGACATCCGTCGTACTGCAAAATGGTCAAAGCTGATAATAGGTCTATATCGTTAAAATGTCAAAATCAGTATAAAGAGAACTGGAATCACACAGGGTATATGTAAATGATCGTTTGTGACACACTCACCTAATAGCGATTTACCAGACCATGATGTCGACCGTAAAACTTTTTAAGCGATGATGTTTGTCGAGGCTGAAATTATCCTTGCCTCAGCAGTTTATTTGTCAGTGTCCTAGCTCTCTCAAGAAAGTCATCCCCAAGGGTGACTGGGGAATAGAAGTATGGTCAATGATTTCAAAGCTACGAACAAGCCTTTGTATGCCAGCAAAGTTGGCCGTTCATTCAGCCACGAGTCGACACAGACTCGAATGAACTGGCCCATTGATGCTGAAACATTTACGATGTTGCCAGTTCATAACGAACCATCTGAAAGAATAATTACAGCAAGAAAACTAAATTCTATCAAAACCAGTACTCAGTCCACTCAATCTTCCTTACAGAGCTCAATGGCATCACCTAAAAAATGAAAGTAAGAAATCAAGTTAAAAAGATGCAAATAAATCACAGTTGAGGCAATAGATCTATCTGGGATCTTCCCGACGATATAGATAACTCATCTATCGTAAATAGCCTTCCTATGTCTGCCTCTAATACAAAGTCTACTAGTTTTTCTTTAACATCTCGTAAACATTCTTCTAAAGCCCCGTCTCCTCTCCGTTCTCCAGAACAGCAGATCGTCCCCAAAACGTCAGCAAATTCCTCCCCTCAGAAGTCTTCTGATAGGTCACGGGGTAGGGGTCGAGGCGGAGTAACACCAACTTCAACTAGTCAAGGAGATCGACGACTCTTCTCACAAAATAGATTTGCCACTCTTACTGATGAATCAGAAATGGAATGGGAGAGTGTTGTACCACCCGAAAGATCACAATCTCAGGGTGATCGAAATAAGAACGCTGGCAAACTCGCCCTTCCATTCATAAATTATGACAAGTATCATTCAATGGAATTGCCAAAGTCTTAAAATAAATCTTCTCGAGTTAACACTTCTAGTTCAGTCTTTTTTACTTATAGCATTTTGCCTTCAACGCAGCTACATTAAGGCCGTTTTACACTACTTTCGAAAAGGGCAGATAACTCCGTTCAATCTCATTAAATAACAATCACAGACCATACAGCAATATGAAAAACAAACCACTATTCACAAATTGCACACGACATATACTGAACAAAAGCAAACATAAAAATCACAGAGTCGGGATAGCCTGTCAAGACTTGGTACAGACACAATTGTGGTGGTTTCTGGGTACACAAACCTCCCCCTTATCGATCATGACCCTCTGGAATTTTTAACACAAAATAAAACCCATACAGTATGATTACCAACATAGTGACCACAGGCCAGAACAACCAAAATAGGCCGACGATACTTAATTTTAATAGATAACTGGGTAAAAATGTGTCTACATTTCTCAGTTGATCCGGTATTCTAAAGCTTGTGTGAGATTGATTGTTGGTTGCTTAACGTCCAGTGGCAAATATTTCATGCATATTCAGGACGAGAACAAATTAACAATAAATATAATAGGTAGGTTCTGTTAGAGGGGCGTCCGGGATTAAGGTCGGAGTAATTTAGACTGCCACGGGAAATGAGGGTATATTGGATAGGGACAGAAATTTAGCCTTGCAACAGGTCACCTACGGACCCCTCAAAGAGTTGTTGCAAGGGTTCTTTACGTGCAAAGAGCGTGGCACTCTCTTTACACGAGGCATCGGATTTAACGTCCCCATTCTGACCGGACGTGGCTGCAAATTTGTACATCCCGAACAGCCAAAAGGACGCCCCACTTTAGCAAGAGTTTTACTGCCGGTTGGAGGAAGACCAATGGTGACCATACTTCTATTCCCCAGTCACCCTTGGGGGTGAGTCATGTTGGAATCCATGGAAACACGGTTGTAGACGAAGAAGCAAAAAATACCCTTGATGATCCCTTATCTAACTGTGATATACCATATGCCGATTTTAGATCTAATATTAGAGAATATGTTTTCAATATATTGGAAAATGAATGGAGTAAAAAAGTCGATAATAAATTACATGAAATTAAACCTAAATTAGGTAAACTTTTTAATACTTTTATGTGCAGAAAAGATCAGTGTGTTATTTCTAGATGCCGTATTGGTCATACCAGAATAACACATGAATATCTTCTGAAAAATGAAGAAGAACCACAATGCATACATTGCAACTGCAAGTATACTATTAAACGTGTTTTAATCAATTGTATTGACTTTGCTGATATTCGTAGGAAGCATTTCAATGTCAATAATTTGTATGATTTATTTGATAGTGTTCCAATTACAAATATTGTTTCATTCCTAAAAGAAGTTGGAATATATTATAAAATATAAAATGCTGTATGAATTGAAAATGATTTTAATTGTTATCACCTTATCTTAGTGTTGATTTTTATTTGTAAATAAACAATTTTGCTTTAAACTTGAGTTTTAGTATATTGAATGACCTTTTGTCTGATTTTAAAAATATACTTTAATTTGTTGAATGTTCGAATTAGCTCTCGCCGCGATATAGCCTTTTTTGCCCTAAGGCGGCGTAAAGCAAACACCAATCAATCAAGATACTCTATCATTGAAAAGGCCGTTTCATTGGTAGAATGTGTTGCTAAGTTTAAAGATTTATTTCGTACATGAGACGGAACATCAGCTAACAGACTGTTTTTATTTTTCAACTTCACAAGATAGATAATTCCGAGGAATTCGTATATAGCACCATCAACCCACATGATAACAGCAGAAATTTGTATTTTATCTCAGATGTCCCCTTTTTAATTAAAACTGCCAGAAACTGATTCAGCAACTCTTTCTCTCATAGAAACACCAGACGACTATGGAAAAATGGAAAAGACATCTCAAGGATGCACATTGTGAGACTTTGAACACTTTGAGTTGCAACTATAAAGTACCTGTCATGAAGACAATGTGTCAGAAACTGAAACTTTAACAATTTTTTCCATTGGCTGAATGTGAGAAATTTGTTTGAAGGACGTAATAAAAGGAATCCTGATCTGTAACCCATCACAGACGGTGATAATCCACGACTAATTTGGTTATAATCAACATTTTTTTATTATTTGACGGAATGGCAGCAGTCAGTCATGCAAATACCAAACCTGGAGCTGTCACAGAAATTATCTATGCAACTAAGCGCACATACTCTAGCCAGTGACTGAACTTCCAATTAGTGAAACAACCACCTACTCGACCATCTTCGCTAGCCAAGGGTTACGATCCATTTCCCTTCTCTCCACCCTTGGCAGATTGAGATAGAATTTCGGAGACACAAGGTAATGATTTTCATTGGTTGCAGTCGAAACTCGCTGCATCCAATCAAAAAGCGCCTATAACATGATCACGTGTAAAAGTAGAAAGTGTATGTAAACAATTGCCACGTGCTTATTGTGCAACAAGTCTTTACATCCCTAAACATACGACTATATTTAGTGACAATTTGAATGTTTTTAATCAACTAATAGAAGTTCCTGTGTATGTTTCTTACACAAATGCATGAATGTCAACGTATCTTTTCGTTTCCTGCTTTACCAAGTGTGTAGAATCTAGACGCTACCGTGTTTTACTTCCAAATTGAAGAGTTCAAGCGCTACCATTGGTCAAGAATAATGTATTCGGAATAGGCGTGACTTTAATCTACCGATAGATGGCGCAACATTGTTATTACAAATGTTGGCTTAATCTGCCAAGGGTGGAGAGGAGGGAAGTGGATCGTTACCCTTGGCTAGCGAAGATGCTACTCGACAGGACGAGAATAGATTGTAGGACAGCAGTCACTAATCAATAAGTGACAATTATTTTTTGGTACGTCACACAGGTAACGGTGTCACGGAATAGAAGTTCCTTCATAATATAAGTTCCAAAAGGAAAAAATATTCTGGAATATTATTTCCACAGGAATAAATATTACAGTATATGTTCCTAACGGAATAAATGGTATAGAATATTTGTTCCAACAGGAATAGATATAATGACATTGTTTATAACAAAGTTTCCAGTGGAACCTCTGTTCGGCGGAACAAATAGACTACTAGCAGTTACTGACATGCCAGCTCCAGACCTCAATTAAACTGATTGAAAGATTATAAAATTGAGTATGGAAATGGGGAATGTGTCAAAGAGACAACAACCCGACCATAGAGCAGACAACAGCCGAAGGCCACCAATGGGTCTTCAATGCAGTGAGAAACTCCCGCACCCGGAGGCGTCCTTCAGTTGGCCCCTAAACAAATATGTATACTAGTTCAGTGATAATGGACGTCATACTAAACTCCAAATTATACACAAGAAACTAAAATTAAAAATTATACAAGACTAACAAAGGCCAGAGGCTCCTGACTTGGGACAGGCGCAAAAATGCGGCGGGGTTAAACATGTTTTTTGAGATCTCAACCCTCCCCTATACCTCTAGCCAATGTAGAAAAAACAAACGTACAACAGTACGCACAGTAAAACTCAGTTTAAGAGAAGTCCTAGTCCGATGTCAGAATAGGAAACAAAAGAAAATAAACAAAATGACAATAATACATAAATAACAACAGACTACTAGCAGTTACTGACATGCCAGATCCAGACCTCAATTAAACTGATTGAAAGATTATAAAATTGAGTATGGAAATGGGGAATGTGTCAAAGAGACAACAACCCGACCATAGAGCAGACAACAGCCGAAGGCCACCAATGGGTCTTCAATGCAGCGAGAAACTCCCGCACCCGGAGGCGTCCTTCAGTTGGCCCCTAAACAAATATGTATACTAGTTCAGTGATAATGGACGTCATACTAAACTCCAAATTATACACAAGAAACTAAAATTAAAAATTATACAAGACTAACAAAGGCCAGAGGCTCCTGACTTGGGACAGGCGCAAAAATGCGGCGGGGTTAAACATGTTTTTTGAGATCTCCACCCTCCCCCTATATTTCTAGCCAATGTAGAAAAAACAAACGTACAACAGTACGCACAGTAAAACTCAGTTTTAGAGAAGACCGAGTCCGATGTCAGAATAGAAAACAAAAGAAAATAAACAAACTGACAATACATAAATAACAACAGACGAAATGTCTTCATCATATGAATATGAGGCACAATCCCCCCCCCCCCCAAGGGTGACTGGGGGATAGAAGTATGGTCACCATTGGTCTTCCTCCGACCGGCAGTAAAACCCGTGCTAAAGTGGGGCGTCCGTTTGGCTGTGCGGGATGTACAAATTTGCAGCCACGTCCGGTCAGAATTGGGACGTTAAATCCGATGCCTCGTGTAAAGAGAGTGCCACGCTCTTTGCACGTTAAGAACCCTTGCAACAACTCTTTGAGGGGTCCGTAGGTGACCTGCTGCAAGGCTAAATTTCTGTCCCTATCCAATATACCCTCATTTCCCGTGGTACTCTAAATTTCTCCGACCTTAATCCCGGACGCCCCTATTACAGAACCTACCTATTGTATTTATTGTTAATTTGTTCTCGTCCTGAATATGCATGAAATATTTGCCACTGGACGTTAAGCAACCAACAATCAATCAATCAATCACAATCACCCCTGTTAGGGGTTTAGTATTATACAATCATAAAATATATGAGAAGAAGATAACCCGTGTCATGCCAACAACTGGTTTTAGAATAAATATGTTTAATTCCGATGCAAAGACCCTATAAGTGAATCAATATTAAAGCCAAAATATGCAATCTTTAATGACCTGACAACAGTGTCGTAACTATATCCCTTCTTAATAAGTCTGTTTAAAGGTTTTGTTAGCTTTTGAGGTGAATACTGACATTTTTTGTGCTTTGTAAAGAATATTACCATAAAAGATTGGATGTGAAATACACGAACGTATAAGATGTCTGCATGTTGAGTTATATTTACGAATGATGTCCTTATACCGATGATAAAATTTAGTATACTTAGACGACGGACGCCAAGTGATGAGAAAAGCTCACTTGGCCCTTCGGGCCAGGTGAGCTAAAAAAAGGAGACATGAACTAGCTCATAGCAAAACAACATCATATCTTACACTTTTCTTGCAATGCATGTATGATCAAAGGGAACCTAATAGGAATATGCATGTATTGTAATATTTGTCACTGGGATGCAATCAATCCATCATAATAAAATGTAGTTCACTTTCAGGCAACTCTTAACTATGTTGAGAAACACGTGTCCTAAGGAGGCATGATCCTAAAGATCCTAATGTCATCCTTGAGTTGTCAATAACATATCTAGTATTATAAATTGATATTATAATCGTACTCATAATTATAAAGTACTCTTATTTTTAATAGGTATTTGCATTAACTGTAGGAGAAAACTTTTAGACAACATAGAAGAGCCAAAGAAGATTACAGCAGAGAAGAGCCAAAGAAGATTACAGCAGAAAAGGTAACTAAAAAACAAAACCAATCCTGCCTATATAATTCATAAAAAACATGACAATCTCGGGTTTACGGTAGCAAAATGAAAATTGTCATATCAGCACTAAGATGTATATGTATTGAGTACGTAATATTTTAAATCATTTTAACATAGAATTAACAGTACATTCTACACCTATTTTATATTTTTAAATCTTAATGCTATCATACAGTTTCTAACATTTTATATTTTTAAATCTTAATGCTATCATACAGTTTCTAACAGCAAAAACCATACTTTGTTTTATTCTCCCATCAATACAAAATGTACAAGGTATAGATACTCAAATATTTGCTCTATTTGTACAAATACAAGTTTAAATGAAGCCTTCAATTGTCCTGCTTCTTGAGCGAACTGTAATGCTAAAATTACGGTCGATTTAGAGGTCCTCATTGTTTTTATACCATGAAACAAATACAACAGTTGAAAAAAACCTGAACGTATTGTAAAGTTAAATTGCAGGACAAAAATTATTTGTACTTACTTTTTTCCTTTTTTTTCGCGGTTGCACAAATAATTTTAATATGATTTAAGGAATGACTGTAATATTTTTTTCTGTCTATGAAGAAATAACATCAAAAATGTGGTGCACACTGAATAACCCGCCTAGCGGGTTATTTTAAAGTGTGCACCACATTTTTTATGTTATTTCGAATAGACAAAAAAAAAATATTACAGTCATTCCTTAAATAATATTAAAATTATTTGTGCAACCGCGAAAAAAAAGGAAAAAAGTAAGTACAAATAATTTTTGTCCTGCAATTTAACTTTACAATACGTTCAGTTTTTTTCGAATAGACGGAAAAAATACGATATTTTAACACCCTGAAGTATCCAAGTACACCCTGAGGCGAAGGGTGTACAGGGTACTGAAGGGTGTTAAAATATCCATATCTACGGATATGAACGTAGATAACGAATTTATCCCCGGTCTTAGTCCAAATCTGGCAATTTTTTGGGACATTCGACCACACAGTGTAACGTGAAAGCAACGTTTTTTTCATTATTTAAAAAAGTGTTATTGAAATTTGGTAATTTGACATATTTTTAACAGGGTGTATAATTTATGAAAATTTTGTACATGTATTCATAATTTTGTAAAAATTGTATTTAGGGAACTATGTTTATTATAGAAAATCACAATAATTTGGTAATTGTGATGTTTCATATATGCATCCACATGCGTCAGAGTCTCTGGTATCCTGCTTTTGTTGCGAAAAGCTGTACTGGTTTTGTAAGCTCTATGTTATATTGCAGGGTAAAAACAATAATCTTACAGTCACTTGCACCTTTTGGCGAATATGGGTGATAGTAAGTGTTAATAAAGCTTTAAAAGAATATGAAAAAATTAAAACAGATGGTACAGGTAAACTTGGAAGAAGTCAGCTTCCTACCTTTTCAAGTTGGTCTGACAAGGACAGTGCAGCTGTTAGATTCATACGTACTGTTTGCAGTGCTTGGTGTCTGGTGGTAACGCATCATCTGGCTGCCCAAAAGATTTAAAAACTTATCTCTTTTCGAAAGGAAATAACTAAGGATTGTCTTATTCCAGGCATAGATTACCTTAGCCGTATGTGGCACAACTTTTTGGAACTTTGAACTATTTTGATCTAAGCGTCACTGATGAGTCTGATGTAGACGAAACGCGCGTCTGTCGTATTAAATTATAAGCCTGGTACCTTTGATAACTATCATCATCTAAATGAAGAAGATAAAAAAGAACTTTTGTACACACAGTGAATGATTGTGGGTAAGCTATGCATGTTGTATATAGGATATATTTGGGTACCACATGGGGTACTACTGAAATTACAAAGGCTTGTACATATGTTATTGAAAATGAAGTATTGTAACTTAAAATTGGTTTTGTTTTCAAAAACCTTTTGTTGTCTTGAATAAATTCTATCAGTAAATTGGTTAAAACATTTCATGTTTCTTGTACTAGTATTGCTTTTCATGTCATCATCCTTCATCTCTTTAAAAAAAAACACTTATCAATTCCGATAGAATATGAATTAGTTATATGCCACTGGATATAAAGCAAAAACAATATATCTTTTCATCATTTATATCACCATAACAAAATATATTTTAAATATTTTATATACCCCTAGGTTAAATGGGGAGCAGTTTGCAGATTTTATAAAAGACATTGTCACTTCCCAAAGAATAAGAAATAGGGGTGACAGGAACATACGATGGATTTGTTTATTGTAACTTGGCACATTCAATGAAGGTATGCATGAAACAAATATAACGAATCAAATAGATGATATCTTTTTATAAAGGAAAAAAATCCATAGACAAGAAATAATTCTTGGACATCGGTATACAAATTCATATTCAAATAAATATCAAAAGTTAAAGAAGTGCTAGAATAATGTCAGCTACGTTATCATTTGTATGCCCCATTTATGGGCATTATGTTTTCTGGTCTGTGCGTCCGTTCGTATGTCTCGCCGCAGGTTAAAGTATTTGGAGGCACAGACCAGAAAACAATATGCCCCTCTACTATCGTAGGTGGGGCATACAAAGATATTTTATGATACCTAACACAGAATCGCAATCAGAATCAACCCAGTGGAAAGCATCCCGTTGGTTCAGAATAACTGCATCCACAGCTAAAAAGGCAAAAACATTATGAAACTTGCTGAAATCGCCTCCAACAGATGCAAGTCTGAGAAAATTTCAGGCATACATCGGCAGGACTGTTTGGAATATTTCCTCATATATGTATACATCACCAGACATGCTATATGGAATTGAAAATGAAGAAAAAGCCAGAAAATTCGAAAAGAAAAGTCCATTATCAGATGGCAAAATCAAAAGCTCAAACACAACAAACGAATGGATAGCAACTGTGATATTCCTGACTTTGTACAGTCATTTTCTTATGTAGAAATGACTTTGTACAGTCATTTTCTTATGTAGAAAATGGTGGATTTAAACCTGGTTGTATTGCTATCTTAACCTCTCACCTAATAATATAATTCTAAATTCCATTGTAAGCCGGAGTAAATCGTCACGGTTTCATGACAAAATTAGGTCTATGAGCTGATAGACAAAACACTGTCAGCCAATCAGAAGACGCGTTACATCAAAAATTAAATTATTCGACAATAAGTAAATACATATTATAAGTTATCTACGTTCATATCCGTAGATATGGATATTTTAACACCCTGAAGTATCCAAGTACACCCTGAGGCGAAGGGTGTACAGGGTACTGAAGGGTGTTAAAATATCCATTTCTACGGATATGAACGTAGATAACGAATTTATCCCCGGTCTTTGTCCAAATCTGGCAATTTTTAGAGAAATTCGACCACACAGTGTAACGTGAAAGCAACGTTTTTTTTTTCATTATTTAAAAAAGTGTTATTGAAATTTGGTAATTTGACATATTTTTAACAGGGTGTAGGGTACTACCTTTGATAGAACCCTACAGGTATTCAAATATACGACATTTTTAATCCAGAGACAGAAACTTGAATGGGTCGAATTTGGCGCTCAATGTTGTGAGAGTTACATTATAGACGGTGTGACGTCAACGTGGGTCATTTGCATAGCTAGGTCAGTAGTCCCATTCATTGACAATGTGGCAGCTAATTGATGCATTTACTAAAATGATTGCAAATGATCGACATAATAAGATAAAATTGTTATTGGATTAAATATTTAATTACAGACATCATGGATAATCTACAGTGTTCAAAATTTCCAAGGAACAACCATAGAACTAAGGAAAACGCGCGTGAAGTCCCCCGGTGTAATGGTTAGCAACGTCCGGGTATATCGGTTAGCAACACCCAGGGGCTATGGGTTTTGTAACAACGTGCGTTAACCAATCAAAATCCTAGAAATATACTAAGCCGGGGATAAAGTGTATATATCTATTGTCTGTTTATATAAATGAAATTTGTATATATCAATATCTTTGTAAATGAATATATTGTATATATCTATCTAACTGCAATATTTTTTAACCTTGTAAAATGATATTACATGCTTTTATATTACTTATTTTAGGATGATTTTGAAAAGGATACCAGTAACCAAGACAAACCGTATGACCTAAGAGAAATACTTCCGACATACGATTCAGTAAGTTGTATAATTTATGAAAGTTTTGTACATGTATTCATAATTTTCTAAAAAATGTATTTAGGAACTATGTTTGCTATAGGAAATCACAATAATTTTGTAATTGTGATGTTTCATATATGCATCCACATGCGTCAGGGTCTCTGGTATCCTGCTTTTGTTGCGAAAAGCTATACTAGTCTTGTAAGCTCTATGTTATATTGCAGAGTAAAAACAATAATCTTACAGTCACTTGCACCTTTTGGCGAATATGAGTGATAGTAAGTGTTAATAAAGCTTTAAAAGAATATGAAAAAATTAAAACGGATGGTACAGGTAAACTTGGAAGAAGTCAGCGTCCTACCTTTTCAAGTTGGTCTGACAAGGACAGTGCAGCTGTTAGATTCATACGTACTGTTTGCAGTGCTTGGTGTCTGGTGGTAACGCATCATCTGGCTGCCCAAAAGATTTAAAAACTTATCTCTTTTCGAAAGGAAATACTAAGGATTGTCTTATTCCAGGCATAGATTACCTTAGCCGTATGTGGCACAACTTTTTGGAACTTTGAACTATTTTGATCTAAGCGTCACTGATGAGTCTGATGTAGACGAAACGCGCGTCTGGCGTATTAAATTATAAGCCTGGTACCTTTGATGACTATCATCATCTAAATGAAGAAGATAAAAAAGAACTTTTGTACACACAGTTAATGATTGTGGGTAAGCTATGCATGTTGTATATAGGATATATTTGGGTACCACATGGGGCACTACTGAAATTACAAAGGCTTGTACAGATGTTATTGAAAATGAAGTATTGTAACTTAAAATTGGTTTTGTTTTCAAAAACCTTTTGTTGTCTTGAATAAATTCTTTCGGTAAATTGGTTAAAACATTTCATGTTTCTTGGACTAGTATTGCTTTTCATGTCATCATCCTTCATCTCTTTAAAAAAAAAAAACACTTATCAATTCCGGTAGAATATGAATTAGATATATGCCACTGGATATAAAGCAAAAACAATATATCTTTTCATCATTTATATCACCATAACAAAATATATTTTAAATATTTTATATACCCCTAGGTTAAATGGGGAGCAGTTTGCAGATTTTTTAAAAGACATTGTCACTTCCCAAAGAATAAGAAATAGGGGTGACAAGAACATACGATGGATTTGTTTATTGTAACTTGGCAACATTCAATGAAGGTATGCATGAAACAAATATAACGAATCAAATAGATGATATCTTTTTATAAAAGAAATAATTCTTGGACATCGGTATACAAATTCATATTCAAATAAATATCAAAAGTTAAAGAAGTGCTAGAATAATGTCAGCTACGTTATCATTTTTATGCCCCATTTATGGGCATTATGTTTTCTGGTCTGTGCGTCCGTTCGTATGTCTCGCCGCAGGTTAAAGTATTTGGAGGCACAGACCAGAAAACAATATGCCCCTCTACTATCGTAGGTGGGGCATACAAAGATATTTTATGATACCTAACACAGAATCGCAATCAGAATCAACCCAGTGGAAAGCATCCCGTTGGTTCAGAATAACTGCATCCACAGCTAAAAAGGCAAAAACATTATGAAACTTGCTGAAATCGCCTCAAACAGATGCAAGTCTGAGAAAATTTCAGGCATACATCGGCAGGACTGTTTGGAATATTTCCTCATATATGTATACATCACCAGACATGCTATATGGAATTGAAAATGAAGATAAAGCCAGAAAATTCGAAAAGGAAAGTCCATTATCAGATGGCAAAATCAAAAGCTCAAACACAACAAACGAATGGATAGCAACTGAGATATTTCTGACTTTGTACAGTCATTTTCTTATGTAGAAAATGGTGGATTTAAACCTGGTTGTATTCTCACTTGCATGACAGTTGCATAAAATTCCATTATATTGACAAAACAAACAGACATTGTAGGTAAACATGTCAACAATAGGGGAACAGCAGTGAACATTGTGTTATTATCTTTATTATTATAAAACAAACAAATACTAGTATATAAACAAGCATACCATGGCACAATAACACAATGTGTTGTTTAATTTGCAATCTTACCAAATCTTATTTTTTTTTAATTTAACAAACATATTTGAATAACCAATGCCACTGATATGGCAACAGATGATACCATATAACTTGATCATCATTGAAAAAACTTTATAAAAATGTGTTGTATGAGACTGCGAAACAAAAATGTGCACAATTCGAACTGCTTGTCAAACGTATCAGATTTTGCTTTTTTGTCGCTTTACAAGATTTTCATCAACGCGCGCGTTCATAGAATCATTCAACTGTTTTGAAATGGATCAAAAGAAATTGTTTGCAAGCATCGACTGGGATGACCAGAAAATCTTTGAAATCCACTTGTCGGTGATTGGGAAACCTAGGAAAGGGGAAGACGAGTATCTAGTCGAGTGGAGGCAAAATGATAGGATTCACAATGTACGTGAATTCAGGACTTAAGATAAGTATATATATGTAATGCAAAAAAGTCGACTGACAGCGAAAACCCTGGTTGACACATTTAATATATTTACAAAGTTTCTTATAGTTCATCATAAAGAACATGCGAAATATATTTAAATGTCAAAGGTCAATCTGAAAGTGTAGAAGCTGCATTTTATGTTGTAAAAGGGAATAGATTGATTGATTGTTGGTTGCTTTACGTCCAGTGGCAAATATTTCATGCATATTCAGGACGAGAACAAATTAACAATAAATACAATAGGTAGGTCCTGTAATGTAGGCCGTCCTGGAAGAAGGTCGGGGAAATTTAGACTGCCACTGGAAAATGAGGGTAAATTTGATAAGGACAGAAATTTTGCCTTGCAACAGGTCACCTACGGACCCCTCAAAGAGTTGTAGCAAGGGTTCTTTACGTGCAGAGAGCGTGGCACTATCTCTACACGAGTCATTGGATTTAACGTCCCCATTCTAACCGGACGTGGTTGCGTACTTGTACATCCCGCAAAACCAAACGGACGCCCAACTTTGGCAAGGGTTCTACTGCCGGTCGGAAGAAGACCTGTAGTGACCGTATTTCTATTTCCCAGTCACCCTTGGGGATTAAAAGGGAATAGTGTAGCATTGCTATGTAAAGCAACAGCTATACAACTAGGTGTTTTGAAATTGAGAATATATTTAATAAATGAAGATGTTAGAGGAAAATACAGTAATTGATTTAAAGGAGTAGGCAAATTGGAAAAATTTGAAATAAATGTTGCACATAAATTCAAAAATTGAGCCAGTTACTCACAGAATGTTCAGGATACCATTCACCTTGAGGGAAAAGGTGGATAAAAAACTTGATGAATTAGAATCACAGGAATGACCAGACACTTGTTGATTTTAATGGCCCTATTGGGTCTGTGTCATTGACTATTAAGTCCATCTGCCTTTTTTTATGGACAAAATCAGCCTTTTCTTTTTCTTTCATTTGCAAATTTGTTTGCAATTTTTCTTTAATTTTATCCATGTTATTTCTTTCACTACAAAAACTTCCAGGGGATGCAATATATAGAGATCTCATTTTTTTTCTTTACAAGTAACTGACTAAGTTTTTCAGTGCATATTGCAACTTT
Source organism: Mytilus californianus (assembly GCF_021869535.1). Taxonomy (NCBI): domain Eukaryota; kingdom Metazoa; phylum Mollusca; class Bivalvia; order Mytilida; family Mytilidae; genus Mytilus; species Mytilus californianus. The sequence continues at coordinate 58,511 of NW_026262739.1, forward strand.
CCTTTTTGTCCTAGTGGTAGTGGATTACTATCAAACATATAGTCCAAATTAACTTCAATGTTCATGGCATGAAGTGAACTGCTATCGCAAAATTCATTTTAAATAAAAGTTTGCTTAATATTTCATTCAGGTCCTAATTGTTGCAAACATTTACTCACAGTTATATCCATCCTTACACTTTGAAAAATTAATTAGTAATGAAGATGGTTACCGAAAACACATGGTTTATTGGTCACTGAGAATATCTAGTTTATTAGAGAATATGTTTATGCAATTTTGTCAGCTAGATTCCGATTGTTTTGCTTCCCCCATTTATTTCAAAAACACAAGTTAGTATTACCAACGACAAAACTTATATCATATTAATGCAATTGACTAGTATGTATGTTGCGTGATCTTCAATTATTTCTCGAACAAAATTTGTAAAATTGGAAGAATTTGTTATTTGGATATACATATATTTTTTTGGTAAACTCAGTCATCGTATTTTCACCTTATTTCTTTGACATACATCATGGAGTTTACACTTTTATCAATATCTGTCTTTTAATCAGAGATTAAAAAACTATCATTTGGCTTAAGTTTGTAAACTATATCTTATCTATAATCATTGAGCTTAAGTTTGTAAACTATATCTTATCTATAATCATTGAACTTAAGTTTGTAAACTGTATCTTATCTATAATCATTGAGTTTAAGGGAGGTCCAAATTGTAATTTCGTAAAAATTCTGTCAAATCGCTATTTCTTCTAAATATTGCTGGAAATCGTATATTTGAACATTCGAGGCGGTCATATATGGGTGATATCAATTAAATAGATTGTAAGATTTCATTTTTTTCTACTTTCACTTTCATGGGAATTTCCCCATGGTTGTCACGTGACTTATTTGATATAAATACATCTCTGCACCTTTAGATGATTTGCACAACCTTTTATCATCATATTTATACAGTAAATTTTGGATGTATCAACTCTTCCCTTTATATATTTTCAGGAAATTGCTGGCGATAACAGTACTGACAGCGTGAATGAATGTAAAAACGTATTTTAAATGGACGGAGGTGGAAATTTTACAAATCCTCCAACTTTCAAGGATGCTAGTGTACTATTACAAAATGTGACAACCAAGCGCCAGATGTGTCGCAATTGTTCAATTAATTCTGAAAAGATTGATTATATATACAAGTCTAGAAGTTTCCGATACAAGGTTGTACAGATTGAAAATACAAAACTAGATAACATTTCCGACAAGGTCGTCATTGTTTACAAACGCTCGTGTGATCAAGGAGAAAAAACAAAGGGAAATAATCGATAATTAAGTATTCCTGGCGCAATTTTTTTCCATGTTTTTTTAATGTTAATTTAACAGTTATATAGTGAAATCTTTTTTGTTTGTTATTTTTTTCCTGAAAAATTTCTTTATAAAATAATCATTTTTCACTTTGAAAATCTCACTCGACGCTTTTCATGATTTAAAAAAAATCATGTATAACTCGCTTTCATTTTAATCTAAAATGAAAACCCTGAATATATTTCATTTATTAACTTTCTTTTTCTGCATTACTGATCTTTACTGCATACCACTTCCTTTCCTGGTCTTTCCCGAGAAGAAGAAGAATGATTTGACAAGAATTTTTTCAATCTAGTTTATAAGACAACATCAATGAATACAACATGAAGAAATAGTCATAATTACAGTTATATTTAAAAACATTTTTCTATTTGAAAATTTATTTTTTACCCCTGTTTATAATTCATCTTTATCACTGAAACAGCGTCATGAAAACTATTCGCTATTTATGCATAAATATCCATCTATAGGCGAGTGACATTTTTCAAAAAGACGCCTAGTTAACGACTTAAATGCACCCACCTAACATACGGCTATATTATATATCATTCGAAAGCTTATTTCCTGTAGTTTCTGTTTTGCCCGGTCGTCAATAATTCGTACGGTGCAGTTTTCGTTAAATCAAGGTCAAAGGTTAAAATTGAACATTTCCTAAATTTTGCCAGAATTAAACAAAATGCCATTTTCTGGTACTTGTATGGAATTATTTTTCTAAAAATGATCTAAACCTTGTATAACAAATTACCATCGGTCCAAATCAAATGCAAACTTAATTGTTGATTGCTCTATATTTACAGAAAATTGCATTTCTTAAAAAAACTTTCAAAAATGATAAAATTGCAATAAAATCTAAATATTTTCTTAATTTTGAATATTTGTGTATGTCAAAAATAGAATAGATTTATCGTTTATAGGCCGAGGGAATTTTTTCATCATTTTAAACTGCAACTTATATGATATAGGTCAAGATACAGCCTTCTAATGAAGCTATTGCAGTTGCCCTAAAAAACACCATCTGCAAATGGGGATCATTTTGCTTTTATTGGCTAGATAATATTGCCAATATCGGCAGATAATGATCAACCATATTTAAAAAAAGGGTTATGGAAGAACTTTAAGGAACAAAAAAGGTATACTTGGCAAAAATTAGTTTTCCGATGTGGAAAGACATGTTACGAAGTTTATTCTCGTTCAATGTTTGAATGAAACTGTTTGTGCCATGCGCTTTTCAATATCAAATCCGGCGAATTCATTTTGATGTTAGACGGTCATTATATACTTTGTTAGTTGTTTTATTAAATATGACTGAAAATTAATAATTCAGAATAATTAAGATTGAATACCTTTCCTGAGCAACTGTAATCACCATACTGGTTTACGTAGTGTTCGCACATTTCGGTATAGTATTTTAAGAAGTTTTGTTTGTCTGTGATACTTTTTCGCCTTGGTCATGCTGTCATCTGTTGTCCGACATTACTTGGTAGAATTAAGGATGTTCAAAGTGCACATATGGAGGTTATACGTGAAAGGATTTGTTTCATAATAGACATATTCAAATAGAGTTAAAAATAGTAATCTCTTAAAATTGACAATACCTGTTTTCTAGCTATCTCATAAAGTTAACCCCAATCTTATTAAAATGTAGATCTCTGATTTCGTTATTCTCATACGATGAATGAACAGGCGAGTCGTGATAGATATGAATTTTAGTCAGATTTTTTAAACTCATGTTTTTTCACTTATACATAACATTTTGTACGGTTTTTTTTTCATGAACTTATATATCACTTATCATTGTTGTGAGATCTTTGCATCATTAAAAACCCGAACGGAAAAAATATGAAAATAAAGTGATTGATTGATTGTTGGTTGCTTAAAGTCCAGTGGCAAATATTTCATGCATATTCAGGACGAGAACAAATTAACAATAAATACAACAGGTAGGTTCTGTAATAGGGGCGTCCGAGATTAAGGTCGGAGAAATTTAGACAGCCACGGGAAATGAGGGTATATTGGATAGGGACATAATTTTAGCCTTGCAACAGGTCACCTACGGACCCCTCAAAGAGTTGTTGCAATGGTTCTTAACATGCAAAGAGCGTGGCACACTCTTAACACGAGGCATCGGATTTAACGTCCCCATTCTGACCGGACGTGGCTGCAAATTTGTACATCCCGCACAGCCAAACGGACGCCCCACTTTAGCAAGGGTTTTTACTGCCGGTCGGAGGAAGACCAATGGTGACCATACTTATATTCCCCAGTCACCCTTGGGGGTTGAAAATAAAGTGAGAAAATCATCAAAAGTCGCTGTCAGATCAACAACAGAGGGTTCAGTGCACAATAAATATCCATAAACATAATTTAAGATTAGATGACATAAAACCTGGGACTATTATACTAATTATAATAGTATAATAGTCCCAGATAAAACCAATTAAAAAACATGATAAATTAAGCCTGGGGTCCTGGCTAATCTTGTCGCAGCTAGATCGGGCCGGGATGCCAGGCTAATGATAAATTAAGGCAACAGTAGTATACCGCTGTTCAATAGTCATAAATCGATTGAGAGAAATCAAATCCGGGTTACAAACTAAAACTGAGGGATACACATCAACTATAAGAGGAAAACAACGAAACAACGTAAATACTGAAGTGCAACAAAAAAATCCAAAACGACAATGCAAAATACATAGAAACTAACTATAAGATAACAACTGCCATGGATAATTTCAACCACAATTTTCATTTCTCACAATTGTTTAGGTATTTTAGAATAAAATAACTTCATTTTAACCATATTTATTCTTAATGTACTGCATGGTTGTTATAATTGGCTGTATAATTAACAAGAATCGTAATTGCAGTAATCTAATTATGTCAAAAACACCCTTAGCACTAAATAAAGTATGTTATATGGTTTTATGGTGAATAACAGTTGAATCACAGACACACATTTTGGTTTTCATGCATTTTTGTCATTTTCAATGGAATTTCTGGAAAACGGCGCTATTTATTAAAAATCCGACATTAATATTTCAAAGTGCTTTTGATAAGTTACTATTAACATCTGTTCTAACAGATTTCCATATGTCCATAAAAAATATTATCATTCAGAAGACAGAATATGCAAAAATGCTGACATCTTGTAAAATTAGAAGTTGTCTGTCCTTGACCTTTCGTTGTGATTTGACGGAAACTGCACCATACCAATTTTTGATGACCGGGCAAATAGAAAGTACAGATGTTGTGCTTTCGAATGGTATATGATTTAGCCGTATGTTAGGTGGGTGCATTAAAAATAAAAATGTTATGGTTAATGTCACTCGTCTACTATGCAAATCAACAATTTTAAGTTATATTGTCTTAAAACAGCAAGGATTCAGGAGTATGTAACAAATGGTAAATACTATGAAAATAGAAATCAAGGCTGAGAAAGGGAGACATTTTTAACCATTTTACTTCAATTCAATGGTTAAAAATTTCTGAAACAGAACGCAAACAGCACAAACTAGAAAACTGTATGCCTTGTAACACCACACATATAGATATTTCTAGAATTCATAAATCTGTCTCGAAGACATCCATTCAAATCCTCAAAGAGTTGTTGCAAGGGTTCTTAACGTGCAAAGAGCGTGGCACTCTCTTTAAACGAGGCATCGGATTTAACAGGTACGTAAAAATACATATGCATCGTGTAGAAAAGGCAAAAATAAAAAAAAATGATTTTAATCCACGGTTTTCTAATCACAAAAGTTTGTGACATACTGCGATTTGCGTTCATGGACACCGCGTATTACTCGTAACCCGAACATTTCATGCCCTTCTCATAATCGATCTCTATTCTCGGTAGATGATGTTGTCATCATAGAGCAGCAGAATATGTCGACTTAATCATTTTTGCATGTTTGGTTTGATTAGTGTAAGAAATACGAAAACCGGCATTAGAAACAGGAAGTTTGTAATGAAACGAAATTATCGAAGGTTACCGGTAACGGAAATTAACAAATTCCGGATATCAGCTATTTTTTTTAAAATAAAAAAAATCGGGGCGGGACGATTTCAAAGGGGCGGGCGGGGATGAAAATATATCAATTAAATTAAATAAATCAGGTTTTACAAATTTTTTTTAAAATAAAAAAAAATCGGGGCGGGACGATTTCAAAGGGGCGGGCGGGGATGAAAATATATCAATTAAATTAAATAAATCAGGGTTTACAAATTTATTAACAATGAAGAAATTTGTTCATTGCTTTAAATATGATATGTTCTGCTTTTTTGGTTATATCAATGTATGGTCTATAATTTTATCAAAATCAACTGAAATTTTTATTTTGAATACATTGTAGGTCATAAGTGAACAGAACGATAGAAGTTAAAGAAGAGAATTAACATATCACATTACAGACCTAGACGAGGAAAATATTCAAAAAAAACAACAGATGAACTGTCTTTTTTCCAATTGAACTCTACGCACAACATCAGTCCTGTGATTCAACACAACACTGACGCCCTACGAGTTAAATCCTACAAGTTCTGCAATAACTCTGGACTCTACAAGATCATATCTCAAAATCACAACCAAAAATCAACAGACTCCAAGTACTGTGGATTCATTTATTTTCGTGGAAACCAATTTTCGTGGATTAAGGAAAACTTACATATTCGTGGATCTTTAATTTCGTGGTTTTACCGAAATCTGCATGCAAGCATATATGAAATGTGTCATTCTTTGAATATTTGATTTCGTGGTTCACACATACCCTTGGGGTTTATACCATCATAAAATACATGAGAACATAACTCGTATCATGCCAACAACTCGTTTTAGGATAAATGTGGTTATTTTATTTCCGTTCACTATGAACTGGAAGATACTAAAAACGTCAGTAGTTGCATATCTCAGCGCCTACTCTTCCTAACGGTGAATCTTTGGCTGATTTCGTTGCCAATAGAAATTGGGAAGATAATTTAGATGGTATATCTGGTGACGAATGGGGGATGACATATTTAGTGTGGCTATAATCAATAAAATCAAAATCAACATCGTTTTAAGCCAGGACTCACGACATATTCATTTAAGTCATGAGTTAGACGTGCATTAAATTTTATTAGAAAACCTGGCAATACAAGACTTCCAAAACGATAGCTTACAAAATCTTTTAAATATTTCAGTCGATTCCGTTAACTCAGAAAATGATTTGCTTTTCTCTAATTCCAATGAATTTGTTCCTGAAATGAGTCTGTCAATAAAGATGACATTGGCAGTTATATTAGTACGGAGTCACCTGAAAAGAAAAAAAAACGATTCTGAAAACAAAAGATAGCAATGATGAAAGATAGTCACCTGACCACAATGGATTGATTGATTGATTGTTGGTTGCCTAACGTCCAGTGGCAAATATTTTATGCATATTCAGGACGAGAACAATTTAACAATAAATATAATAAGTAGGTTCTGTAATAGGGGGTTCCGGGATTAAGGTCGGAGAAATTTAGACTGCCACTGGAAATGAGGGTATATTGGATAGAGACGGAAATTTAGCCTTGCAACAGGTCACCTACGGACCCCTCAAAGAGTTGTTGCAAGGGTTCTTAACGTGCAAAGAGCGTGGCACTCTCTTTACACGAGGCATCGGATTTAACGTCCCCATTCTGACCGGACGTGGCTGCAAATTTGTACATCCCGCACAGCCAAACGGACGCCCCACTTTAGCAAGGGTTTTACTGCCGGTCGGAGGAAGACCAATGGTGACCATACTTCTATTCCCCAGTCACCCTTGGGGGTACCGATCATTGGAAGTATGTACCAACTTCTAAAGGTTTATATAAATTCCGACACAATCTCACGGAAAGCCATATAAGTTTTCATTGCGATCTCTTTTGGCATGGCATCAGACAGAAGTAGTGACATTAGGATCAGTATTAAAGATTTTAGAGGCTATACTAAATGGTTCAGCCGGTATTTACTGTTAGAAGTACAGATACACCCGCATGCACTTGTTTTACTACTGCTCATATTTTCTTGTCTTCTTAAACTTAAGGATTTCGTCTTCAAGCCATTGTTCCACTACTAAACTGTCTATTCTACTTACTAGTACACTTGGTACAATCAAAAACCTGGTACAATGTAATAAATTGTTCAAATAAGGCCTTTGAAAATAGTGGAATTAATTACTTTTGGAGTGTCAAAAATTCGTTGGATGTACTTGATAAATTGCATGCTTATATTGGTGATTTCGAATCTGTTCAAAGTTTTGATTTTTATACCCTATATACCACGTTGCCTTATAATCTTATTAAGAAAAATTCACACACCTGATTAAATTGGCATTTAAAAAGTCGGAATGCGAATATGTATGTTCAAACTATTTTAGGTCATTTTTTAGTAACAACAAACAAAACAACTAGGTTAATTGGACCTGCTTTGATACTATAACTGCCCTTGAATTTTTACTAGACAACATTTTTGTTCGCACATGAGATTCCGTATATCGTCAGGTTATCGGAATTCCCATGGCGACTAACTGTGCGCCACTTATTGTGGATCTGTTTCTGTATTGTTACGAGTTACAATTTATGACTAAAATCAGCAAAGACTAAAAAATATGTAATACAGGCTTTTCAAAGTTTACAGGAAAATTGTGTGAATGATGCATACTTTTAATCTTTCCTTTATACAATTGACTTCCGACACCAAAAGGATGAATGTAGGCCTAGGTACACCTATCAAGAAGAGAGAACGTGATAGAGATATTTGTTTAGTGTGTTGAAAATTTGCAAAGGAGGTCCGTAGAGTAGAAACCAACCGGAAGTTAAAAAGGAAAGATTACAGTTTAAAAGATTTATTGAAGAAATATGGTGGAATTATTGTGGGACAGTGTAGAAAATGCAGTAAAAAAGTTGACACTCCTCACAGAAAGAAAACTGATTTTTACAATGAATGCCAAAGAAATGCTGGAATGTCGAAACGAATGGCTTCGTCACCACATATAAATCCACCAAAAAGAATAAATAGGTCGACACCCAAACCATCTACTCAATATGCAACAGTTTTCAGTGAAAGTTAAGATGAAGATGACATTTCAATCATTGGTTTACATTTGATTACTTGGATGGAGAGTTGTCTCATTGGCACTCATACCACATCTTCCTATATCTATTTATCAGATGAAGGTAATTAATTTAAAATATTTGTTTACTTAAACCTGGCAACAATGAGTTGGGTGGTGCCCAATGAAACCCTTGCTAAAATGCAGATAATACAGATTCCATACTATAAAGTTTCTGGGGGACCAGGAACCATTGAAAATACATATTACTGTAATTTTGCATAACTATTATTTAATTACTTTAAAATTGCATTATTATGCACAATAGTTAACTAAGATTATTAAAAAATTAAGAAGTAATTTATGGTAGCCAAGATATTGTGCTGGTTTAACTTTTGACATTGTACCTTGAGCATAACCAAGGGATAACAATTTTTGGAAAAACAACAACAAATCGTGGATTCCTTCAATTATTAACCAAAGGAAAAATTGGTTATTGATAACCAACTTTATTTGCTAATTAAGAAGCGGAATAAAATAATTTAAGACAGCAGGGACGATTAATTATGTAGTTTTATAGCTTTAACTGATATAAGAATGAGAACTTTATATTGTAAATTTTACGATGTCTCTTTAGTGACCAGTGGGTCAGAATTGTTTAACATTACTATTTGATTAATTGTCTAAATTATATAACACCTTTTCACGTGTAGAAAACCATGTGAGTGGATTCCTTATTTCTTATTGGTCAATGATCTTGCGGGTCAGCACAAGTTTACGTGCCATGTGTGCACTTCCTTTTATCATTAACTTTCGTCTTGATAACTTGTGATTCTAAAACATTGCGTGAAATTTAAATCAATTGTGTATAATTTGAACTTATCTGTGTAAAACTCAAATTTTTCTGGAAGATCCAGCCTGGATTGATTTGTTTCAGCAATTTGAGGTAAAGGCGAACCATATTTTTGTGTATTTATAATTTGAGTTGTTATATTGACTTTACTTTTTTGCTTACATTATGGACAAACGTGCAGTTGTTTTTGGCTATTCTTTCATTCGTAGGCTAAATCATTTTGTTTTATGCAATAAACATAATGGTTGGTCAAATTTGTCTCTTTACGAAAGAGATATTTTAGTAAAACTATTTGGTTTTGGTTGCGGCACTGTACGTCAAGGTCCAAAATGTATGTTTCAACCATGCTTATTAAAAATTATAGCTGATGATAAACCCGATGTTGTATTTTTGCAAGTTGGTGGTAATGATATTAAGCATGACAGTGTTGACCCAAAGCGATTAGCTCGAGATAAACCTTCATTTGCAGAGTTCATCATTGATGGTTATGATGTAAATCATATTACTATCGGTCAACTTTTTTACCGTTTTAATGCGAATCGGCCATATAGTTACAACGAACTTGTTAATGAAGTAAATACACATGTGAAATTGATCATAAAGAATATAGACAAATTATCGTTTTGGCATCATAGAGGCATGTGGTCTGATTCTGAATCACTGATAGCATATGACGGTGTGCATTTAAATGAAAAAGGCACTTTAAAATTTGCAAATAGTATCAGATCCGCCTTAGGCATCTGTATGAGACGTGGTTTATTTTAATGTATGCATATGTTATTAATTTCTTTGTATTTACGGTATGAAAATATGTCGCAACCCAACACTTATTTTATTTCGTTTATTGGTTATCATTTTCTAATATTTTGTTTTTCAAACCAATTTTCCTTGCTTACTTGGGTAAGGTGACCGTTTTTTTTTTAATTGGCGCAGAGGTCGTGGTTGCTTGTACTTATGACCTTTGTGTATTTGTTTTTGCAAATAAACCAATTTTCCTTACTAGCTTGGTGTAAGGTGGATGATATTTTAACTGGTGCGGAGGGCGTGTTTGCTTGTACTTACGCCCTCTGTGTATTTGCTTCGTCAAATATGTGTTAATGTAGTGTTTTTTTTTATGTTTTATGCTTCGTCATGAAACTCATGCTACTTCAGTTAATATTGTCACGGTGGTATTGGTTTGGAACATAATATTTTTTGCATTGTAGCCAATAGGTTATAATTGCCATGTATTTTATTTTATACATGTAGCTTTTGTAAATATTTGCTGATGTTTAATTCATGTTGTCAATTTATTATGTTTGCTAATACGTTGATACATGTAGTTTTGGGTTGAGATTGAATTTAAATCTCATTGTCAATTTTCATACCAATATTAATGCATTATTAAAACCAATTTAAAATTATTTTTTTTTGTATACATTCAGCGGTTTGTTACAATTTTTTTTTCTTTTCTCTAGTACTTAACTATGCATAGAGCAAAACAATCAAAGAGGAGAGGAGCTTCGGATAAATCCTCCAATTCGGTAGTTGTGTCAGATCCAGTAGTCATGCCTGCGAAGAGAAAGTGGACACAAAAAGGGTCACCAACAGCAGCAAATATAACCGGAGGTAACATTTCCATCGAAGATTCAGAACAATCTCCCACAAGTCCTTCTGAAGAAATGCCTACGGCAGACGAAATTACTTTAGCATAACTAAATCGTATGCGGTCAAATGAACCAACATCTCAACAACAGCCGTCATTAGCTGAGTTAGTTAATCCACCAGCACAGCAAACACAAGCAAGTGCCTCTACAATGAGAAACCCAACCTTAAGTATTCCACCAATGCCTTGTTCTTCATCAACCGTCATGAACACTGTTGTACATCCAGTTAATACCAGCTTGTTTTAAGACAACACTTCGATGCCTGTACCATTGAACTATTATTTAGATTCACAAAATTTATATTTACAAGAATATAATATCAGACTACTACTCTGCTCCCTCAAGTTAAACCAACAAATTAAAAACCTGCGGCCGTATGAGTAATAAAAATTGCGTTTATTTGTTTTGTTAATTTGCCTGCTTTGTAAATGATCGAATTACAATGATTATGATTAATTAATTGTTTTTGCAGAGAATGTGAACAGTAATCCTGCAAGAACTAATCTTACCTACGCAGAAAAAAGGAAGAGGGTAATGGGACTTGTTGAGAGACAAGCTCATTGAAACCAGGTTGGAGGAACAGTCCCCAGCAACTCATTCTTGTTGCTTTTATCAATCAACTGTTGATGATGTCATAGTTTGTCAGGATTGTGGTCCCTCTGCATTGGGATGCTTGCTGTAAGAGGATACATCAGAACATCCTGTTCCATAAGCCACACCAGTCGAAGGTAACATATTGCCACAATATAAATAAAAAAAGAAGATGTGGTATGATTGCCAATGAGACAACTCTCCACAAGCATACAATAGACCAAATGACACAGAAATTATTAACTATAGGTCACCGTACGGCCTTCAACAATGAGCAAAGCCCATACCGCATAGTCAGCTATTAAAAGCCCTGAAATGACAATGTAAAACAATTCAATCGAGAAAACTAACAGCTTAATTTATTTAAAAAAAATGAACGAAAAACATATATGTAACACATAAACAAACGACAACCACTGAATTACAGGCTCTTGACTTGGGACAGGCACATACATATAGAATGTGGCGGGGTTAAACATGTTAGCAGGATCCCAACCCTTCCCCTAACCTGGGACAGTGGTGTAACAGTACAACGTAAGAACTAACTATAAAAATCAGTTGAAAAAGGCTGAACTCATCAGATGGATAAAATTACAAATATTACAAATACAAGTGGACGTGGCCGGGTACTTGTACATCCCAACAACAAAAAGACACTTAGTACAGATCTGAGAGTACTCGCAGTTACTGACAGCTAGTTCAAAGCAACTAAACAACTATTACAAAAATCATGCATCTAAGACTTATGGTCATTTGTTCATGTGTTTAGATGTAGTTTTAAAACTTAACTGAAAACCAGGATAGAAAAGCAATATTGCAGCTTTTAGAAATGTTTAAAAACTGATATACTTTGCAATGCTTTGTGAGGTTATCAAATGAATTTCATAAAATCGTTGATAGTTTTCAAAATTTAGAAATTATTACTGACTATTTTCAATAAGAATGTTCAAATGCTTAAAATGTACACACACACAAAAACCATGAAATTAATTGAAAAATTGTAAAAACGAGATTGTTCTTAACAGCCTACAAGATACAATGTATATTGATCCAAAGAATTTTTGCAATCTCTAACTTTTTCCTCTATCAATATATCTCTTTCAGGTTTAAATATGATCATATTAACCTCATACATTAATACTTTAATTATATACATACTTTACCTCTATTACAGCAAACCATGTATGTACCTATTCACACGACTAATGAACTTGCCAGGAAAGACCACATTTGTGAATCATCATACTCTACTTCCATATATATTCTGTTGATGTGAAGGGTAAATATTTTTTTTATGCTGCCGCCCGATTCATGGAGCTATTGTCTGTTCTGCAACTTGAGTGCTGTTTACCTGCAAAATCTTTTTGTGATGCTTTAGATGCTATGCACTCGAACTACATTAAATTAATCTCCAACGTTGTAAGTGAATTTAAACAGATTTCCAATGTCATAAAGTGTTCTCTTATTAGGTATTTGTTAGAAATACATCAATATAGACAATAAGAATGTTGATAGACTTTTAAAATATTTGTTGTCACAATGTGCTGTCTAGATTTAGACAAAAATAAGAAAAAAGATTAGAATTGTGGTTTTGTGCTAGAATGTAAAGATATTTGGTGCACATCTTGCAAATTTAGTTTGTAAAAAAATGCTGGTATACTCGGGGTATATTTTGTGCGTATATTAAGATTTGTTAATATCAGATTGTTCAAAGTTGAAGAAAAAAACAAATTTCATCAAGCTTCAGCTTACTTCAGATCAAGAACAACTGCTTTTAGAATCAGCTCAGACAAAGAGAAAAAACGCCTGTCTAGTTAAATTAAAGGAACTTGCAACTGACCGGCAATATTTATCTAGCTTGATGAAGAAATATGCAGGTATGAAAATGTATAACAAGTATTATATACTTAATTACACCTTATGTAAGAATCCTGGGTTTTGATTGGTTGATAGCCAGTGTATTTTTCACCAATTTACTTTTATCAAATGAATATCGTTCATTTTTAAACAGCGCCGGGGTATATGCAAAAAGGATATGCCTTTTTTACCCTCTCTGCCGTGGTATTTGCCAAAAAATACTCTATCCGACTGGACGCTTGTAATGTCACGATCATCAATGCGTGTTATGTCACGATCATCAATGCGTTTTGTACGTTAACATTCAGTGTAATTAAATGTGATAAATTTTAAGGTTTACCTCTCAGCAACTATTTGTAAATAGCCATGTAGGAATTTTTTGTTGCATTTTTCCTGATAACTACAAATTAGTCCTTCGAAATTCAGAATCAAGTGTCATATAACCATGCTTTTCAGTGTGAATTGTTCGTAACAACTTTCTATTTACAATAAACCAATAAATATAATTAATTTGTTATATTAATTATGCAGACGGTCAAGATATTGGAATCCGAATAAGCAAACAGTTCTCCAGCAACTTTATAAAGATAATTAAAGAAGTGGACAAACTGAATGCTATTTCCCACACAAATTTGGATTCCAAACAATTTTTGTCTCTAGAATTAGAAATATATGATCAGTTGGAAACGAGAAAGATCTCTGAAAACCAACAAAAGGCTGTTCAGTCCGAATGTTTGATTGACCATGCAGAAGGAGAAAGTACTAATATTGACATTGAAATAAAACAATATTTACTTTATTTAAGTAAACAGAGTGAAGAAATCATTGACACAATCAACTGTCTTTTACCTTTAGAAGGAAACAGATTCCATTTAGGCAAAATTAAATACCTCTTTGTGAAACATTTTAATATTGAAACTCTTTTTCATTCGTGTTTCACATTATTTGAACACACTGTTACAGATGTTTCTATTGTACCAAGAATAGTTCATGATAAATTGAATACAGAATTGTCAAGATCCTTAAATTTACCAGCCGAAGAAGAAATAACAACAATTTTGCAGGAAATTGAGCAGTTTGAAAATAATGAATTGAACCGTATTTATATGGAAATGGACAGTGACGAGGAAGGAGATGACGATGATATTAAAATTGATAACAATGAAATTTTGTGTTGATGACACAAGTATTCGATCGATTAAAACAGGAAAAGCTTAAACCATGTCAGAAAATAGCACCTGGTTATAAAACTCAATTTTTACGAGGGTCAGAGCCATTGAAATCCGAATAAGCAAACAGTTCTCAAGCAACTGTATAAAGATTAAAAAAGAAGTGGACATACAAATTTGGATTCTAAACAATTTTTGTCTCTAGAATCAGAAATATATGATCAGTTGGAATCGAGAAAGATCTCTGAAAACCAACAAAAGGCTGTTCAGTCCAAATGTTTGATTGACCATGCAGAAGGAGAAAGTATTAATATTGACATTGAAATAAAAATATTTACTTTATTTAAGTAAACAGAGTGAAGAAATCATTGACACAATCAACTGTCTTTTACCTTTAGAAGGAAATAGGTTCCATTTAGGCAAAATTAATAACCTCTTTGTGAAACATTTTAATATGGAAACTCTTTTTCATTCGTGTTTCACATTATTTGAACACACTGTTACAGATGTTTCTATTGTACCAAGAATAGTTCATGATAAATTGAATACAGAAATGTCAAGATCCTTAAATTTACCAACCGAAGAAGAAATAACAATAATTTTTCATGAAATTGATAACAATGAATTTTTGTGTTGATTACACAATTAGATCGATTTAAACAGGAAAAGCTAAAATCATGTCAGAAAATCGTACCTGGTTTAAAAAAAGTGATTTTTTTAAGTTTGTTAATATTCTTCTGTATGAAAAATTAATCAAAATCCATATAAACAAAACCAAGCGTTTTTATTTTTGGATCAATTGTTTCTCTTTGAAATCTTGAAAAGATCCGATGTAATTAAGTGAAATTATAGTATTCAAATTTAGTAACCATACCTAATGTATATAAGTATCTTCAATTTTCATGCCTTTTGTTCTTATTGGTGTGCCGTCTAAAGTTAAAAATATTGCTTTTTTTATTCATAAATCTTGCAATATAAAAAGGTTATTAAAACAAATTAGTTGTTGATTTTACTATTTAGAGGAACTTACTGTTGAGATTACTCGGGTTGAAATTTTAGGAGTGGGTGCATAAAATGATTTGCAGAACAGGATATAACCCCCTGGCGCACTGTGAAAGGTCGTAAGGTTATAAGTCCCTGGCATGGATGGAATAAGCCTGTAAACTTGGCCTGCTGCAAATCAAACTATGCTTTTTAACACTTTTATTGCTTGATTGTTTTGGAATTAATACAATCTGGATAAGTTAATGTGCAGATGTTAAAAAATTATATGCAGTTTAAATATGTCTATGGATAAATAATGTTAATTGGTTGTAATCACAAAATACTTAAGTTGCTCGATGATGATAAATTAAAAGTAACTCTAGACATTATTGTTTTCATTTTTTAATTCATATAGAACTAATAATATATTGACTATAGAGACCTTTGTTTTTGGTAGAAACTTGCTGTTAATATATTACAGATAAGAATTCAGCGAAATTGGGGAGGAGGCTTGCATATAATGATTTGCAGAACAGGATATAACCCCCTTGCGCACTGTGAAAGGTCATAAGGTTATAAGTCTGTAAACTTGGCCTGCTGCAAATCAAACTATGCTTTTTAACACTTTTATTGCTTGATTGTTTTTGATTTAATGATATTGTACAGATGTTTAACAACTTTAGGGAACCTTAATATCCTTATAAATAAATTTATGATTGATTGATTGTTGGTTGCTTAACGTCCAGTGGCAAATATTTCATGCATATTCAGGACGAGAACAAATTAACAATAAATACAATAGGTAGGTTCTGTAATAGGGGCTTCCAGGATTAAGGTCGGAGAAATTTAGACTGCCACGGGAAATGAGGGTATATTGGATAGGGACAGAAATTTAGCCTTGCAAGGTCCTCATGCCCGTCAGACAGTTTTCACTTGACCTCGACCTCATTTCAGGGATCAGTGAACAAGGTTAAGTTTTGGTGGTCAAGTCCATATCTCAGATACTATAAGCAATAGGTCTAGTATATTGGGTGTATGGAAGGATTGTAAGGTGTACATGTCCAACTGGCAGGTGTCATCTGACCTTGACCTCATTTTCATGGTTCAGTGGTTGTAGTTAAGTTTTTGTGTTTTGGTCTGTTTTTCTTATACTGTATGCATTATGTCTACTATATTTGGTGTATGGAATGATTGTAAGGTGGACATATCTAGCTGGCAGGTGTCATCTGACCTTGACCTCATTTTCATGGTTCAGTGGTCAAAATTAAGTTGTTTAGTTTTGGTCTTTTTTTTCTAATACTATATGCAATAGGTCAACTATATTTGATGTATGTTCATATTTTATGATTTCTATGTTAGTCGCGCAGGTTTTATTTGACCTTGACGTCATATTCACGGTTCATTGCTCAGTGATAAGTTTTTGTGTTTTGGTCTATTTTTCTTAAACTATAAGCAATAGGTCAACTATATGTGTTGTATGGAAGAATTGTTAGCTGAACATGCCTGCCTTGGTTCATCTGATCTTGACCTCATTTTCATGGTTCATTGGTCTGCGATTAACAGCAAAGGAAAGCGAGACACTGAGTTCCGTGGAACCCTTACGAATTTTTTATCTTGTACTACGATTTCGATTCTAGTGTGTGTTTTAATACACTTTATGTTTGTGCATATTTGATAAGAGTTGTGGAACTTGGACCAGGAATGTGATTTATGGATTAAGATGATTGGGTTAAGTTCCATGCACTGTATCTTGTGAACGCTACAAGTTTTAACGGCCATAGTGAAGAAAAGGATGTCTACACATCATCAGAAAGTTTTGTAAATATTGGACAAGTTTTATTGCAGTAGTACTAAATTCATGAGACTCTTTGTTTAAGGCTTCACTCCTTTTTATTGTTTAATTAGATGCATGAATGCATCTGATTGTGCCAGGAACTGATTGATAGTCAGGAAAATACTAAAAGAAGTTGGATTGAGTTATTGACTTGTATGATAGTTCAAGGCATAGATGATTGACTGATTGTATAAATATTATTATGATTGTGGTTATTCATTTGCTATTAGGAGGGTCATTGATATATTGGATTTGTCATATATGGTTTATGATTGGTATTGTATTTTTATGTGGGAACTTTAGATTGTATTTTTGCAGGTCATTAGAAAATGATTTGTGAGTAATTTGTGAAGTATTTATCATATGGTTTATGATTGGCATTGCATTTTTATGTGTGAACTTTAGATTGTATTTTGGTAAGATTGATTGATTGATTGTTGGTTGCTTAACGTCCAGTGGCAAATATTTCATGCATATTCAGGACGAGAACAAGTTCACAATAAATACAATAGGTAGGTTCTGTAATCGATTAAGGGATTAAGGTCGGAGAAATTTAGACTGCCACGGGAAATGAGGGTATATTGGATAGGGACAGAAATTTAGCCTTGCAACAGGTCACCTACGGACTCCTCAAAGAGTTGTTGCAAGGGTTCTTAACGTGTAAAGAGCGTGGCACTCTCTTTACACGAGGCATCGGATTTAACGTCCCCATTCTGACCGGACGTGGCTGCAAATTTGTACATCCCTCACAGCCAAACGGACGCCCCACTTTAGCACGGGTTTTACTGCCGGTCGGAGGAAGACCAATGATGACCATACTTCTATTCCCCAGTCACCCTTGGGGGGTATTTTGGTAAGAGTTCCATATGGCACCCCACCCAAAATGTTGTAAAAGTATATTTAATTGATATATATTTAATGTACAATAATAATATATTTGTTTTACAAGGTATTAACTAAGATTTAAGGAAATGGGGGGGGTCAAACAGAAATAGGGGGTGTCACTTTTTGGAACAGGGATATGTGTCATAAAAATGTTGTAAAAATTAATTGATTTAATTTGTACTAGTATTTGATGTACAATAGTAATATATATATAATAACTATAACGGAAAATGAAACAAAATGAGATTTATAATGATTTCATTTTTATTTTGAAATAATTAATTTCAAATCAAGAAAGGGGATATACTTTACACATGTCCTGAATGAAATTGTCAAAAAGTGATGTTTTATCTGAATATAATGTTCTCCACATATATTCCATTAAATGTTTATCAAAAGTTTTAGATCTAGTATGTGTGGTTGGCAGTTGTCGTTTGATACCACCACCGATTCTCAGTTAAGTTAGTGCATGCACCACTAGTGCATGTAGTGGGATCAACAAAGTTTTCTAATTTCTCCACAAGCAAAAGGCGACGATTCTTCAGACAATGAAAATAAACTTTTACTAGGATCATATTCATTGTCAATTTAAAAACTTGTATTTATATTAAATTATCCACATTGAAATGATGATGAATCTGATGATACCTCCTCACTTATCTCATTTTTCGGTTTATTAATAACTTTCCGTTTTCTTAAATTCATGTATGTTTTATCCTTACTGCAACATGGACTTGGAGAATCACCCATGTTAAATTAATATCAATTCCAAATAAACTTAGAATATAGCAAAGTGCTCTCGACCAATCAAATTGTAGGATTTGATGTCTCTTAATTGTGAAGAACGAATGTAAATCATGTTCTTAGTAAGGGATTATCCTATTATTTGGGTCTATTTACAGTTCAAAACAAAGAGTTTCTATAAAGGGTTTACAACTGCCCCGAAGCAAATTTATCAGATTGAAAGGATTTATCACAAAGTGATTGAAACTGACTTAAAGTTAAATTGTGAAACAAAAAAATCAAAATAAGTTAAAGTCTACTGGTGCAGTAAAACTGGTACCTTTAATATTATTATGAAAATATTAATAACTTTAAATTACTATAAAACTAAAAAATATCAAAACAATGCAAAAAAAGAAAAAAAAAGAAAAACAAGTTTTAAAATCAAAAACAACCTAAATCTTTAGCTTTCCAAAAACTCTGATAACTGGACTAGCGGTTGGGAAGAATAGTTATTTCCAATATTCCTTTAAAATTAAAAAAAAAAGGAATTTAATTCAAGTTTTGAATATATTTAAAACTTTTAAAGGCATTTTATTTGAACATTCCCCTGTTATAATGAAATAGTATTTGATTTAAGAAGCCGGACCAAAATATTGGCTGTGAAAATAAAATTAGTTGTAACTCCAATATAGTTATTTATTTAAACTGTAAATAAAAAAAGGATAATTCCTCACATAAATAATACATTATATAAATTCATGCTCACAATCAGGAAACATATACAATTCCTACCTTTTCTTTGGACTGTTGTCACCTAATGTCTATAACGCATTTTTTTTTTAATATTTCCCAAGTTATAAGAATGTCCTTACATCACTAAAACTAATTCATAAATGAAATGCCGAAAAGGGAAGTCATGCATCAATTATAAACATTGCACTGACAAAGACACTAATTCTTGAATACAACCAATCAAGAGATCATTTGAGCCTTGAGCACTTTACAATATTCTAAGTTTGTAAGAGAATGATAATCCCTTACTTCATGATAAGTACTCGCTAACGCTCGTACTTAATCATGAAGAAAGGGATTATCATTCTCTTACATATACTAAGGAAATGAAATAAATAGTGAGTACGTTTCAATTCAATAGTATACCAATAAATTTTGACCAGTGTAACTACTGGGGTGTGAAAAATACTCATTTCACTGTATTGCTAATTAGATTATTTAAACTTTACAAAAGTATTTTGTTACATATTTGAAAGTGCAACAATAACCCTGATTTCCCCATATGGAATTACCTATAAGGATATAATTATTTTTAAAACATATATCACCTAACTTGTCATAGCCTAGTGGCTAAGTCAGTGGACTACAGATCCCAAGATTGGAGGTTCGAATCCAAGTAAGGTATATATGTATATATATATAATTGTGTTATAAATATAATGAGATAATGAGATGTACTGTAATATAAATGATGCTTAGGATGTATAAGTAGTAACATGTGAAAATCTGAGGGTGTCAAAAGGAAATGGGGGTACCAAAAGAAAAAAAAGGTTGTCAACAGAAAATGGCCCACATGAAAAGCAACTACTTTGTAATATTTTTTTAACATTTTTTTTCCAATTATTTTTTTAAACCCCCCAAAAAGCCATGCCCCATTTTTTTTATAAAGCTCCCCTTAAAAAAAACCTTTTTAGAATGTTTTCTAATCGGGAAAAATATTTTTGGGTGGGGGTGCCATATGGAACTCTTTCCCTCCAAATATATTTCAACAATCTACATTTGCTCAAAACCTATATTAACTCAAAATATAGTTCAACAATCTACATTTGCTTAAAAGAAAAACCACTGTTTATTTCTGATGCCAATTCAGGATTAACTCAATTAACTACATCAGGGCATCACTACTACCTCCCACTCAACAATTCAACACCATGGATAGCTTTTTCAGGAAAGGGTTGAATGTCGTAGCCAGATAAACATTCCAGTTCCTACTTCCCTTTACTGTACCTCATACATACTACGGAAACAGCCGATAGTATTCCGGAATGAGTTCGGGACCCCCAGCAAAGCAGCTCAGGTGAACAAGAGCATTATTTACACTCTTGACTGAACAACACGTGCATTGGTATCCTACCAGAACTTGGTTCCTGTGTGCAGCTTGGCTCCACGGTTTCCTATTTAGGTAAGCTAAATGCATACATGTGGAGTCTTACCTTCGCTACCACAATACTATAAACGACAAATTTATTTTTCATTACCTGAGTGACGTAAAAAAAATAATAGTGTAGTATTCGTAGGGTTAGTTTTAGGTCATCAGACAGACCATCTAGAGATTTCCGAAGAACTACCCAGAAATCCCTCTCTTCCGGTAATGAACTAAATGGCTATACAGACGACATATATCACTGAAGAGCAATCAGGCTGTTCCTGACTGCAGGAACGACCATCCAAGGTATCTATTGGTATTTAGATATACTCGGAATCACAACATTGGCGCTGCGAGCACTAATTTGCGTGGTGATTTGCAATTTAGGGCTCATTTTGTGAGTTGAGGCGAGGTTCGCTTCAACAGAATTTCCCGCGGTAAAGGATTCGGGGGAAACCTTTGCCGATCGTTTTTTGTTGTGTAATACTCTGGGAGAGCATATTACATAACATCACAGGGGTTTTGCAGCGCGGTAGAACCCCTGTTTTTTGTGTAGTATTGAGTATTTGTTGTTTTTTCGTATTTTCAAGACGACTTGGATCACGTGACCTGGGAGGAACGGGGAACCAGTCGTGTTGTCGGGCAGTGTAAGGACTTTAAGGGATATTTTTTATGTTTTTGCCGTGCCGGTGGTGGACGGCAAAAATAGTAAGACAGGAGGGAAAAGGGTGTTTTTGGTTTATTCCAGCGAGGGAATAAATCATTTCAGGCATTTGTGGAGTATTCTGGAGGAATACTTCACAGTAGTTTAGGGGGAAAGATTGTGGCAGGAGACGACGTCATTACCTTGCTTGACCCAGAAGGCATCAAAACTGGGGAGCAAATAATGGACATAAGGGATGGCAAGGGCTTTGTGACTGAGGCTGATTTAGCCACTATATCCCACCTAAGAATCACTATGGCCCTCATAGCTAGGCTGGACTTCAGCACCAATGGGGATGGCCAAAATATTGGGCCACCATCTGAGGCCCGAGGCAAACATCAATCAAAGATAAACACTATTATAGATGGGGGAGTGGTTGTCGCACCAGGCATGCCATGCCAAACACATGGCCAGTCTGTATTTAATCAAGAAAGATGGCACCAGGGGCAAAGTCCTGAGGCTTGGGGAAGGCCCAGCCAGATGGACTCTGCCTTCCTTGAGTATAGAACATATTCTGAGGAGGCCAGATCTAGGCCTGAGACCACAGCTAATTGGAGCGGGATTTACGGGGAACAGTTGCCGCAAAAAGAGATGGGCCACCACAACGCTGGTGACCCAAACCAGGGTAACAACCCTCACCCCGAGGGTAGTAGTATTATTGGGTACAAGCCGTATTGGCCAGGCGAAGACCATGCATGGGACAAGAGTGCCCCAACGAAAGGGGGCACACCTTCTTATCCCAGGGGTATTGCAAGCAATTATACTAGTCAGGGGTCAGCACCTGGTACCCAACCGGTGAACACCGGTGGGGGACTGTATGACACACCCCGTAGTAGTTATGGCATGTGGCAAGACAATAGGGGCAAGGACACAAGGCAGACCCCAGCCCATACCTATGGAGATAGACAACCCCTGGGTTGGTGTAATCAAGGGTACACACCCGTGCCCCCAGAAGGGGTCACCATAAGGGGGAGCTATGGGCAGCAGGCCTACCCAGTAGCATATAATTAGGATAGGCCTAGGGAAAATACAAGGGGACCCGACAGCAGAGGTGGGTCACGAGGAGTTTCAAGAAGCACCTCAAAAATCAGCAACGCCCCGAAAAATATTAAGTATGAAGGGAAGAGCAACTGGCAGGTTTTCTTCACAAAATTTGCAAGGTATGCAGAGGTTTGTGAGTGGGGCCCACAAGAATGCAAAGATCAACTTTGCTGGTGCCTTGAGGGAAAGGCAAGTGAATATTATGCCCTCATTACGGAAAGAGACAGGGAGGTGAGTTATAGGGAGCTAGTTGAAAAACTGCACAAGCGTTTTGGTTTCAAGGCGCTCCCTGAGACTGCCCGGGTCCAGTTCAACAATGCCAGGCAAGCCCCTGAGGAGTCTCTTGAGGACTGGGCTGACCGTGTGTTGTCCTTGGCGACCAGGGCATTTAGTAACCTCCCTGATGAGTATATGTATGAGCAAGCCGTAACACGGCTGTGCCAGGGCATTGAAAACAAAGAGTTGGGAGTGCAAGTCTCTAACCTCCAGCCCCAAAGTATTGAGGAAGCAGTAGATAAAATACGGCTATTCCAACATAACACCAAGGCAATATATGGCAAGCCAAATAGGCGTGAGGTCAGGCAGGTAATGGGTGGGCGGTATGAAGATCACCCTGAGACCTTCCATGAGTATCAGGTGTCCCATGTAAGGGCTACCATGGCTCCTGAGAGGGCCCCAGACAGTGCATGGGAAGCGGAGTTTGAAAAGTCCAATATGAAGTTTGACAAAAAACTTGGTCAGGTCCATGAAAAACTGGACGACATGATGGACCAATTTAAGAAACTCGTCACAAGCCCCATTGCAGGAAGCCCCTCACCGGGCAGACAGACAGGGGCGGAAGGTTACCACCACTGTGGGGAGAGGGGCCATTTAAAAACGGATTGTCCAAACTTGGGAGGTAAGTCCATCTCAGGAAGTCCCTCCACTCATAGAGGGCCTCCAAGGGGAGTGTGCTACCACTGTTTTAAGCCTGGACATGTAAGGAAGGACTGTCTAGATTTCCAGGGGAGGGATAAAACTGTTACCTTCATAAATCAGTCAAGCAGAACTGCAACTGGACCATTAAACTTCAACGGGACTACTCAGGAGGCCGGAGTGAGTCCCCGCAAATGAAGTTAGGCCTCTCAGAAGTTGCGTCTGTACCCCAAGCCAGAGAAGGGGAGGTAGCTATAGTGGGCCCAGGGGTAGGTGCCAGGGACAGGGAGGGGAACAGAGAACCGAGTGTGTTGGTGAAGGTTAGAGCAGAGATTGAGTCAGAGCAGTGCTCCAATTCTGACAAAGAGGCAACTCCTTCAGGCGGATTGGACTTCTACTTATTTAAATGTCTTGCGGACATATTGAGGCATGGTGCACTGGAGTTGGTCCAAAGCCTCCTCCTAGGTGGGTATTTGTTGGTGGAGGAAATCCTTAAAAGGCACCCAGGCTTTGCCGGGTACTCTTTACCGGATATTCATAAACTGATCAAGGTTGACGAGGACAGGAGGTTCACTTTAATAAAGGACACAGACAGTGGTTGTTGGAAAATAAGGGCCAACCAGGGGTATTCCTTGATGGTGGATACCCCAGCCATACCATTAGTAGAGAAATGTGAGGTGCCCCAAAGCAACTTAGTTGCTCCAGCATTGCTCACAGGGGACCTGGAGGGTCCAGTAGCCAATATTATGAGGGAACCCATAGGAGCTATCTGGGCAATTGAGAATAGCAGTAGCATTCACAAGGTTGCTGCCCAAACAGAGACAACTTTGGCAAGTGATGAGGAGGCCCAAGAAAGTTGGGACTCCACCTCAGACGATGAGGTAGAAGGGGCCAGTGATGAGAAGATAGTCACAGTTTGTCCGCAATACCAGGATTCGACATGTCCTACTCCTATTGTTGACGGAGGAATGACTGACAATACTGAAAACAGTCATACATCTCTCACTTTTAGGGACCCTTCCTCAACGGGAGAAACTGACAGAAAGGCCGCAACTGAAAGCAACAGTCCGCTCAACAAAGAAAAAGTTATTACTGTAGAATCTTTATTAGACAAAGAATCTGCATACTTTAATCCAGACAATCCAAGTTTGAGTTTGGGGTCACTTTTGAAAGCAGATAATGTGGGCACTAATTATTTTTATCTGCAGCCGCCCCCAGTAGACAGTGGGACACCAGTCTTATGTGTGGCCATTGCCACAGTTAGATTGGGTCCCACCAGAAGACAGTGGGACCCTGGAATTCCCTACCTTAACAAAGATACATTTACAGTGCAAGGGAGGAAAAATGAGACCAAACTCTTCACAATGGAGACGGGATCAGCACAACCTCCTGGGTCCAACTATATAGAAGACTTGCAGCCACTTAGTGTCCAGGGCATAGTTTGTATAAAGGAAGGGGAGAGTTGGCATACGATTCAGAGAACAATTCACAGTTGGCTGGGTTCCCAATTTGTTGGGAACCCATTGCACTAACTTTTTAGTGTATCAGTAGACCCGTGAATAGGGTCTGTTTGGGGGGTAGGTTGTATACTTTTTTGAAATTGTTGGGGGGATAGGGTGTATACTGTGTATTATAAATTGATGCATATTTTCTCTAAATTGGGTATGATTTCCGTATTTTGTTAATTTTTGGCGAAATTCACAGGGCCCACCTCAGTAGAGGGGGCCTTATTAATAAAACTGGGGGGAGTGTAGTATTCGTAGGGTTAGTTTTAGGTCATCAGACAGACCATCTAGAGATTTCCGAAGAACTACCCAGAAATCCCTCTCTTCCGGTAATGAACTAAATGGCTATACAGACGACATATATCACTGAAGAGCAATCAGGCTGTTCCTGACTGCAGGAACGACCATCCAAGGTATCTATTGGTATTTAGATATACTCGGAATCACAACAATAGTCACTTCATGTCCTGTAACTTGCTGTCTGAATAATTTCGTCAAATATATTAACACGATCAACAAGAAAGAAAATTGTTAGAGATAAATCCTTAAAGTGTTAAAATTTTCAGAAAATTTACCTACTATCCCTTCGTTCACTACTAACAAATAGTTTACATTAAGAAAACCATCAACATAGTGAAGATTACTTTCCGGCGCATGTCTAAGTGAGGTTGCTTTTGACAGCTAAACAATTTTATTGAACTTTATCCTTAATGTATTCGTAATTTACTGAACGAAATTTTTCAATATGTAATCAAAAATAAATTTGTCGTTTACACTATGAAGAGTCCAATTATACGGTTTCTACAATAAATACAAAGTATTGTACGGAATTTATAACTGAGTTAGGAAAGTGATGCATTTGAAATATGAAATTATGAATTGAGCTAATAATGAATTGTATTGTATTACTACAACTGTTGTAAAAGATTAAGCACACTTTTTGTATGAATTACTTTTTTCAACTGACAAATAAGGGGGAACAACTCATATAACTTTACTTTAGTATGCTAAAAAGGAGATTACTTTTGTTTCCTTTCATTTAAAACACAAAATTCAACCTCTGATAATAAATGAGAAGAAATGCTAGGCACCCTTTTTAACTCAGTGCTATTTACATGATAATATGATCTTCTGTTTGTACAATATGTACAAAAAAACTTAACAAATAAAAGAAATAAAATTGATAAAGAAAACACAGAAAGACAAGCGATTACAATTATCCATTTCCTAGGACTTTCTGTTCCTTCGTTAGCTGTAAAAAAATATTATCAATACTTAGTTTAACTTATTATAAAAGCTTTATTTTGGAATGAATGCTATATTTTTTATTTTATTTCTTTTCTCCATCTTACATAAACTTTATTGATATGTAAATTAAATGATTTTCTTATTTCATTTAAATTCAAATCTTTAAAATTAACACTTACAATGGGCAATTCCAGTTAATGTTTGATAAAGGGGGATAGATGGTCCTTTCTGAGGGGTGTAAAATTTTTACATCTTAGGGGTTGTAATTTTGGGTTTTTTCATCCGACACGTACAATTATACGCAAAAAACTTCTAAGGGTCTTGCAGCAGTAAATAGTTTGCAAAGTAAAAATAATTACATCTTAGGGGTTACAAAAATGCCTATGTCAGATCTTAGGGGTGCTTTGGTATCTAGACAGTTTCGTATCATACATTATCTGGTATTTTATTTATGACTGAATTGAATTTTGTCCACAATACAGTGAATAGATATTTATACAAAAACATGTTTTCCCGCCAATCAATGTATTATTACATTTGTTAAAACTCATTATAGCAAGCATTTCAGGGATGGAAGGTATCTTCTGACAGGTTGAATGGTCAGCAAAATTATAATGGGTATAACCCTTGCAGTAAAAAATTCTGACAGGTCAATTTTTCCCATGAAAACCCATCCACCCAATATGAACAGAAACTCTGATAGGTACTAATTTTTAGATCTGATAGGTTGTTTTTCATGATGTTTTTTCTGATACCTATAAACAAAAATAATTCTCCCCATCCATCCCCACCTGTCAGAAATTAACTGGAATGGCCCAATATAATCCATTGATGTGAGTGGTGTTTCCTTCTTCTTTTTCAAGCTCTTTGACTCCAAATTAAATAAAAAAGAATATATGCTATCAAACACTAACATTTTTCTTTTTCTCTTGTATCTTGTTTTACATGTAAGAAGTGTGGTTATGACATACAGTTATATTTTCTTTATTGTCTTTACTTAAATATATGAAAAATATACACTTATCTTACCTAGTGAAATTTTTTCTGTGGATGTTACTTCTTTTTCTGCTCTGGAAGTGTATGTTTCAATGCTTGTGTCCTGAAAAAGTTAGTCATAACAATGAGTAGTAAACATTGCTTATTGTCTTAACTGTTTATTTTTTTTTCTTTTTAGAATCAAGTTATTGATTTAACATTAAATAATGAGCAGGAGCCTATGGAGGTGGAAAATAATGCTGCATGTGGAAGCAGTAGTAGTAAACAAAAGATGTAAGCATAACTCTTTTATAAATATAATCCTTTATATTACAATGATCGTAATCAAAATATATTGTTTAACATGAGTAAATGTGATTTATAACTAATGAAATAAGGATTTTTCAAAGCTTATAAAACAAATTTATGACATAGATCACTTCCTTTACATAGACATATGTCTCTGAAATATAAAACACTATGTTAATTTCCATAAAAAAGGAGATAATTATTTCAACATTTTCTATGTATTTACGACCCCCAAGGGTGACTGGGGAATAGAAGTATGGTCACCATTGGTCTTCCTCCGACCGGCAGTAAAACCCGTGCTAAAGTGGGGCGTCCGTTTGGCTGTGCGGGATGTACAAATTTGCAGCCATGTCCGGTCAGAATGGGGACGTTAAATCCGATGCCTCGTGTAAAGAGAGTGCCACGCTCTTTGCACGTTAAGAACCCTTGCAACAACTCTTTGAGGGGTCCGTAGGTGACCTGTTGCAAAGCTAAATTTCTGTCCCTATCCAATATACCCTCATTTCCCGTGGCAGTCTAAATTTCTCCGACCTTAATCCCTTAATTTATTACAGAACCTACCTATTGTATTTATTGTGAACTTGTTCTCGTCCTGAATATGCATGAAATATTTGCCACTGGACGTTAAGCAACCAACAATCAATCAATCAATCTATGTATTTACGTGTACATTATTTTCTTATCAGGACATATCATTAGAAAAAGAAATAGAAGAAGCGAGTGAGATATATCTCAATGTGAGTATATATATTTTTTTTTCAACAATAATTCAATTTTTATCAATAATGGAAATCAAAATAAATTATCACGTGGTTAATTTCTTTATATGGTCACATGATTAACATTTCCTAATAAGGTATACAAAAATATCACATGCTTTCCTTATATGTCATATAATTAACTCCTAATATGGTAATCATGCTAACCATTCAACTATTTTTTCAATTGTAAAATTTAATCAAACACGATGTACTTACATACGATGAGCATTCTTCCCCGTTTACCACTATAATTTTCCCTTCCACTGTGTCACAAGTACGCAGCCACGTCCGGTCAGAATGGGGACGTTAAATCCGATGCCTCGTGTAGAGAGAGTGTCACGCTCTCTGCACGTTAAGAACCCTTGCAACAACTCTTTGAGGGGTCCGTAGGTGGCCTGTTGCAAGGCTAAATTTCTGTCCCTATCCAATATACCCTCATTTCCCGTGGCAGTCCAAATTGTCCCGACCTGCAACCCAGTTGACCTCTATTACTGGACCTACCTATTGTATTTATTGTTTATTTGTTCTCGTCCTGAATATGCATGAAATATTTGCCACTGGACGTTAAGCAACCAACAATCAATCAATCAATCCACTGTGTCACATAGCTCTTTATTTGACAACGATAGTTCAAACACACAAGTGGCTTTAACGTGGACATTTTGAATCTGCTCGCTTTTCATAACATAGTTCATTAACACTCTGTTGATAGAAGGATCTATCTCTCCACTAAAGAATTCAACACCATCACCTCGACAATCCATTATATCTTCACTTCTATAACATTCTGCTGTATTTGCAACACTTCCCACACGGGTTATTGATAATAAACAACACACGACAACAAAAACATGGCGATCATCTTCAATTTCTATAATTAGAGTGTAAAGAGGTTACGTCACGTGGGTGAACAAAGGGAAGCTTTTATTATCTTTACCTGATTAAAAGAATGATTTTTTTCTTATATTTTTTGAAAGAAAAAAAAATTTCATCATATTTTGTTTGTTTTCTTATCAAATAATTAATTATTATTTATTACTAAAAATGAATACTTAATTACAATTGTATATATATGTTTTAGGAACCGATGGAAGTGGATTTTGTGGACACGTTGTTGGATGATCAAAAAGGTTATTTTAAGAAAGAAAAAAACAAGAAGTAGAGGGGAGAAATGAGGAGAAAGAAGAAACTATGTTAAATAAATGTTTATCAAATGAAAGGTGTTATAATTTTTGTTTAAAGAAACTATATATAGATGAGACAACAAGGTATTTTATTTTTAAACAAACTAATCGAGAAAAGAAAGAAAATAATATCAAGAATTTACAAAGAAAAAGAAAGAATTTTTTTTTTATTTTAACTATCCTTATCTCGACTAGTTTGAAAGAAAATAAAGTTAGCGGTTCGTAAATATTTCTTTCTTTCAATCTGTGACGTAGAGTATTTCCTGTAAAATTAAATATAGTCTCTCTCTTTCCGTTACAATTAATTCCATTTAATCAAACAAAGGATCCGCTAATTTTGTCTGAAATCAAATGGATTTGAATTATCTGCATATTAATGTTATCCTCGTTTAAACTTCTCCACCTTATTATGTGTCTACTCTAACCTATCTTCAGATAACCTCATACTTCGCCACTCATTGTCATTAACATCTGTGTACCAGATAGAATAACCCAGCCGTATATATTCTATGTCTAATCTAACCAAATCTGATTTAACAACCGACACAATTAAATAAAATTAAAGATCTTACCGATGGTTCATTTGTCTTGACTTTCTTGCTTTGACCCGACTGATTGTCTCCTTCACTCTTTCGCTTTATTTTAACATGTTTGTTTGCTAATTTTATAGCACAATGAGCTAACTTGACCAAGGCATTGGTGTCCAGTGACTTTTTTAGAATTACTTCTATTCTTTCAATGTCAACACCGAAACTTTTTGTTATAGATTTAATGAGATCGTCACGATCAAGTGTATTTAAGGATTCTTCAGTAAATCCATGTAACTCTTCCACATGTACAGAATTTTGAAACTTTATGATAAGTTCCATTAACATATCCGAATTAAACTTAATGTCACTAATGAGTTTCATCTTGATAACAGATCACTAAAAATTAGCACGCTGATATTACGGCACAGCCTCTGAGCCAAACTGATGTCCAACTAAGATAATCTTATCATTATATATGCCTATGATCAACCAATGAGAATAGTTGTTAACCCTTAACATTTTTTTAGGACGGGGAGTATTTTTATTCTTTGTCAGTTCAATGAACTAGTCCTCATTCATGCCATTGCGAAATAAGTCATTCACATTATCTTCAAGGGTTTCATCTATCTTGGCACCTAGAGTTTCACGAGTTTTAACTCTTTTAGTCATTGAAGCAAATTTATTGTCATCAGCCTTCGACTTCCTAGGCGGGGCGTCGACTTGGTCGTGTTCTTCATCATAATCATCGTTTTAATTATCTTAACCAACTTGAGTATAATCGTACTCAATCCCATGCCATTGCGAAATAAGTCATTCACATTATCTTCAAGGGTTTCATCTATCTTGGCACCTAGAGTTTCACGAGTTTTAACTCTTTTAGTCATTGAAGCAAATTTATTGTCATCAGCCTTCGACTTCCTAGGCGGGGCGTCGACTTGGTCGTGTTCTTCATCATAATCATCGTTTTAATTATCTTAACCAACTTGAGTATAATCGTACTCAATCCCCCCCCCCCCCCCCCCCAAAAGGGTGACTGGGGAATAGAAGTATGGTCACCATTGGTCTTCCTTCGACCGGCAGTAAAACCCTTGCTAAAGTGGGGCGTCCGTTTGGCTGTGCGGGATGCACAAATTTGCAGCCACGTCCGGTCAGAATGGGGACGTTAAATTCAATGCCTCGTGTAAAGAGAGTGCCACACTCCTTGTACGTTAAGAACCCTGCAACAACTTTTTGAGGGGTCCGTAGGTGACCTGTTGCAAGGCTAAATTTCTGTCCTTATACTATATACCCTCATTTCCCGTGGCAGTCTAAATTTCTCCGACCTTAATCCCGGAAGCCCCTATTACAGAACCTACCTTTTGTATTTATTGTTAACTTGTTCTCGTCCTGAATATGCACGAAATATGTGCCACTGGACGTTAAGCAACCAACAATCAATCAATCGTACTCAATTCTAAGTATTGTCTTAGCTTTGTCTCGCTTCAAGAGATTCAGTAGGTATACCCAATAACACATGGATATGCCCTTGCACTCATCAACGTTATCGAGCTGTCACTGCAGTGATGTTAGGTTATATAATTATGACAAGAACTATTTGTTCTCGTCCGGAACATGCATGAAATATTTGTAACTGGACGTTAAGCAACCAACAATCAATCAATCTTGGCGTCACTGATGAATCTTATGCAGACGAAACGCGCGTCTGGCGTATAAAATATTAACCCTGGTAACCTTTGATAACTAATTCTAATGGTAGGTACAAATATACATACACCGGGCGTCTGTCTGTCCGTGTGTCGTTCCTTCTGGTCTCTTTAGCACTCTCACATGTACTATTCAAAGATTTAGGATGCAATCATCAAATATTCCTAAAAATTAGTAAACATTTATTTTTCTGAACAAGCTTTAAACCCCTAACGTTTACTTACATGAAGACAACGTGATGTTATGACTTAAAATGGTCTGATGAAAAGTCATGACTTTCCTTCTTTGTTCATCAAGTCCTTAACCGAGGCTGAGTTGTTTACATAGCTGGGTTAATACTCAATTTTGACTTTCTATCTGTCATTGAATCAAAATTTGCATTCCTCAACACTGGGAACATGTTCCACAACTTCTGCTTAAAGTCATCACTTGTCAAGTACATTTCCAGCTTTTTTGGCACTGTTCTTGTTACTTTTATTTTAGAATCAGGGTAACCTGAAATTATGAATAACATTGTATTGGTAACTTGATATTAATAATAATGTTACCAGGCAAGACATAAGCATATGTTTGTTTACTATTCCCCACCAAAGGGTATAGAGTTTGGGTAAAATATTTAAAGCAGTCAACCCATTCCAGCGGCAAGTCTGTATATATACCTTCATATTTATATAGGGAGTAACACCCTTAGCAGAAGTAATGTAGGTATTTTTTTTAAATGTTTTTTTTCTCCCAAGACAACTCTTTGGAGAATCTGAGGTATAACACGAAGGACCTACACTTGCGACTCTTTGTGAAACTGATCAACTTCTTTTTTTATCGCTCTTTGTTTGAAAAAAATGTCTTGTCCTTTTACATTCAATATACTTCGTTGTTTGACTTACTTCACCAGTGCCTATTCTACTACCTTTTTCGTACACTAATCCATCTATGTCATTGTTTACTGTATCTGTTCTACACACCATGTTTCTTGTCATCAGAATAATTGACGACCTTGACGGAAATAAGCCTCTACTTGAACTTGATAGTTCTGTCATTTCAATCTTGATTTGTGAACGTCGTAATTGATTTGAAAGTAGTCAGTAAGACTTTCTTTGGTGTCTTCTAGTTTTCCTTTTACTGCTTTAGCTTTGAAAAAAAAATCTTTGAAACCAACATTCCTGTCTATCTGTAATTTTCTTAATCCCCCTCCATCTGAATGAAATACTTTTTTGTTTTCCTGATGAAATGCGTATTTATTTGTATACGCTCGTCAAAATTTTGATGGAACGTATTATGGTATACAAATGTCCGGCGTAAACATGTCGCACCTTAACTAGAGAACGACTTATTCAAATTTCATTAAACTTAACAGGGTTGCTCTTATGATGGTCAAACGATCTGTATACTTTTCGGTTGAAATAAGAATGAATTTTTAAAGACATATTGATTCAAATAAAAACAACCCCACAATGAAACAAACTTGCATGTGTGATTTTTAACTTTTAAAATTTGAACTAATCAAATCTTGAAAAGCCTATTCTGGTTGGAAATCATTCACATAGAACAAACAAATCTGGATTAGATACTGCAGTTGAAGTATCTGCCTCTCTTTCTAAATCTGATCTACAAACGCAACTACATTTGATTTAAACAGTGAGTGCAGCTACACTGTCAGTTACAAGCAGTACTATAATGAACAAGGGATAGGCACAATGACGGATATTCGTTTTTGACGAAAATTTAAATCGCATTTAAATGCGAAATATTTTAATTGTAAGAAAATAAGGAAACGCTCTTATTGTTTTGCGTTGTCGGATGAACTTAAAAAATCACATATACAGAAGGAATAATTGAGATGGAGGAAAGGAGAATCCTACTCAAGTTAAAGGTTACTTTGATTCACGAAACCAACATCAGGTTCTATAAGTTGTCATTCTTTTACTGACAAAAGTGCTGGTGTCTCATTAAATTGAGAGAAATTGTAAAAATGTGGATTAAAGATGAAAAACGGCGTAAAGCAAATAACAATCAATCTGATGGTACTGTTAACAAGTCTGAATTTTATATCTATAGGAATTATTGTCATTGACTTTTTCATCATCTCAATTCTGTCGAATAGAATACGAGAATCTAATCCCCTACTCTCAAAAAGTTTCTTCACTGGGGAGAAACATCAAAACTTTCTTAGAGTCATCTTCTTTTCTTAACAGTACTATAACCCGTAGAGATCTAGTGCTATTGCTAGCTATACACCTCCAATTACAGACCATTTTTGCAAGTCATTTTGAAGATACCATCTTCATGTTTAATTGTTGTCAGTTATGTGTTGTTATAAGATGCAACATGGCAGGATAGATATGGATCACAGTCAAAAACAGCCTCTTTAACTCCACAAGGGTGACTGGGGAAAGGAAACGACCGGCAGAAAAACGCTTGCCGAAGAGGGGCGTTCGTTTGGCTGTGCGGGATGTATAAAGTTCGCAGTCACGTCCGATCAGAATGGGGATGTTAAATCCGATGACTCGTGTAAAGAGAATGCCACGCTCTTTATACTTAACGTTAAGAACCCTTGCAACAACTCTTTGAGGGGTCCGTAGGTGGCCTGTTGTAAGGCAAAATGTCTGTCCCTATCCGATAAACCCTCATTTTCCAGTGGCAGTCCAAATTTCCCCGACCATCATCCCGGATGGCCTCTATTATGACAAGACTTACCTATTGTATTTATTGTTTACTTGTTCTCGTCCTGAACATGAATGAAATATTTGCCACTGGAATTTAAGCAATCAACAATCAATAAAAAACGGCCTCTCTAACTCAACTTGGCATTCTTGACTCAATGCCAACATCTGTTTGATCTTCCTCCTCAGCCTCAGAGACATTCAAATTGTCATCATCAGTAGTGAATACGTAAAAGCATATGTTGTATATTTATAGCTAAGTTATATTAATTAGACTATTAACGCCATGTTTCCTTAGCTGATTTGTTTGATAATGATAGTCTGCTGTTTGACTAGTACTTGTCATTATTCCCTCTAAAAGAGAGAAGGATGTGCGAGGTGGTGTATAAATATTGGATGTGGTAGACTTAGGCAAGTAGTGTAGAACGTGCCAATTTTATATGTTAATCTATTGAAAGCTGTGCTTTACATCTGGAGACGGAATAGTACTATTTTATCCAAATTAAATTACCAGTCGTTCCTACAGAAATTGTTGCATCAATTCTCTCTTGTTTTCAAAGTCATCATATTTAAGTTTGTCATATATAATAAAAACGCTAATCACTTTACTTAATTAACAGTTTTTGATAGATACTTAAAAAAAACATTGGTATTATTTGATTTTGTTATTAGATAACGCGTAGGCTTATCAAAATATCAATTGGAACTTAATTCTATTTTCATAATGTTTGCTTAAATAGTCAATGATTTTCTAACAATCATAGTCAAATTTTGAAAAAAAAAATATTTGTGAATACCTGGATGTAAGCCATTGGTAAAGCTTAATTAAATCACTGATTTTTGTCTCTGAAAAATAGTTCAGTATCACTCGATTAGCATTTGCCATTTCAAGTTAAATATATCTACAGTTCCTCGTAAGGATTTCGCTGCTCAGTGTCTAAACATTACAGCATTTCATTACCCTGGTACATGTTGATAGGGTTCTGCTTAGTTGGAATCCAGCTCTTCAAATGTCTGAATAGCACAGGACTGTGGACTTGATGGCTTCTCTCCTATGTTAATCCCCTTTGTTGCATCTATAAGTGTTAGAGCCGCACCTCCCTTCTTACGATTATATTTTTTCTTTAAACTCTTAATTGCTAAGACCATTCATTTAAATATGCTGATTTCCACATGAGTTTCTTTTCAACAAACTGAATCTTGCATGAATCGTCATCAGAGTCCGAACAACTGGCTTTCTCATTCTTCTCTGATTTCATATTGTGGTGCTGTTATTCATGATTGCACGTCGCCTTACTCTTGCCTGTAATGTATAGACATTTGTCAGCAGTGTTTTATTGACGGTTATGCATGATGGTAAATATAAAAAAATAAAAAAATTATAGTTTTATAAATTAAACTGTTGGAGAAAACTTGATGACGGGACGCGTGTATGTTATAATATACCTTTTACCCAACAACAATTCTCTCGAATTTCGTCTTGGGTGTGGCATAATAGATTAAGGCAACATTACACGACAGGTATACAATACAAATAAATGGGAGAACATATAGGACCGAAAAAAACACGAATAATAACTTATCAAAGGTACTAGATTTATAATTTAATACGCCAGACGCGCGTTTCGTTCACACAGGACTAATCAGTGACACTCAGATCAAAACAATTCGAGAGCCAAAACAGTACAAAGTTGAAGAGCATTAAGGAACAAAAGTTCTAAACAGTTGTGCCTAATACGGCTATAGTTAGACTTGTTTAAGATTGCACAGCTGCACGGATTAGGACATCATTTGATGCAAAAGATGTACCTTTATTTTGAATGTGTTAAACAATGGCCAGATAGTAGATATATGCTGTCTAGCTGATTCTTTTCAAAATAAACACTTAATCTAGCTCATATAGTTTTTGAGATAATTGCCTAAAACTGAAAATCTCTTAAAAGGACATTTATTGAAAGATCCTGCATATGCTGATTAGCGATATATTTAAATGTGTATTTTTTTTTATTTGAAAGACAATGATGTTACCTGCATAAAATGCTGTTCTGAATTTTCCCGTAAAATAAATGGCAGGTAATCAGACTGGATGATAACCGAGAAGAATCTGAAAATGATGACATTGAACCACCGGCAAAGAAACAACATAAAAAAAAACATTAATCATGAGTCTAAATATAACACCTCTACGTATTACTTCAACCGGGAAAAGTTGAATATATTAATCAAGAGTCCAATTATAATACCGCTTTTTGTTTACCTCAACCAAGAAAGGCCATTGATTATTTTACATCACTGGGTTGATACCTCTGCTGGTTGACTATTAGTCATAAAACAAAGAATGGATAAGTCCAAGCTGGCACATCCAGTTATTTTTTTTTGTTGACCCATCATTCATTAAACTAGTGGCTTGAGGCACAAGGGGGGAGAATCTTGGCTATAAGGAAAATCTGATCTAGAAAAAATGGGAGTGCTCTCTTCCTGGTCCTAGGTAATTTCGTCAAAGATGAAAAGTTTCAAAATGTACTTAAAAACAGATTTCTATTCTTTCTCAATAATATTTGTAGTATGTTGTACTACTTTTAGGACAATTTATATCAATTATAGAAAACTTCATTGGATCTAACTCATAAAAAGGACAAGTTTATGTTAAGGGGGTCTTGAAAATGTGCAAATCGGTGTCCTAAAGTTGCCCTTTTGACTGGGAATCACCGCTCTTTAAAACGCAAAATGATATTTCATGGACGGCATGGATCAGGATGCTGGCGTTTCTGAAAAACGCAATAGTGAAAGTTTTAAACACGACCTAGCGCCAAAGAAAAGGAGATGCCTTCAAAAATATTAAGACTCGTACACGGCTCTCTGACCTTGACTTCGGTCATGGAAGAAAGGGGAATGTATAGTCCTTTGTAACTAGTTTGCAATTCAGATTTTAGCTTCGGACATGCAGGAA
The DNA here is from genome assembly GCF_021869535.1 of Mytilus californianus. Lineage (NCBI taxonomy): Eukaryota > Metazoa > Mollusca > Bivalvia > Mytilida > Mytilidae > Mytilus > Mytilus californianus. Next base: position 96,104 of record NW_026262739.1, read on the forward strand.
AATATGACTGTCCCCGACATTTGCAAAGCAAACAGCACAAGGATTAAACTGAACTCTGAACTGTTAATTGACTGATATTCCGAGAACCTTGTTGAACGCTAAACTATTGACAACTTGGTATTGATAGTGACTAGTTGATTAAAAGTCAATGGCAATTTTATGTCTTGTCATTAGTATTGAAATCTAGTCCATCCTCTTGTTAATAGTGTCAACCCGCTGGCTGATATACTCTCTTCAGAGCTAATAAGCTGCTATAAGATATCAAACATTTCATTATTTTTAGCCTCCAACACTGACACTAGATCTAGTTTTCGAACTAGACGACGTTCTCGAAGAAGAGCGCTTATCCTGAGTAAAATATATGGACGAAGCTTTGGAAGATTGCGTTCTATTTTATTTTACTCTTTTAGAGTTTATTAAAAAGTAGAAAGTCATCATACAAACTAGTTGCCCTTCTGTTAAACAATCTCAAATTACAAATACGTCAGAGATTAATTCCCTAGGTTTAAATTTGATTGACGTTACTACTGAATGAGTACAACACTGGTTTCTCCCTCCTTTGCAGCTATATACCAACTGAACCTTCATATGGTAATTTTATTTTCCAAATCATTCGGTATTTAAGAGCATGCAGAAACTTAATTTTTTATCAATTCTATTACAAATCTTCAACCAAAAGTGCAATATCCTGACTTTGATTAAGTACAAATTGGTCCAATATAACATCTTTACTTAACCGTCTGGTATCAAACAAGGAACCCCCAAGGGTGACTGGGGAATAGAAGTATGGTCACCATTGGTCTTCCTCCGACCGGCAGTAAAACCCGTGCTAAAGTGGGGCGTCCGTTTGGCTGTTCGGGATGTACAAATTTGCAGCCACGTCCGGTCAGAATGGGGACGTTAAATCCGATGCCTCGTGTAAAGAGAGTGCCACGCTCTTTGCACGTTAAGAACCCTTGCAACAACTTTTTGAGGGGTCCGTAGGTGACCTGTTGCAAGGCTAAATGTCTGTCCCTATCCAATATACCCTCATTTCCCGTGGCAGTCTAAATTTCTCCGACCACAATCCCAGACGCCTATATTACAGAACCTACCTATTGTGTTTATTGTTAATTTGTTCTCGTCCTGAATATGCATGAAATATTTGCCACTGGACGTTAAGCAACCAACAATCAATCAATCAAACAAGGAAACCTCTCAGCAAAGAAATCAATGGATGACTGTTTTACGATTGACTGTTTATCTGTATCTACTTCTTTTGCGTGAAGCAAAACAGGTTCATTTAGAGGAAGATTTGCCTTGATGTAGTTGCACGTTGACAAAAAACTCGTACAGCACCGAAAAACTCTTTTGATACGGCTATCTCGAATAAAGTGGTTATTTTCCTTGTTTCAAATGAATTCTTTGGCTGTATTTCCAAATACCAAATCGTTGTGTCCACTTTTTGGTTACATTGTTCCTTGTACATGACTGTATCCACTGATTTTCATAAAATTCTTCTAAATTCTTCTAAAGTATACATTTTGATACTTACTGGACACATTGAACTCCCCATCAGTTAGATCTGCAACATTTGTTTGCGTAGGCTTTTTCTCCCACGTGAATTTACAGGGTGCTGAAAAGCAGTCTATGGCCTTATTGAAGAATGCCATGATTGTCCAGATTAAGCAGACCATACATTGGAGTGAAAACCGGAAGCTCCAAAATTTGGGAATTCTGTTGGCATGAGTTGTGTGCCACACGGCAAATGGATTTCTCGTCTCATAACATCCTCCAGGTAAAAACCATCTGGTTTTACCTGAATTTATAATTTTTTTAAATAAAAATTTTCGTTCAACCAAAGACCACAACTTTTTTTAACACTGTAATAAAATAAATTCAGTGCTTGCGTCTCCTCAGGTAAAAGGATAGTAGTTTCTCCAACTCGACAAAAACCCTGCCTCCCTCTGTTATGTAATTGTCAAGTCCTTCCATACGTTTTCTCACTGATGTTGCACACTCATCTAAAAGTTTATATAGGGTGTACTTTGTAACAAGAACCAGGATAGAAACTGTTTTCTCTTATAAACAATCAGATGAAAGAATGTATTTCACACTTGGGATGGCTTTCAGACCTTCATTGTCATTTACAAAAATGTTATTCACATCTCTGAAAATTTGATGTTTTGTTTCACCAATTAATGATACGGTACTCTGTTATATGAACTACATGTTAGTTTGTTTTGACCTTTTTTAATATATTTCTCTAGTGTTTTATATATTTTGTGAAAAAATACCTTTTGTACTCGAGTAATAATATGATATTTGCTAAAATAATATGTAAACAAACAAAATATATGATTGTTGTAATCGATTCCTACCATGCATTGTATTACTCTGTGTTCATACTCATATGCAGATTATATTTTTATTTACATGTTATAAAAATAAAGAATTTCTATTATATAACCCGCAGTGTTCCATCCAGGATTTGAAAAGTTCAAGATGCTAGTCAAAAATAGGGAAATTTTACGCGTAAATGTCATTGAAAAGGGCAATTACTATTGCATCATATTAAGCATTTTACTCAGGCACTATCTTAAAAGCAAGTTTCAGTTAAAATGAAGTAACTGAAGGCACAATCTTCTCTAATAGATGTATCCGTTATACGTATTTAATCATGATCCTGGTCTAGGATAAACATTTTACTATCATTGAATGCAGAAGTTAATGTCCAATGGCACGCGTATAATAACTAAACTAGGTAACGGTTTACATTTTGTATAAACAACAAAGTCACAGTAAGCTACTTTCAAAATATACATCTGGATCTGTATCTGTGTAAAATATCTGTGGTTAGTTTTCAAGTGCAAGTTTTTGTCCACACAGAAAGTGGAGTCAGCCTGTTCAATAGTATTGTCTTCAAGTTTATATGTTAATCTTGACAAGGCCATGGCCACAACACTGGCAATTGGTGATTCCTTCTGGACTTGCTGCAAGGAAGGGATTTTCATTGCTAACTTGAAAGCGACTTTGTGTACAAAGTCTTAAGTGCCGTTGTGTCTGGTGCATTGTATTACTTTGACGACATTCTTTTTCGTAGTATATTATTCTGAAATCGAGCCAACCTTGTACAATAGCCTGATTTGTTTTACCTAATAAATGAACCATATGAACATAAAATCTGCACGAAGTAGATTGCCTGCAATTTTTCATACTTTGAATCAATAGCGTCACTGTAGACGAAAAGCGCGTCTGGCGTAAATATAAAATTTTAGTTTTTGGATTATTATAAGTTGTAAGGAGGGCTTAATTTTGACACTCGGAGTTTTTTTCCTAAGTGTATAAGTGTATTGACGTGTCACACTCTGACCAAGTACATTCATCTTGATCAGGTGCGTTGGCCGACATTTAAATTATTTAATACTTGATCTGGCTTGATAAAAACCCGTCCCCCTCCCCGTAATTCCTATGGTCGATGCCTTATGACCGACTATCCCAGGACTTTATAGCCAGTCACGATCGTTAAAACCCCCATAAGTAAGTAAGAACTGCATTTACTTTTCAGCTGTTCAAGTTTCATAACAATCAAGCGAGAATGCTAATATTATCCACTGAAACCAGTGGTATTATGCAAGAGAACTTCAGACATACTAAGAACTATTTGCCCCAGGAATTTCGACCTCCAGATATATATAAATGCAGGTCCTAAAAAAATCACATCTCTTATTAAGATTAAAAGTTTCTGATCATTTTTCAAATTGTATGGTGTTGAATTTGAACTGAACATTAAAAAATGCAAAAAATTAGTGATTTTCCATTTTTACTTATGGTTGCCATGGCAACAAATATGCAAATCAACTGCAATTGTTTGAAAATGTTATATATATAATATATGGTCTTACATGTATGGAAGGTATAACAAGTTTCTATAAACAGGTCTGTTGTATAATGTATATGTATGGTTCCAAAATTTGAAAAAAATGTAAAAGAGAGTTATCTCCCTTTTTGGAAAAATGCCAACTATTTTTAATGATATACATTTTTTGTCTTAACTAGACGGTGACTTGTTGATTTTATTTTTTATTATGTAAAAAGACTATTTAAGCAACGGAAAAAATACAAACATTAAAAAAATCTTATATTAGGTTTCATGAGAAATTCTTCAAAAAAGGTAGCTTTGCATTCATTTCCCTATCATTTCTAGAGTAATCTTGAATGAAAACCAATAAACTTGAACCCTTCAAAAAAAATTAACTAGACGGTGAACCCATTTTTTTATTTTTATTTTTCATTTAACATATAATAAAGTTCATTTATTAAAAAATTAGCCAATTCCTATATTAAGATATTTATACCACCCAGCCACCTTAACAATAGGAAATGAAAAATCGTCTCTTTTGTCGTAAATTTTTGCATGGAGTTTCCTCCTTGAAATTGAAATGTCTAAATCTAGAAAAGGGCAACAGCTGCTGTTTATGTGAGATTTAGTTATAGTAAGTTCTTTTGGTAAATTTCGGAAGTATGTTTAGAGAACTCTGGATTATTTAACGAAAAAATATCATCAAGATAACGGTAGGTATTGTTGAATGTATCAACCAAATGTAACAATGATGGGTCTTTACTGAGTTTGGTCATAAACTCAGATTCATAGCAATATAGGAATAAATCTGCTATTAAAGGGGCGCAGTTAGTGCCCATAGGAATACCTACTACCGGACGATACACTTTATAGCCGAAACGTACATTTATGTTATCTAGCAGAAAATTTAAAGCTTCAATCATATCCTCACATTTCCAGTAAGTGTATCTAGCATACTTTCCTTTTTCGTAACAGAAAAAGGCTTTAAACGAGTTACAGCAAATAAAATTACAATGAGATTTTTCGAAAAACAATTTTATTTAATACGAAAACTTTTTCTTTACAAGATTGTGTGGGAGTCAACAGAATTAAAAGGACCATCAAAAGCATGTATTTTATCTAAAACTTCTAAAGAATTTTTATCACTCCAAAAAAAATTTAATACCATTATTTTCATAAGCTTTATTACAAAAGTTAATAACCAGTTCTTTGATAGTAGTAAGGGAGGTAGTTAGAAGCACTGATAGATTAGTAGTAGAACACTTACTCGATGCGGAGATGAAACAGAATTTAAATGTTGTTTTTTTTTTGCGTAATTTCGGTAACCAGTTCATGGTCGGGACTTTCAAATGTTCGGAAGAGGCTTTAAGCTGGGAAGTGGCAGTGATATGCTTGTTAACGATTAGACTATCTGTGGTGCGTACGGACCTGAATGTAGAGGAATTGATAATTTCGTTTTGAAGAACTTCCGTGTAGTATATGCGTCATACCACCACTACATTATTGGCTGCCTTGTCTGCCGGTACGACCACAAACCGCTCTGCGAGTACTTTTTTTATTCTAGAAATTGGAATATCATGGATCCTATTATTAATTTCAGAATTGTTTTCTAAATGAGATATTCGAAATTAAAAGTATTCATAATTTTATTCAAACAACTAGAGATTTTTTGTAACATTTATCACGTTTGCACCAAATTTTACAGTAGGCACACAGAGCGTCTTTAATGACCTGACGACACTTGTTTCCAATATATTATAGATGGAGGCCGGTATTTCGGTCCTTTCTTTAGAAAAGATTTGACCTCACGGTCTTCGACGATGTTGAGGTGTCCTTTAATAACATGAGCACAAGGAACATATCTAAAACTAGTTGTTTCGCAGTCTCAAGTGGAAGGAACATTATTTTCTATATTGACGTCTGATGTAACTGACGTATAATTAAAATTCAAACTTCTGCTCGGATTTTTATAAGAATGCGAAATAATGTGTGGTTCTATATTATCTATTTTAAGTTCACAAATCGAATCTTCTCTCAGGTCCAAAGTTCTTAAATTATCAACAATATCCTCCCATGACTTATCTGGTAATGATATGAAATAGAGTAATTTAACCCCAACAAATGAGCAAGTGTTTTGTTTAACAATCTTGTTCTTATTGATGTCTTGATTATCTTCAGCTGGCTCAAGAGGAGTTTCAGACTCCAACTCTTGCGCAATAAGTACTAACTCATGTTGTTAACCGGTTAACACATCTTGAGAAAGTTCCTCTGGATTTTTTTTACATGTTGTAACACTGAAATCCTCTGCGGACGCTATTGAGTCAAAATCAGCATTTAGTTCTTGTTCTAATGTAGATAACTGTTCCCAATCCACTTGCATATCCTGCATCCTTTCCTTAGAAATACCTTCGCACAAAAAATGTTATGCCCCCATTGACTGTGTATTCTGGTCTGTGTGTCCGTTCGTTAGTTCGTCTGTCCCGCTTCAGGTTTAAGAGGTAGTTTTTGATGAAGGTGAAACTTGAAATTTAGTATAAATGTTCCCTTTTGATATGCTCTTTCTGATGTTAATGCCAAAGTAGAGATTTTACCACCATTTCCATGGTCCACTGAACTGGTTTGTTCTCGTCCGAAAACAGAAAATTTTATAAAATTCTGTTCTTGCTTATATTATCTCTGTATATCAGGGGATTTATTACAATACGATGAAATTGATATGGAAGAACTAGTAAATAATGGACCCGCTTCCTGTAAGGCCTAAAATAAGTTCCATTTCTTTGACATTGCCGTCTGACTCAGTAAAAAAAATTACCGCCCGATTATTTTTTTTTTATTTTGAAAATCGGAATCGAACCTGGAAATTTGATCGTATCCGCGGATTTGTTCCGGACTTTATTTATTTCAAGTCACGATCATAAAAGCGTTTACTGTACAATGTATGAAGAGCAAACGTCTCAATGAAATAGAACAGTAAAAAAACGTCTGTCAAAGTAAACATGTCAAAAAGGCTGGCAGTGGAAAGCATCCCCTTATGCTTCAATGCCTCAGTAAAAGGTAGTGAACATTTAATGTAAAATAAGATATTCAATTGTTCTATTGATTAAACATGGGAGGACGTTCTGAATGACCTTTTAGAGGAATTTTATTTCAGTTTTGGTAAAGCAGACACTGTTGGTGTAGCTATAAATGCATCTCACAGTAAAACATGCTCACATAGTATAATCCTATATGAAAGGACATACAGAAATAACACCCGTTATTAGTGAAAAGGTGTAATCAATTATCATCTTCTTCCCGCCTGACCACACGTTCCAGGAATTACTTTTCAAACTTTAAGAAAAATGCTCCCTTATGGAAAATTGCATTGTCCTGGAGGGTAGTTGGTAACATTTAGGGTATGACAAATCATACACGTATTATGTTACAACAAGTAGTTGTAAGAGATGTTAGAGGTCTATTCCTACTGATTTTTCAAGTTCATGTCCTACCATATAAGAATTGTTAATATAATTATCTTCGTAGTTAAGCTTTCATAATTAACGTAAAAGGAGCGTACGGTTTTGATATTGACAAATTGTAATTTTGTTATTATTCTAAGTGTCTTTGAAGTTGAAGCCGATAAAGAACGTAAATTTTTATTCCCGCAAAATATTATAAGGTAAAGGTCCATTATCCATAAAAATACTCACTTGTTTGTACAGCTGCTTGTGTTGTTGGAATAGTTTCCGACACAGTTGTTGGTTCACTTGTTTCAGAAGTCCTCATCATTCTCACCATTACCATTGGTATCACGAGTAACGCTATGGCTATGGAATAGGAGGGAGTCTGAAATTTGATTCTGTGCAAAATCCAGAACCATCCACAAATGAAGATATGATTACTTTATGTAACGCCAAGATAAATTAATGATTTTTTTTTCATTTTATCTCCTTACCCTTTCTGAATACTGTGAATTACCCGAGTTTTTGTAAGGTTCATGCGTGTTTCTTAGTTTTTTTTTTTAAATAGTTTGTCTTTGGTGTATTAGTTTTATCAAAGGTACTTTGGTGATATTATTTAATTCATATAAGAAAACAATTAATGATAATGATTTATTTGACATTTTAGAGTCTCATATATGGTGTTGTTAGATTCAAGAAAAATAATAATGTTCACAAGATATCTTTGCGAATCTTTTTCTTTACCTGCGTTACCACGCTGATTGCAAATTCGTACTCCATTGCATTCCATCGGATCTTTTGATTTTCGCCCGGTGTGAAATGAGCACCATATATTTTAATATGTTCTGTCACTGTCAATTCTCCATTTGTCTTTCCTAATTGTCTTCCTGTAGCTATGATCCACGCGTTTCGTCTGAAATTTGATACAGAAGGTACCCAATTTAATGACTGAAGAAGTAGAGAAAGATGGAAAAGTTGTTTCCAGACTTTTAAGATTATATATGTTAGTGTTGATTTTTTTTTTGTAAATAATCAATTTGTTTTAGACTAGAATTTTAGTTTATTGAATGACCTTTCGTCTAATTTTAAAAATATACTTTAACTGGAAAAAATGGTGACTTGGGAATAGAAATATGGTCACTTGGTCTTTCCCGACCGGCAGTAAAACGCATGCCGAAGTGGGGGAGTCCGTTTGGCTGTTCGGGATGTATCAAGTTCGCAGTCACGTCCGGTCAGAATGGGGACGTTCAATTCGATGCCTCGTTTAAAGAGAGTGCCACGCTCTTTGCACGTTAAGAACCCTTGCAACAACTCTTTGAGGGGTCCGTAAGTGGCCTGTTGCAAAGCAAAATGTCTGCCCTATCCATTATACCCTCATTATATTGTAATGGTTATTAGGTGTAACTATATCAAAAGTTTGTTCACCGAGAACTGTTGGCTGTTGTTGGTCATTTACAGATTGATAAAACTGTGCTATAGTTGGCCGGGTTTTTCTCAACTTCTGATGACTGAACATTGTCATATGGAGTTTCCTCTTGTAGAAAAGCAGAAATTAAATCTACTGAAGGTTTTGGTTCTTAATTCTTTTCTAATAAGCTGATGATCCTGTCCAATTTATGTTGTGTAGTCTGGAACGTATTATCATTTGTAGCAACGGTGTTGTCTCTTGTTGTTGTAAGTAAAATATCTAAAGAATCTTGATCATCATTTGTGGCAATTTGTTTGTCTTGCGTTGTTGTCGTTCTATGATATAAAATGTCTATTAAATATGTATATTCATTTGTGGCATTGAAGTTGTCTTGATGTTGAATTGTTGGTTTCTCGTTGACAATATTAATGTCTAGAGACATTGGATACAGCTGTCTTCTGCTTCTGATGGATACGTCTTTGGGGCTAGTCAGGTTTTGTCCTAAATCATCTGTTTGTTGAGATGATGTTTCAACTAAATTATCTGTTTGTTGAAATGATGTTTCAACTAAATCATCTGTTTGTTGAGCTGATGATGTTAGGTCTGGGTGTAAAGTTTTGAGTCATTGTGGATATTGTTGATGATATAGCCTTTTTATACGCCCGTCAAATTTTTGACGGGACGTATTATGTTATACAAATGTCCGGCGTCCGTCCGTCTGTCTGTCCGTCTGTCTGTCTGTCCGGCGTAAACATGTCGCACCGTAACTTGAGAATGACTTATCCAAATTTCATGAAACTTAATATAGTTGTTTCTTATGATGGTCAAACGATCTGTATACTTTTTGGTGAAAATAAGATTAAAACTTTTTGAGTTACGGGACTTAGTAACTAAAACAGGTGTGTGTGGTTTTTTTTCACATGTCGCGCCGTATCTCAAACACAATTTATGATTATTGCTTAAAACTTTACACACTTCTTAGTTATATTAATCTTAAGATCTGTATACTTTTTGGTGATGATTCAAAATTTTATTTTTAGAGATATTGAGTATTTTGTTAAAAAAGGGGGTGGGGTTTTTCACATCTCGCGCCGTATCTCAAAAACAGTTTATGATTTTTGCTTAAAACTTTACACACTTCTTAGTTATATTAACCTTAACATCTGTATACTTTTTGGTGATGATTCAAAATTTTATTTTTGAATTATTGAGTATTTTGTAAAAAAAGGGGATGGGGTTTTTCACATGTCGCGCCGTATCTCAAAAACGATTTATGATTATTGCTTAAAATTTTACACACATCTTAGTTATGTTAATCTAAAGATCTGTATACTTTTTGGTTTTGATTCAAAATTTTATTTTTGAGATATTGATTTTTTTTTTTTAAAAAGGGGGGTTTTCACATGTCACGCCGTATCTCAAAAACGATTTATGATTATTGCTTAAAATTTTACACACTTCTTAGTTATATTAATCTAAAGATCTGTATACTTTTTGGTTTTGATTCAAAATTATATTTTAGAGATATTGAGTTTTTGTTTTAAAAAAAAGGGGGTTTTCGCATGTCACGCCGTATGTCAGAAACTATATATGCTTATTGCATAAAAATTCACACACAAGACGACGGGCGTATCATGCGCTCATGGCGCAGCTGTTTATTACTTTCCTGCCACTGGTGAAATGTTATTGCCTCATCGTCTGATGATATTATTACAACAGTCTCTGTCTGTACACACATGATCATCAAATTCCTGCTGGTGTTTGCAATTTGCTATTGATGCCAGTTAGTGTCTAAAACCGGTAACCCGAACCAATGCAAAGACTGCATTACCGTCGCGACCGTGAAAACATTTGTCAGCTGATTACCTTGGACCACTTCCACTAGGAAAGAGAATTAAAACAAAGGCAAAATGATTTGTCTTTTACTATTTGTAAATGAGGACATGATTGATTGATTGATTGTTGGTTGCTTAACGTCCAGTGGCAAATATTTCATGCATATTCAGGACGAGAACAAGTTCACAATAAATACAATAGGTAGGTTCTGTAATAGATTAAGGGATTAAGGTCGGAGAAATTTAGACTGCCACGGGAAATGAGGGTATATTGGATAGGGACAGAAATTTAGCCTTGCAACAGGTCACCTACGGACCCCTCAAAGAGTTGTTGCAGGGGTTCTTAACGTGCAAAGAGCGTGGCACTCTCTTTACACGAGGCATCGGATTTAACGTCCCCATTCTGACCGGACGTGGCTGCAAATTTGTACATCCCGCACAGCCAAACGGACGCCCCACTTTAGCACGGGTTTTACTGCTGGTCGGAGGAAGACCAATGGTGACCATACTTCTATTCCCCAGTCACCCTTGGGGGGGGTAAATGAGGACAAAACTTTTGTTTATACATATCCACCACTTGTCTTTGTTAAACACTTCAAATAAAAAGAAATATTGTTTAATCAGTTGTTATGTAAGTTGGCTTATGTCAATCGAACAGAAAATCCTGCACGTCCCAAATAATGTTCAATTACTCATATAATGGTGGTTCTTTTTCATAAAATTCGGAATTTGTGTTTTGAACATCAATCTTAATATGATATGAAAACAATGTACAAGTAACAGCATCCCTTCTAATCGTTAGCAGGGGCCGATCCAGACCCTTGATGTCAGGGAGAGAGTCGTCATGAAACCAAAATTAAACTATTATTTAGAGGTTTATATATATGAGAGTATGGGTGGTAATGGTGGTTTGTTTATTTATTTATTTTTTGGGAGGGGGAAGGGGGATGAGATCATCGTCTCTATAGTTCTATATATATTTTTCTTTTATATTTAACCATTTCACTCGAATCTTTATTCTTCTTTATTATATTCGTCCTAAACATGCATGTAATATTTGCCACAGAATGTTTACTTGACGTTAAGCAACCAACAGTCAATCAACCAATTCTGTATACTTCATTTCATCTTTATTCTGTTATTTCCTTTTTTGCTTCTGTAACCCCATTCATACCCTCTCAGAATATCACCCATTCATAGCCTCATACATGTGCACCGGGTAGTTGAAACAGGAAAAATATATCGATATATATTAATGTAAGCTTGGTCTAAATTGGCTTTCACTTGTTTTATACGTATGATGCAAAGGAGTAATGCTTTCAGCTGCAATGCAAAAAGTAAAATCACAAAAATACTGAACCCAGAGGAAAATCAAATCGGAAAGTCCTTAATCATGGCAAAATCAAATGACAAAACACATAAAAAACGAATGGACAACAACTGTCATATTCCTGACTTGGTACAGGCATTTTCAAATGTAGAAAATGGTGGATTTAACCTGGTTTTATAGCGCTAAACCTCTCACTTTGTACGACAGTCTCGTCAAATTCCGTTATATTCAAAATGATGCGTGAACTAAACAAACAAAATAAATAAAATAGTCAAAATATGGGTACAGCAGTCATCATCGGGTTACAATTTTAAAAGAAACAATTTAACAATTTTAAGTTACTCGCTTCTAGTTGTGTAGTTCACCTCCCTATCAAGTCTTGCAGGTTCCCGAAAGAACAGATTGAAAATATTGTTTGAAAAACATGAATGACCCTTCCGGCAGCAAGATGGTTATCCATGGGCTGGGCTAATTCGACTAATTCAGTGCCTTCTATTCACTACCGTTTCTCGATGATTTTGCCATGCATTATTATATATGTTTACTACACCAAACATGTAATCTAGCAACAGGTCAATTTAAAAACCCTGTGTTGAAATATGAAAATCCTAAAAGTGACAATTTTATGTAAATTATTTATATATTTATATATATATATTGTCTGTGTGCCTCTCATAGCTCGTAGCAATTATTTTATGTTCACAATTGTTAACTGCTGTCCAAGATTCTGTTCCAATTGTGCCTTCTACTTTCACTTGCATCTGCAAAATAATGACAAATCCAAGTTTATATCCGTATTTCAAACCGAGGATAGTATAAATACATATCCACCAATATAGATAAGTTAAAAGTTATGTGTTAATGATATAATGACAACTACACTGTACAAAAAATAGGTGTGCATGTGCAGTTTTGCTTATTTTAACTTGTACAAGTTATCCCGAGTCCTTCTTAAGCGAACCATGAGGTTTTCGTTATTTTTTACATAATAGTTCATTTTTGGGTCTATTCCAACGGTTGATAAGATAAGTTCTTGAAAAAAACAAGAATGTGTCCATAATACACGGATGCCCCACTTGCACTATTATTTTCTATGTTCAGTGGACCATGAAATCGAGGTCAAAACTGTTATGTGGCATTAAAATTAGAAAGATCCTATCATAGGGAACAAGTGAACTAAGTGTCAAGATGATTGGGCTTCAACTTCATCAGAATCTTTAACATTTTAACAAGATGCGGGACAGATGGACAAACGGACGCACAGTCCGAAAAAAATAATGCCCATAAATGGCCCATAAAAACCAAAGCCAACAATTTGGAATAATTACATTACATGTTTGTTTCACGAGAATCCGTTACTTTGATTGGCTAACAAAAATCGCTGGTCATTCAAAAATTTAACTTATCAAAATGCTTCATTGATTCATGATGACACGTGCTTCGAAAAAAAAATAGTGCAAAGGTAAATAAAAGAGGAGACAAAAAGAATAAACTCTTATCACAGATATATGTTACGCTTTTAAGTAATTTCGATAATTCAAATGTTGAAATCAATGTGTTGAGATGTGCCAATGTTAATACAACGCAAACCAAATACCATAGACTTATCATAAACAGTTCCCTTTAAACAAACCTAAACACAAACTTATACATGAAAACTAAGCAAAGGTTTCAAAGTCAATAGACCATGACTGAAAAAAGGGGGGGGGGCGAATAATCTCCATGGAAATTAGATTTGCCAATGCTTATACAACTGCATACCAATTGTCATTAACTTACCAGTAGTGGTTCCCCATTAACTGACCTAATCACAAACTTAAGCAAAATTTTGAAGTCAATCAACGAGGACTGAGGTGGAAAGGCCAAATAATCTCCCAAGGAAAAGAGATATACCAATGCTTATACAACTGCGTACCAATTATCATAAACTTCCCACTGGTGGCTACCCATAAACTGACCTAATCACAAACTAATACAAGAAAACTAAGCAAAAGTTTCAAAGTCATGGTAATGAGATGTGCCAATACTGGTACAACTACATACCAAATATCTTTGACGTGCCACTAGTGGTTCACCATAAACTAGACCTAATCACAAACTAAAACATTGTTGACGCCGTCGAATCAAACTTGAGAAAACGTGGTATAAAACACTTGAAATGAAAGGGCTAGCAATATTGCATGAAAAAAAACTTACTCATTACACCCTACAGAACACTGGAAATGAAAGGGACGACAACATTGCTCCAAAATAACTCATAACCACCCTCTTATAATAATGAAATACATTCAACTGACGTTTATCTCTTTTTTCAGTTACTGAGTTAAAACTACGAAACATTGATTGCATCTTTTTGTGAGTTATAACATTGTAAGTATTTTTCATTTATTATATTTTTTTAACATCAATATCCTTTGAACTTTAATGTTCCTTATCTCATACCTATAACACTTCTACTGCATGTCACAAGATAAACTTGAACTCAGTTTATATGCTGTTCTTTTCTCTCCAACTCTAACAGAACACAGTCACACTTTGATGTCACAAGAAAAACATTGACCACTTTACTGTTACATGGTTGCATTTATAAATTTTATTGGAAATGCAATGGCTTTGTAACATGTAAGCACATATTCGTGTGGATCATTAATCAGGCCCTGCAAGTGTTATGCAATCTGAGGGTTCCACTAGTGCTATAAATTGTATTTTACTTAACTCTATGTATAAAATTGAGACAAGTTTCATATATTTTTAGGAGTTTCATTATCTGTAATTTAAGAAAAATGAAAAAATATGTCGGGGCACAGAACACTGTTAAGTTTTTTTTTATTTAACAACACGCGTTTAACCTTAGAATATTTAAATGTAAATCTTATTTTTAATGTTAGAACTTAACAATGTCCACATGCATTAGATACCAATATTCAGTAGTTAAATAATCGCTTTATCTTTAGGTACATCAGTACAAATTATTATGAAGTAGTAGTAGTTCTTTCAATGTTTGCTATGTTATTTTTAATTGATATGTAATTATGTAAGTTCAGCATTTAATGCTGTCATGAAAAACGTAACACATGTCTGTGGTTCAACTTGACATGAAGTGTACAACAATGTGCAGGTCCGATACAATGGATAAAACTGTCTTTTAAATAACCTTGAATTGACTACTTTTTAAATTAATAGTTATACAATTTTTCACAATCTTGAAGCAAATTTCCTTGCCATCATTATCACACGGGACAACTTTTAAAATTCTTCAATTTAGACGAACAAAAAATTGATAAAAGGATGGACTAGATGAGAGAGTGGGAGGTTTCAAATGGTTGGAACAATTGGGACAGTAATCTGATGTTACGTTGGCTTCTCTCACTTTTTAGATGAAAAAATTCACAAACAACGCAAATATAACACAAAAAATAGTGGATCTGGTTTGTCGAGAGATGACATATACTATGTTTCTTGTACCAAAATTTCCATTTATGAGCCCCCCCCCCCCCCCCCCCCCCCCCCCAAGGGTGACTGGGGGATAGAAGTATGGTCATCTTTGGTCTTCCTCCGACCGGCAGTAAAACCCGTGCTAAAGTGGGGCGTCCGTTTGGCTGTGCGGGATGTACAAATTTGCAGCTACGTCCGGTCAGAATGGGGACGTTAAATCCGATGCCTCGTGTAAAGAGAGTGCCACGCTCTTTGCACGTTAAGAACCCTTGCAACAACTCTTTGACGGGTCCGTAGGTGACCTGTTGCAAGGCTAAATTTCTGTCCCTATCCAATATACCCTCATTTTCCGTGGCAGTCTAAATTTCTCCGACCTTAATCCCGGACGCCCCTCTTACAGAACCTACCTATTGTATTTATTGTGAACTTGTTCTCGTCCTGAATATGCATGAAATATTTGCCACTGGACGTTAAGTAACCAACAATCCAACAATCAATCAATCAATCCATTTATGAGTATATTGGTATGGTCGGCGATGTGAAAAATGTCGACACTACTGAATTTATGCTTAAGTAAAGCATAGATTATCTGAGCTTTTGTCATATTGTCCCTCCTAGAAATGCATTTGAGTAGTTGGCATTCAGCTGATACATCAGATACAACATGAAAAAGTATACAGACGCACTGTGTTGGTCGCCGTGATTCTGGTTAATTTGTGAATTAGTGAAGTCTGTAGCATAATGTAACAGTAGATGTCTAGTTACATAATTACCTTTTTTATATCTGCAGCTTGTGTTAATTGTTTCTTCATGTATTCACCCCCAAGGGTGACTGGGGAATAGAAGTATGGTCACCATTGGTCTTCCTCCGACCGGCAGTAAAACCCTTGCTAAAGTGGGACGTCCGTTTGGTTGTGCGGGATGTACAAATTTGCAGCCACGTCCGGTCAGAATGGGGACGTTAAATCCGATGACTCGTGTAAAGAGAGTGCCACGCTCATTGCACGTTAAGAACCCTTGCAACAACTCTTTGAGGGGTCCGTAGGTGACCTGTTGCAAGGCTAAATTTCTGTTTCTATCCAATATACCCTCATTTCCCGTGGCAGTCTAAATTTCTCCGACCTTAATCCCGGAAGCCCCTATTACAGAACCTACCTATTGTATTTATTGTGAATTTGTTCTCGTCCTGAATATGCATGAAATATTTGCCACTGGACGTTAAGCAACCAACAATCAATCAATCAATCATGTATTCACCAACATGGACATCTAAAAACGGATCAAAGTTCTTTGGTTCCCCAGTTTTAATTCAAGGCACGATTCCCCAACAAACATCGTAGGATGTATTTTATTGGAATTGGTTAATTATGCCATGTTAACACCCATACACACATTAAATTATGTGTTGCCATACTTTCATGTGGACAGAAACCATAAAACAATAATGCTAAAGGCACAATACAATATTCCTCGGTATCTTCAAAAACCCGTCCTTTCTAAAACTTTTATTTATCAAATTTGCCAGCAACAATATCGGAAAATTTCCCATTCCTCAGATTTGGTCTTGTAAACAAATTTTCTAACATTATCATCACCATTTATCTTGCAATTGGGTGTCTTACAGATACAGCCCTACAGATATCGCTATGCTGTATCTGTATACCATACAGATATCGCTATGCTGTATCTGTATACTATATAGATATCGATGTAAAGCTCCGCCCACTGCCGTTTGTGTATTGCTGCTGACGAGTGTAGTATGAACCTGCGTCACCTTAGAATGTGTATTGCAGTCGTATAACAATGACGTATTAATTGACCTTATGCGAACTTACGATTACTTTTGATACGTTCTATTTGTTTTTTAACACTTCTTTAGAGCAATAGGAATTCAACCAATTTTTTTAACAGAAAAATATGAACGGCAATATTAACTACGACGACAATCATTGATTTCAAAACATGAATGTGTACATGTGTGACAAAATCAAACATGTCAATTTCAGCATGCATGTTAGTGAATGTCAAGTTCAGGTCACAAAATTCTGAAGCGTAGGACAACTCGTACGCTTCTGTTTCAAATTATACAATGTTTTGTTATTAAATTTTGTGTTTATTGTTGAAACTAGTTGATATGTTAAAAGAGATAATCATTCACCTTGAGCGATGTATTATTGTTGACCAATCGAGATTCTTTTTATGCGAACCCGTCTTGAGCTAACTGTGATTTTAATATTACTACGCGGGCCTCAATGGATTTAAAATTTAAAATTAATGCACAATTTGTGTTTTTGTGTCTTTTAAAGCACAAATAATATACAAAATTAATTGCAGGATAAAGACCATAACTGTTTAGTGTCTCTAAATATCAGCTGTATTTGTCATCAGCTCGAAACAGGAATAATAACTTGCTGAAGCTCGCATTAAACCTGTTTCTTAGCCTCAAAAAAATACTGCTGATATTTAGAGACACTAAACAGTTATTATATGCTTTCTCTGTACTATGGTTGATGTTTTCACTCTGTTACAAGTCTTTGTCAAGACTGGTTAATTTGCAAACAATGGAATAGAGAGATAATGTCCTGACACAAATAGCAAATAAGAAAACATTAATATTTTGGAAAATTTATGTCATAGATCACAAAGGATATGTTCCTATTGTTGAGGCCAAATGTACATGTACATTACATCCTTGTTTTATCAGAAGAAATGCGTGTGTGTCAAATTGCGCCCCGTTGCGCCACAAAACCCATTTCACGTACTATAAAATTTCAAAACCTTTGACTCAGAAAACCGATTGAAACATCTGCAAAAACGCGGTTTGAGAGCTGCAATTACTAATGATTTATTTTATCAAAATACCATTACCTTTCTTTCTTGAAAACGAGAAGACCGTAGGTCTTTTAGTTGGTGGTTAGGTATCTACTAAATTTCTATCCTTCTTTATATAACCTTTGACAAAGGCATACGCAGTACAATCATTAATGTCTGAATCAATTATTGCAGCAAATAAAAGAACTTTCCTGTAGTAAATTTCTCTATTCTGTGAATATGACACTGTGTAGCAGTTTCTTTCTTTAACTTTACTGTATTTCATGCTATAAACAATGTGTCCTTTGACTTATGCTCTTTTAAACAATTCAATATTTCCGTGATGAAATGGGACAACAACGTTTATGGCTGAAAAGAATGCTTCATTTGATTATGTTTCTATTTCCTCATCTATTTCATCCAGAAAAACGCCTAGTTTTGCTTCTGTTGATAAAACGATAAAATGTTAAAAATAATTATAAAAATACTTTACAAGTATATCCTGCTTACAAGGGATATTTGCAAGCCGAATTTAAGTTGTATTTTAAATTTTTTTACTCATGAATCATGGCATTGTCTTCTTATTTTAAATTTATTTTTAATATGATTTGTTCGGGCAGGTAACTTCCTTAAGTCCTTTGTTTTTTTCTGGTGTGCACTACAAGGCAGCAACTGAAATAGGCCATGATGCTTTATTACAAATGTGTGATAAAATACTTCAAGAAGTATTTTTTCGTTATTTCCTTCTTCATATGATTGTACTACTAGACTCGCCTATTACCCAACTTGTTTGAGTGGTTCTGAAGGGAAGGTCACCTAATGCTGTCTAAGTCTTTGGTAACATTGAATGCATGTTATTATCAGCACAAAAATTGTCTGAATCCAATCTACAATTATAATTAATTACTAATAATAAAGAGGTATTCATTAAATGTTTCTTGACCTGTAATGAGCTCAATTTCCCCCCTCTGGTCCTCATTCGTAGCTTCTTATTGCTGATTTTCTGACTGAATACTGGTCCAACTTTTATGCTTCTTAGAGGGTAATATATAACTGAAAAAACGTATTTAATACGTTCCCTGACCGGATATATTTTGGATTCGAAAACCCGCTTTCTTGAATCCGAAACTCTAAGCAAAAGTAATAACTCTATTTCAATCTGTTAACAGTTATGACATTTTGTTTAGATTATAAAATGTGCTACCTCTATGAGTATATTGATTTGGTTAAAGTAACAGGCCTTTACAATTTGACCACAATGATGTCTTAATAGGCGGTAGTTCATAAATTAACGCTTGACTAGAGGCATCGGCATCACGTTATACTTTTGGTTCAGGTGTCAGACCAAACACTTTTTCGCCTTTTTTTCTTAAAAATCAATTCTTTAATATAATAACCACTAAGATTCTTAATATCTTACTCATTTAGAATTTAATCACACCCTGCAGGATAAATCTCATCATCGATTTGCTTTCGTCTATCCTTTTCTAGTAGTGAAAATAATATTTTCCCACTATTCAGAATTCTTAACATATTGCCTTTTAGGCTAGCTAAATTTTCTGCATGACTAAATTCTAACCTATTTCTGACTTGCAAAGCCTCAGAGGGACTGTCCCATTTGGAAAATTAACGTTGATGAATTATTGTCTAGATTATATCAATATTTTTTCTCAACACCTTGGTTCGAAAACCTTTTCCAAGAACTATATTTTAAATAAAATAAGGTACATGGTAGATAACAGTGCATATATGGTGTTACATTACATTTAAGGTGAACAAAAAAAAGTTCAATTCAACTCTAAATTTTACAAAATATATCATTTCCAGTTACATTTTCTCATTCATTGCAACATACAAATAAATAATAAATAAATGGCATAAAACCCCTGCCATACTTTTTCTTTTGAATTAGGTTTCAGAACATCTGAATTCAACAATTTGTCTGGCAAATATTTTAACAATTATTTTTTTTTCACCACCAGATAAGCTGGTTCATTATAAGTCATTGCTACCTTTTGGTGTCCAAATATGGAATACAATACCACAACTTTGTACTCAATCTTCAAAATTGTAGATATTTACTGGCTTACAACCACTTTTGATTTCTTTTCTGATTTTATCATCTTTGTTTTTGCAATCATCTTTCAAATTTCTTGATAAAATGTCATTTACACTTATCATCAGATGCAATTTATCAAGTACTCAAAGAGCAACACCAATTTCTAACAAAGGTCTATGCTTGACACCAATCTGACTTTTGCTCTGACAACTCAGGGTAACATTTTCATTTATTGAACGTAACATATCTACACTATGGTAAACATCACATGCTTTGGATGTATCAAATATGTTGTCTTTGTCATTTTTTTTCACCAAGGACAGGTACAATTGACTGTTGACCCACATAAAACAAGCCAAATTTGAATAAATTTCATCTCCCCGCCAACAAAAATTCCTAATCAATATTCTGTTCATCAACATAAATGTCTTTTTCCTTAGCTGATCACTTGGCTGTTCAACAAAAAGGTTTACAAGTAGACCTAAGGTTTACATGATTCGCACTACACTTCAACTACAGCTACTGTACTTAAATTATTACAAAGATAAGCTAAATATAAAATCACTTCATAAAACCTGAACAGAAAAAAATACAAAGTTCGAAATTCTGCTCACACGAGCAACATCACCAATATCTGATTTGTTTATATGCATTTAGAAGAAAGTATGATGAACTCAAATATTACAATATTAAGATTGTACTTTAAGATTTGATTACGAAGAACATTTTACTTTGAAGACCAAACTTTTTTCTGAAAACGGTGGATCTCTCAGAAAATCGGTCAAACTGACATACAATAGCA
This sequence comes from Mytilus californianus, assembly GCF_021869535.1. Lineage (NCBI taxonomy): Eukaryota > Metazoa > Mollusca > Bivalvia > Mytilida > Mytilidae > Mytilus > Mytilus californianus. The sequence goes on from NW_026262739.1 coordinate 117,065, forward strand.
ATATAAAATGCCTTATATAGCTAACTCCCAGTTTGAACCCTTGTTAGTCGCAAAAATTGACAATTGTTTAACAATTTAAAGTTATGTAACTATGATAATTCCGAGAAGTGCTCTGTAAACAAATTTAAAAACATGCATACAAAGTGTCCGTCGAGTAGTTAGTATTTCAATGTCAAAGTTTTTACCAAACATCCTTTTTTTAATAAATCATCACAATAATGACTGGTTTATCTTAGTAACATCTTATTATGATTATGACAAATTACATGAAATTAAACCTTATCTAGGTAAACCTTTCAATAATTTTATGTGCAGAAAAGATCAGTGTGTTATTTCTAGATGTCGTATTGGTCATACTGGAATAACACAAGAGTACCTTTTAAAAAATGAAGATGAACCACAATGTATACCTTGCAACTGCAAGTATACTATTAAACATGTTTTAATTAATTGTATTGACTTTGCTGATATTCGTAAGAAGCATTTCAATTTCAATAATATGTATGATTTATTTAATAATGTTCCATTTACAAATATTGTTGCATTCTTAAAAGAAATTGGAATTTATTATAAAATAATAAAAAAATATTATATTTAAATCGATTTTAATTTTTATCACGTTATCTTACTGTTGATTTTTATTTATGAATAATCAATTTGCTTTAGTCTAGAATGTTAGTTTATTGAAGGACCTTTCGTCTGATTTTAAAAATATGATTTAAATTGTAAAAATAATTAACGCTCGTTTTGAACATTCGATTTTCGACATTCAACAGTCGTTTTCAACACTTAACATTAGTTTTCAATATTCTAATTCGTTTTCAACATTTGGAGATCAACTTTGAACATTTGGAGATCAACTTTGAACATTCGTTTTCAACATTAAAGATTTGCTCGTTTTCGCAATTCAAAATTCGTTTTCAACATTCAACATTCGTTTTTTTCTACATTCGTTCTCAACATTTTATTTCAACTTTTAACATTCGTTTTCAACATTCGACATTCGTTTTTCAAATCCGATTTTCAACTTTCAATAAAATTGAGAATGGAAATAGGGAATGTGTCAAAGAGACAACAACCCGACCATAGAACAGACAACAGCAGAAGGTCACCAATAGGTCTTCAATGCAGCGAGAAAATCCCGCACCTGGCGGCGTCCTTCAGCTGGCCCCTAAACAAATACATACTAGTATACTAGTTCAGCGAGAATAAACGCCATACTTAACTCCAAATTATACACAAAAAACCAAAATTAAAAATAATACAAGACTAACAAAGGCCAGATGCTCCTGACTGTGGACAGTTTCAACACTGTTTTCAACAAAATAATATTTGTTTTTAACATACAACATTCGAGTTTCAACATTCAACATTCGATTTCCAAATTTCACCATTCGTTTTTAACTTCGATTTTCAACTTTAAAATTCTCAACATCCAACATTCGTGTTTAACATTCAACATTCGTGTTCAATATTCAACATTCGTTTTTAACATTTGGATTTCAACTTTAAACTTTCGTTTTCATCATTCAACATTTGTTTTCAACATTCAACATTCCTTTTTAACATTCAACAATCGTTTTCAACATTGAACGTTCGTTTTAAATATCCATTATTCGTTTTTATCATTTACTATTCGTTTTTAATATTCAACTTTCGTGTTTCAACTTTCAACATACGTTTTCAACATTCAACATTCGATTTTCAACATTAAACATTCGTTGTCACCTTTCGTTTCAACACTCAACAGTCGTTGTCACCTTTCGTTTCAACATTCGTTTTCAATCTTTCGTTTCAACATTCGTTTTCAACAGTCGATTTATAACTTTCAACATTCGTTTTAATCATTCATCATTCGTTTTCAACATTTAACACTCGTTTTGAATATTCGATTTTCGACTTTCAACATTTCCTTTCCAACATTTAACATTCGTTTTCATTATGCTAATTCGTTTTCAACATTTGGCTATCAACTTTAACATTTGTTTTCAATATTCTATTTCGTTTTCAACATTTGACTCTCAACTTTAACATTCGTTTTCAACATTCGACATTTGCTCGTTTTGAACATTCAACATTTGCTCGTTTTCAACATTCAACATTTGCTCGTTTTCAAAATTCAACATTCGTTTTCAACATTCAAGATTTGTTTTTTTCACATTCGTTCTCAACATTTTATTTCCACTGTTAACATTCTTTTTCGACATTCGTTTTTTTTCAATTTTCAACACTGTTTTTCAACTTTCAACGCTTTTTTTTAATTTTCATTACTACTTTCAACATTCAACATTTGTTTTCAACTTTCGTTTTCAACATTCAACATTCGTTTTTAACAGTCGATTTTCAACTTTCATCATTCGTTTTCATTATTAAACATTCGTTTTCAACATTTAACGCTCGTTTTGAACATTCGATTTTCGACTTTCAACATTCGCTTTCAAAAATTCAACATTCGTTTTCAACATTCAACATTCGTTTTTTTTTCACATTTGTTCTCAATATTTTATTTCAACTTTTAACATTCGTTTTCAACATTCGACATTCGTTTTACAACTTTCAACACTAGTTTTCAACTTTCAACACTTTTTTTTTTATTTTCATCACTACTTTCAACATTCAACATTCGTTTACAACATTCAACATACGTTTTCAACATTCAACATCCGATTTTTAACTTTCAACTTTCAACATTCGTTATCAACATGTAACATTCGTTTTCAACCTGTAATTTTCGTGTTCAACATCCGATTTTCAACTTTTAACACTATTTGTTTTTTAACATTCAACAATTGTTTTCAACATTTAACATTTGTTTTTAACATACAACATTAGAGTTTCAACTTTCATCATTCGTTTTCGACATTCAACATTTGTTTTAAAATTTTCAACATCGAACATTCGTTTTTAACATTCAACATTAGTTTTTAATATTCAAAATTCGTTTTTAACATTTGGATTTCAACTTTCAACTTTTGTTTTCAACATTCAACATTTGTTTTCAACATTCATCATTCCCTCTTAACATTCAACCTTCGATTTTCAACTTTCAACATTCGTTTAAACATTCAAAAATCGTTTATAACATTGAATATTCGTTTTCAACATCTGTTTTTAACATTTAACATTCGTGTTCAACATTCGATTTTCAACTTACAACATTCGTTCTCAACATTCAACATTCAACGCTTGTTTTGAAGATTCGATTTTCGACTTTCAAACTTCTTTTTTCCACATTAAACATTCGTTTTCAATATTCTAATTCGTTTTCAACATTTCGATTTTTATTTTAAACTTTCGTTTTCAACTTTCAACATTTGTTTTCAACATTCAACATTCCTTCTTCACATTCAATCTTCGATTTTCAACTTTCAACATTCGTTTTCAACATCTGTTTTTAACATTTAACATTCGTGTTCAACATTCGATTTTCAACTTTCAACATTGGTTCTCAACAATCAACATTCGTTTTCAACATTCGATTTGCGACATTTAACATTCGGTTTCAACATTTAACATTCGTTTTTAATATTCTTATTGTTTTCAACATTTTTTTATCAACTTTAAACATTCGTTTTCAACATTTAACAATTGCTCGTTTTCAAAATTCAATATTTGTTTTCAACATTCAACATTCGTTTTTTTCACATTTGTTCTCAACATTTTATTTCAACTTTTAACATTCGTTTTCAACATTCGACATTCGTTTTTCAACTTTCAACACTATTTTTTTATTTTTCAACACTACTTTCAACATTCAACTTTCGTTTCCAACATTCAACATTCATTTTCAACATTACCAAACATAAAGTGAAAATTGGGGCTTCAGATTCTCATCAGCAAAAAGCGAAGTACTGAAATTTTGTTCTTTAAAATGTGCTACCATCAGTTAACCATTAAAACTTTACGGAGCGGACATTCCAGTAGTAATATCAACCAAACATGATGGAATTATATTGAATACCGAATTTAAGAGCATGTCCAGAACTTTAAATGCATGCCAAATTTTGGGTGCAACTGAGCTATCTGTAATCAAATCCGGAATACACCCATCCTTCTTTAATCCATTAACGTGCTCCAAAGTAGTATTTCAGATGTGTTATCCAAAGGCAATGTTTGCTTGTGAGCTTTAGTATGGTCTTTTAAATACTGAATTAACAATATTAGAACGTTCTCACAAATATATATGTAAAAGAATTCAAGGGCTTCCTGCAAGAACACGATCCGACAAGTGCACAATCCTACTCGGTTGACTTCCTGTGGAGTGCTATATTTACAAGTGTAAGTTACAATTTTTTGGAAGATTATGTAGGATGGACAATAACTTGCTACCAAAACGTATACTATTACTACGACTTTTAGAATTTAAAGCAAATGTTCCAAAAAGCAAAATGGTTTTGAACCAGATTTATTCAGAATAGCCGTTAAATATGATTAGATCAATTTTGTTAAAGATTTCATGAAATCAGGCATCTTCCATAGTAGGGCGGTATGGAACAGACATATTTCCACTTCCATAGCGAACTCTGAAAACAACAGATAGCAACAAAGAATATCAGTTGACAGTGACTTTGACATTTTTTTGTACAATTCACAAACACATTGTACCACACATAGCTTGGGTTATTGCTAAAAATAATCCTAATTTCAGAGAAGGAGCTAAATATACTGTTGACCTATGTTCCGTCATCCGAACAGAAGAGTCGCCTCTCTTATGTGACAACTGTGGACAGTTTTTTCTATAACGTTATTGAAAATATCATGCGTATGTACGATCGTCTATTAAACTTAAGAGCAAAGCTATGAGAGGATTTAATAAGTATTAATCCGATTGTGTTCAGAGTGTATCTAGACAATGTAACGTCATCCACATTCACAACAACACTTTTGTCATGTAATACGTAATACGATTTGGATAATGATAACAGTATTTATTTCTCAAAAATTTGTATTACACATGTTCATCGAATGTGCAGTGTTTTTTATAACAGTTAACTTACCTTCGGAAATACTATCATTTGCTTTAGAGTGACATTCAACAGATTCAATCACTCTAACTAATATGTGACATTTAAATCATTCAATCACTCTAATGTCTTGATCAATATGTAAATATTATTATTGTACAAAAATTGTTTTATACTTGCAAAATCTTCGATAAGAAGGAAATAAAGTTAATATATATACAACATTCGCTTTCAAACTTTAAACTTTCGTTTTCATCATTCAACATTTGTTTTCAACATTTAACATTCCTTCTTAATATTCAACCTTCGATTTTCAACATTCGTTTCAACATTCAACAATCGTTTTTAACATTGAACATTCATTTTCAACATCTGTTTTTAACATTTAACATTCGTGTTTAATATTCGACATTCGTTTTTCATCTTTCAACACTATTTTTCAGTTTTCAACACTTTTTTTTAAAATTTTCAACAATACTTTCAACTTTTAACATTCGTTCTCAACATTCAACATTCGTTTTCAACATTCAACGCTTGTTTTGAACATTCGATTTTCGACATTCAATATTTCTTTTCCACATACAATATTTGATTTTCAACAATCAACATTCAACATTCAACATTCGTTTTCAACAGTCGATTTATAACTTTCAACATTCGTTTTCATTATTCACCATTCGTTTTCAACATTTAACTCTCGTTTTGAACATTCGATTTTCAACCTTCAACATTCGTTTTCAACATTTAACATTCGTTTTCAACATTTAACATTCGTTTTTAATATTCTAATTCGTTTTCAACATTTGGATATCAATTTTAATATTCGTTTTCAACATTCAACATTTGCTCATTTTTAAAATTCAACATTCGTTTTCAACATTCAAGATTTTCTTTTTTATTAAATTCGTTCTAAACATTTTATTTCAACTTTTAACATTCGTTTTCAACATTCGACATTCGTTTTTCAACTTTCAATACTATTTTTCAACTTCCAATACTTTTTTTTTTATTTTCAACACTTCTTTTAACATTCAACATTCGTTTTTAACATTCAACATTCCATTTTTAACTTTCAACTTTCAACATTCGTTTTCAACATTTAACAGTCGTTTACGTTTTCAGCATCCGATTTTCAACTTTCAACACTATTTTTTCGTTTTCAACATTCAACGTTCGTTTTCAACATTAAACATTCGTTATTCAACTTTCACAGTTCGATTCCTAAAACAAACATTCGTTTTCAATATTCAATATTCGTTTTCAACATTCGGATATCAATTTTCTGCATTCGATTTGCAACATTCAACATTCGTTTTCAACATTCGATTTTCAACTTTCAACACTCGTTTTTGACATTCAACATTCGTTTTCAACATTCAACATTCGATAATCAACTTTCACCATACCTTTTCAACATTCGATTTTCAACTTTAAAAATTCGTTTTAAACTTTCAACATTCAACATTCAACATTCGTTTTTAGTATTCAAAATTTATTTTTAACATTTGGATTTCAACTTTCTTCTTCCGTTTCAGCATTTAATTTTCGTATTTAACATCCGATTAATAACATTCAACATTCGTTTTTCAACTTTAAACATTTTGTTTTCAACATTCAACATCCGTTTTCAACCTTCAACTTTCGTTTTCAACATCCGATGTTTAACTTAACACGTTTTTTTTTCGTTTTCAACATTCAACATTCGTTTTCAACATTCAACATTCGTTTTGAACATTCAACATTTGTCTTTAACATTCAACATTCGAGTTTCAACATCCAACATTCGTTTTCAACATTCATCATTCGTTTTTGATATTCAACATTCGTTTTTAATGTTTGGATGTTAACATTCAACTTTCGTTTTCAACCTTCAACTTTTGTTTTAGATATTCTATTTTCAACCTTCAAAACTTTCGTTTTCAACAATCAACATTTGTTTTCAACAATCAACATTCGGTTTAAACATTCGATTTTCAACTTTAAATATTCGTTTTCGACATTCAACATTCGTTTTCAGCATTCAACATTCGATTTTTTACTTTCAACTTTCAACATTCGTTTTCAACTTCCGTTTTCAACATCGGATTTATAACTTTCAAAACTACTATTCCGTTATCAATATTCAACATTCGTTTTCAACATTCAACATCTATTTCAACATTCAACCTTCGATTTTTCACTTTCGAAATGTTGAAAACAAATGTTGACAGACGAAAATCGAATGTTCAAAACGAGCGTTAAATGTTAAAAACGAAAGTTGAAAGTTAAAAACGAATGTTGAATGTTGAAAATCGAATGCAGAAAGTTGATATCCGAATGTTTAAAACGAACATTATATGTTGAAAACGAATGTTGAATGTTGAAAACGAATGTTGAATGTTGAAAACGAATGTTGAATGTTAAAAACGAATGTTGAAAGTTGAAAATCAAATGACATAAATTGAAAAACGACTGTTAAATGGTGAAAACGAATGTTGAAAGTTAAAAATTGAATGTTGAAAACAATTATTGAATGTTAAAGACGAATGTTGAATGCTGAAAACGAATGTTGAATGTTAAAAACGCATGCTGAGTGTTAAAAACGAATGTTGAATGTTTAGAGATAAAAATTTAATTGTAAAAAAAATGTTGAATATTGAAAACGAATGTTTAATATCGAAAAACAGTGTTGGAAGTTGAGAAATAGTATTGAAAGTTTATAGCGGATATTGAAAACGATGGTTGAATGTTGAAAACGAATATTAAATGTTGAAAACGAATGCCGAATTTTAAAAACGAATGTTGAAAGTTGAAAAAAGAATGCTGAATGGTGAAAACGAATGTCGAAAGTTGAAAAATGAATGTTGAATGTTGAAAACGAATGTTGAAAGTTAAAAATCGAATGTTGAAAACGAATGTTGAAAACGAATGTTGAACACGAATGTTGAAAACGAATGTTGAAAACGAATGTCGAATGTTGAAAACGAATGTTGAATGCTGAAAACGAATATTGAATACTGAAAACGAATGTTGGATTTCAAAAATGGATGTTGAAAGTTGAAAACGAATGTTGATGGTTGAAAAAGAATGTTGAAAGTCGAAAATGGATGTTTAAAGTTGAAAAACGACTGTTGAATGGTGAAAACGAATGTTGAAAGTTGAAACACGAATGTTGAATGTTGAAAACGAATGTTGAATGTTTAAAACGAATGTTGAAAGTTGAAAATCGAATGCTAAAAGTTGAAAAACGACTGTTGAATGGTGAAAACGAATGTTGAAAGTTGAAACACGAATGTTGAATGTTGAAATGAATGTTGAATGTTGAAAACGAATGTTGAAAGTTGTAAATCGAATGTTGAAAATTGAAAAACGAATGTTGAATGTTGAAAACGAATGTTGAAAGTTAAAAATCGAATGTTGAAAACAATTGTTGAATGTTGAAGACGAATGTTGAATGCTGAAAACCAATGTAGAATGTTAAAAACGCATACTAAATGTTAAAAACGAATGTTGAATGTTTAGAGATATAAAATTTAATTGTAAAAAAATGTTTAATATTGAAAACCAATGTTTAATGTCGAAAACAAGTGTTGAAAGTTGAAAAATAATGTAAAATAATTATAGCGGATATGGAAACGATGGTTAAATGTTGAAAACGAATATTAAATGTTGAAAACGAATGTTGAATTTTAAAAACGAAAGTTGAAAGTCGAAAAAAGAATGTTGATTGGTGAAAACGAATGTAGAAAGTTGAAAAATTCGTTTTCAACATCTGATTTTTAATTTTCAACACGTTTTTTTTCATTTTCAACATTCAACATTCGTTTTCAACATTCAACATTTGTCTTTAACATTCAACATTCGAGTTTCAACATCCAACATTCGTTTTCAACATTCATCATTCGTTTTTGATATTCAACATTCGTTTTTAACGTTTGGATGTTAACATTCAACTTTCGTTTTCAACCTTCAACTTTTGTTTTAAATATTATATTTTCAACCTTCAACACTGTTTTCAACTTCAAAACTTTCGTTTTCAACAATCAACATTTTTTTTCAACAATCAACATTCGGTTTAAACATTCGATTTTCAACTTTAAATATTCGTTTTCGACATTCAACATTCGTTTTCAGCATTTAACATTCGATTTTTTACTTTCAACTTTCAACATTCGTTTTCAACTCCCGTTTTCAACATCGGATTTATAACTTTCAAAACTACTATTCCGTTATCAATATTCAACATTCGTTTTCAACATTCAACATCTATTTCAACATTCAACCTTCGATTTTCCACTTTCGAAATGTTGAAAACAAATGTTGACAGTCGAAAATCGAATGTTCAAAACGAGCGTTAAATGTTAAAAACGAAAGTTGAAAGTTAAAAACGAATGTTGAATGTTGAAAATCGAATGCAGAAAGTTGATATCCGAATGTTGAAAACGAACATTATATGTTGAAAACGAATGTTGAATGTTGAAAACGAATGTTGAATGTTGAAAACGAATGTTGAATGTTAAAAACGAATGTTGAAAGCTGAAAATCAAATGACATAAATTGAAAAACGACTGTTAAATGGTGAAAACGAATGTTGAAAGTTAAAAATTGAATGTTGAAAACAATTATTGAATGTTAAAGACGAATGTTGAATGCTGAAAACGAATGTTGAATGTTAAAAACGCATGCTGAGTGTTAAAAACGAATGTTGAATGTTTAGAGATAAAAATTTAATTGTAAAAAAATTGTTGAATATTGAAAACGAATGTTTAATATCGAAAACCAGTGTTGGAAGTTGAGAAATAGTATTGAAAGTTGTAAAATAGTGTTAACTGTTTATAGCGGATATTGAAAACGATGGTTGAATGTTGAAAACGAATATTAAATGTTGAAAACGAATATTAAATGTTGAAAACGAATGCCGGATTTTAAAAACGAATGTTGAAAGTTGAAAAAAGAATGTTGAATGGTGAAAACGAATGTCGAAAGTTGAAAAATGAATGTTGAATGTTGAAAACGAATGTTGAAAGTTAAAAATCGAATGTTGAAAACGAATGTTGAAAACGAATGTCGAATGTTGAAAACGAATGTTGAATGCTGAAAACGAATGTTGAATACTGAAAACGAATGTTGGATGTCAAATATGGATGTTGAAAGTTGAAAACGAATGCTGATGGTTGAAAAAGAATGTTGAAAGTCAAAAATGGATGTTTAAAGTTGAAATTCAAATGAAGACAACGAATGTTGAATGTTGATGTCATGAAAGTTTAATCCTAATGTGGATAAAAAAGGTTGAAAACGACAGTTGAATGTTATAAAAGAATGGTGAATGCTTAAAGATGACAATCGAACGTTGAAATCAAAGGTTTAATGTCGAAAACAAGTGTTGGAAGATGAAAACAAGTGTTCGAAGTTGAAAAACAGTGATGTAAGTTGAAAAATAGAGTCGAAAATTGAAAAAGAGTATTAAATGCTAATATAAGATGTTGAAAACGAAAGTCGATTGTTGAAACCAAACGTTGAATGTTGAAAATCAGTATTCACAGTTGAAAAACGACTGTTGAATGTTGAAAACGAATGTTGAATGTTAAAAACGAATGTTGAAAGTTGAAAATCGAATGCTAAAAGTTGAAAAACGACTGTTGAATGGTGAAAACGAATGTTGAAAGTTGAAACACGAATGTTGAATGTTGAAAACGAATGTTGAATGTTTAAAACGAATGTTGAAAGTTGTAAATCGAATGTTAAAAGTTGAAAAACGACTGTTGAATGGTTTAAACAAATGTTGAAAGTTGAAACACGAATGTTGAATGTTAAAAACGAATGTTGAATGTTGAAAACGAATGTTGAAAGTTGTAAATCGAATGTTGAAAATTGAAAAACGAATGTTGAATGTTGAAAACGAATGTTGAAAGTTAAAAATCGAATGTTGAAAACAATTGTTGAATGTTGAAGACGAATGTTGAATGCTGAAAACCAATGTAGAATGTTAAAAACGCATACTAAATGTTAAAAACGAATGTTGAATGTTTAGAGATATAAAATTTAATTGTAAAAAAATGTTTAATATTGAAAACCAATGTTTAATGTCGAAAACAAGTGTTGGAAGTTGAAAAATAGTGTTGAAAGTTGAAAAATAATGTTAAATAATTATAGCGGATATGGAAACGATGGTTGAATGTTGAAAACGAATATTAAATGTTGAAAACGAATGTTGAATTTTAAAAACGAAAGTTGAAAGTCGAAAAAAGAATGTTGAATGGTGAAAACGAATGTAGAAAGTTGAAAAATTCGTTTTCAACATCTGATTTTTAATTTTCAACACGTTTTTTTTTCGTTTTCAACATTCAACATTCGTTTTGAACATTCAACATTTGTCTTTAACATTCAACATTCGAGTTTCAACATCCAACATTCGTTTTCAACATTCATCATTCGTTTTTGATATTCAACATTCGTTTTTAACGTTTGGATGTTAACATTCAACTTTCGTTTTCAACCTTCAACTTTTGTTTTAGATATTCTATTTTCAACCTTCAACACTGTTTTCACCTTCAAAACTTTCGTTTTCAACAATCAACATTTGTTTTCAACAATCAACATTCGGTTTAAACATTCGATTTTCAACTTTAGATATTCGTTTTCGACATTCAACATTCGTTTTCAGCATTCAACATTCGATTTTTTACTTTCAACTTTCAACATTCGTTTTCAACTTCCGTTTTCAACATCGGATTTATAACTTTCAAAACTACTATTCCGTTATCAATATTCAACATTCGTTTTCAACATTCAACATCTATTTCAACATTCAACCTTCGATTTTTCACTTTCGAAATGTTGAAAACAAATGTTGACAGACGAAAATCGAATGTTCAAAACGAGCGTTAAATGTTAAAAACGAAAGTTGAAAGTTAAAAACGAATGTTGAATGTTGAAAATCGAATGCAGAAAGTTGATATCCGAATGTTTAAAACGAACATTATATGTTGAAAACGAATGTTGAATGTTGAAAACGAATGTTGAATGTTGAAAACGAATGTTGAATGTTGAAAATCAAATGACATAAATTGAAAAACGACTGTTAAATGGTAAAAAACAAATGTTGAAAGTTACAAATTGAATGTTGAAAACAATTATTGAATGTTAAAGACGAATGTTGAATGCTGAAAACGAATGTTGAATGTTAAAAACGCATGCTGAGTGTTAAAAACGAATGTTGAATGTTTAGAGATAAAAATTTAATTGTAAAAAAATGGTGAATATTGAAAACGAATGTTTAATATCGAAAACCAGTGTTGGAAGTTGAGAAATAGTATTGAAAGTTTATAGCGGATATTGAAAACGATGGTTGAATGTTGAAAACGAATATTAAATGTTGAAAACGAATGCCGAATTTTAAAAACGAATGTTGAAAGTTGAAAAAAGAATGTTGAATGGTGAAAACGAATGTCGAAAGTTGAAAAATGAATGTTGAATGTTGAAAACGAATGTTGAAAGTTAAAAATCGAATGTTGAAAACGAATGTTGAAAACGAATGTTGAACACGAATGTTGAAAACGAATGTTGGAAACGAATGTCGAATGTTGAAAACGAATGTTGAATGCTGAAAACGAATATTGAATACTGAAAACGAATGTTGGATTTCAAAAATGGATGTTGAAAGTTGAAAACGAATGTTGATGGTTGAAAAAGAATGTTGCAAGTCGAAAATGGATGTTTAAAGTTGAAAAACGACTGTTGAATGGTGAAAACGAATGTTGAAAGTTGAAACACGAATGTTGAATGTTGAAATGAATGTTGAATGTTGAAAACGAATGTTGAAAGTTGTAAATCGAATGTTAAAAGTTGAAAATCGACTGTTGAATGGTGAAAACGAATGTTGAAAGTTGAAACACGAATGTTGAATGTTGAAAACGAATGTTGAATGTTGAAAACGAATGTTGAAAGTTGTAAATCGAATGTTGAAAATTAAAAAACGAATGTTGAATGTTGAAAACGAATGTTGAAAGTTAAAAATCGAATGTTGAAAACAATTGTTGAATGTTGAAGACGAATGTTGAATGCTGAAAACCAATGTAGAATGTTAAAAACGCATACTAAATGTTAAAAACGAATGTTGAATGTTTAGAGATATAAAATTTAATTGTAAAAAAATGTTTAATATTGAAAACCAATGTTTAATGTCGAAAACAAGTGTTGAAAGTTGAAAAATAATGTAAAATAATTATAGCGGATATGGAAACGATGGTTGAATGTTGAAAACGAATATTAAATGTTGAAAACGAATGTTGAATTTTAAAAACGAAAGTTGAAAGTCGAAAAAAGAATGTTGAAAGGTGAAAACGAATGTAGAAAGTTGAAAAATTCGTTTTCAACATCTGATTTTTAATTTTCAACACGTTTTTTTTCGTTTTCAACATTCAACATTCGTTTTCAACATTCAACATTCGTTTTCAACATTCAACGTTTGTCTTTAACATTCAACATTCGAGTTTCAACATCCAACATTCGTTTTCAACATTCATCATTCGTTTTTGATATTCAACATTCGTTTTTAACGTTTGGATGTTAACATTCAACTTTCGTTTTCAACCTTCAACTTTTGTTTTAAATATTATATTTTCAACCTTCAACACTGTTTTCAACTTCAAAACTTTCGTTTTCAACAATCAACATTTTTTTTCAACAATCAACATTCGGTTTAAACATTCGATTTTCAACTTTAAATATTCGTTTTCGACATTCAACATTCGTTTTCAGCATTTAACATTCGATTTTTTACTTTCAACTTTCAACATTCGTTTTCAACTCCCGTTTTCAACATCGGATTTATAACTTTCAAAACTACTATTCTGTTATCAATATTCAACATTCGTTTTCAACATTCAACATCTATTTCAACATTCAACCTTCGATTTTCCACTTTCGAAATGTTGAAAACAAATGTTGACAGTCGAAAATCGAATGTTCAAAACGAGCGTTAAATGTTAAAAACGAGTGTTGAAAGTTAAAAACGAATGTTGAATGTTGAAAATCGAATGCAGAAAGTTGATATCCGAATGTTGAAAACGAACATTATATGTTGAAAACGAATGTTGAATGTTGAAAACGAATGTTGAATGTTGAAAACGAATGTTGAATGTTAAAAACGAATGTTGAAAGCTGAAAATCAAATGACATAAATTGAAAAACGACTGTTAAATGGTGAAAACGAATGTTGAAAGTTAAAAATTGAATGTTGAAAACAATTATTGAATGTTAAAGACGAATGTTGAATGCTGAAAACGAATGTTGAATGTTAAAAACGCATGCTGAGTGTTAAAAACGAATGTTGAATGTTTAGAGATAAAAATTTAATTGTAAATAAATTGTTGAATATTGAAAACGAATGTTTAATATCGAAAACCAGTGTTGGAAGTTGAGAAATAGTATTGAAAGTTGAAAAATAGTGTTAACTGTTTATAGCGGATATTGAAAACGATGGTTGAATGTTGAAAACGAAAATTAAATGTTGAAAACGAATATTAAATGTTGAAAACGAATGCCGAATTTTAAAAACGAATGTTGAAAGTTGAAAAAAGAATGTTGAATGGTGAAAACGAATGTCGAAAAATGAAAAATGAATGTTGAATGTTGAAAACGAATGTTGAAAGTTAAAAATCGAATGTTGAAAACGAATGTTGAAAACGAATGTCGAATGTTGAAAACGAATGTTGAATGCTGAAAACGAATGTTGAATACTGAAAACGAATGTTGGATGTCAAATATGGATGTTGAAAGTTGAAAACGAATGCTGATGGTTGAAAAAGAATGTTGAAAGTCAAAAATGGATGTTTAAAGTTGAAATTCAAATGAAGACAACGAATGTTGAATGTTGATGTCATGAAAGTTTAATCCTAATGTGGATAAAAAAGGTTGAAAACGACAGTTGAATGTTATAAAAGAATGGTGAATGCTTAAAGATGACAATCGAACGTTGAAATCAAAGGTTTAATGTCGAAAACAAGTGTTGGAAGATGAAAACAAGTGTTCGAAGTTGAAAAACAGTGATGTAAGTTGAAAAATAGTCGAAAATTGAAAAAGAGTATTAAATGCTAATATAAGATGTTGAAAACGAAAGTCGATTGTTGAAACCAAACGTTGAATGTTGAAAATCAGTATTCACAGTTGAAAAACGACTGTTGAATGTTGAAAACGAATGTTGAATGTTAAAAACGAATGTTGAAAGTTGAAAATCGAATGCTAAAAGTTGAAAAACGACTGTTGAATGGTGAAAACGAATGTTGAAAGTTGAAACACGAATGTTGAATGTTGAAAACGAATGTTGAATGTTGAAAACGAATGTTGAAAACGAATGTTGAAAGTTGTAAATCGAATGTTAAAAGTTGAAAAACGACTGTTGAATGGTGAAAACAAATGTTGAAAGTTGAAACACGAATGTTGAATGTTAAAAACGAATGTTGAATGTTGAAAACGAATGTTGAAAGTTGTAAATCGAATGTTGAAAATTGAAAAACGAATGTTGAATGTTGAAAACGAATGTTGAAAGTTAAAAATCGAATGTTGAAAACAATTGTTGAATGTTGAAGATGAATGTTGAATGCTGAAAACCAATGTAGAATGTTAAAAACGCATACTAAATGTTAAAAACGAATGTTGAATGTTTAGAGATATAAAATTTAATTGTAAAAAAATGTTTAATATTGAAAACCAATGTTTAATGTCGAAAACAAGTGTTGGAAGTTGAAAAATAGTGTTGAAAGTTGAAAAATAATGTTAAATAATTATAGCGGATATGGAAACGATGGTTGAATGTTGAAAACGAATATTAAATGTTGAAAACGAATGTTGAATTTTAAAAACGAAAGTTGAAAGTCGAAAAAAGAATGTTGAATGGTGAAAACGAATGTAGAAAATTGAAAAATTCGTTTTCAACATCTGATTTTTAATTTTCAACACGTTTTTTTTTCGTTTTCCACATTCAACATTCGTTTTCAACATTCAACATTCGTTTTCAACATTCAACATTTGTCTTTAACATTCAACATTCGAGTTTCAACATCCAACATTCGTTTTCAACATTCATCATTCGTTTTTGATATTCAACATTCGTTTTTAACGTTTGGATGTTAACATTCAACTTTCGTTTTCAACCTTCAACTTTTGTTTTAAATATTATATTTTCAACCTTCAACACTGTTTTCAACTTCAAAACTTTCGTTTTCAACAATCAACATTTGTTTTCAACAATCAACATTCGGTTTAAACATTCGATTTTCAACTTTAAATATTCGTTTTCGACATTCAACATTCGTTTTCAGCATTCAACATTCGATTTTTTACTTTCAACTTTCAACATTCGTTTTCAACTTCCGTTTTCAACATCGGATTTATAACTTTCAAAACTACTATTCCGTTATCAATATTCAACATTCGTTTTCAACATTCAACATCTATTTCAACATTCAACCTTCGATTTTTCACTTTCGAAATGTTGAAAACAAATGTTGACAGTCGAAAATCGAATGTTCAAAACGAGCGTTAAATGTTAAAAACGAAAGTTGAAAGTTAAAAACGAATGTTGAATGTTGAAAATCGAATGCAGAAAGCTGATATCCGAATGTTGAAAACGAACATTATATGTTGAAAACGAATGTTGAATGTTGAAAACGAATGTTGAATGTTGAAAACGAATGTTGAATGTTAAAAACGAATGTTGAAAGTTGAAAATCAAATGACATAAATTGAAAAACGACTGTTAAATGGTGAAAACGAATGTTGAAAGTTAAAAATTGAATTTGAAAACAATTATTGAATGTTAAAGACGAATGTTGAATGCTGAAAACGAATGTTGAATGTTAAAAACGCATGCTGAGTGTAAAAAACGAATGTTGAATGTTTAGAGATAAACATTTTATTGTAAAAAAAATGTTGAATATTGAAAACGAATGTTTAATATCGAAAACCAGTGTTGGAAGTTGAGAAATAGTATTGAAAGTTGAAAAATAGTGTTAACTGTTTATAGCGGATATTGAAAACGATGGTTGAATGTTGAAAACGAATATTAAATGTTGAAAACGAATGCCGAATTTTAAAAACGAATGTTGAAAGTTGAAAAAAGAATGTTGAATGGTGAAAACGAATGTCGAAAGTTGAAAAATGAATGTTGAATGTTGAAAACGAATGTTGAAAGTTAAAAATCGAATGTTGAAAACAATTGTTGAATGTTGAAGAAGAATGTTGAATGCTGAAAACCAATGTAGAATGTTAAAAACGCATACTTAATGTTAAAAACGAATGTTGAATGTTTAGAGATATAAAATTTAATTGTAAAAAAATGTTTAATATTGAAAACCAATGTTTAATGTCGAAAACAAGTGTTGGAAGTTGAAAAATAGTGTTGAAAGTTGAAAAATAATGTTAAATAACTATAGCGGATATGGAAACGATGGTTGAATGTTGAAAACGAATATTAAATGTTGAAAACGAATGTTGAATTTTAAAAACGAAAGTTGAAAGTCGAAAAAAGAATGTTGAATGGTGAAAACGAATGTAGAAAGTTGAAAAATTCGTTTTCAACATCTGATTTTTAATTTTCAACACGTTTTTTTCGTTTTCAACATTCAACATTCGTTTTCAAAATTCAACATTTGTCTTTAACATTCAACATTCGAGTTTCAACATCCAACATTCGTTTTCAACATTCATCATTCGTTTTTGATATTCAACATTCGTTTTTAACGTTTGGATTTTAACATTCAACTTTCGTTTTCAACCTTCAACTTTCGTTTTAAATATTCTATTTTCAACCTTCAACACTGTTTTCAACTTTAAACTTTCGTTTTCAACGATCAACATTTGTTTTCAACAATCAACATTCGGTTTCAACATTCGATTTTCAACTTTAAATATTAGTTTTCGACATTCAACATTCGTTATCAGCATTCAACATTCAATTTTTCACTTTCAACTTTCAACATTCGTTTTCAACTTCCGTTTTCAACATCGGATTTATAACTTTCAAAACTATTATTCGGTTATCAATATTCAACATTAGTTTTCAACATTCAACATCTATTTTAACATTCAACCTTCTATTTTCAACTTTACACTTTCGAAGTGTTGAAAACAAATGTTGACAGTCGAAAATCGATTCTTAAAAATGAGCGTTAAATGTTAAAAACGAAAGTTGAAAGTTACAAACGAATGTTAAATGTTGAAAATGGAATGCAGAAAGTTGATATCCGAATGTTGAAAACGAACATTATATGTTGAAAACGAATGTTGAATGTTGAAAACGAATGTTGAATGTTTAAAACGAATGTTGAATGTTAAAAACGAATGTTGAAAGTTAAAAAATAAAATGACATAAATTGAAAAACGACTGTTAAATGGTGAAAACGAATGTTGAAAGTTAAAAATTGAATGTTGAAAACAATTTTTGAATGTTGAAGACGAATGTTGAATGCTAAAAACGAATGTTGAATGTTAAAAACGCATGTTGAGTGTTAAAAACGAATGTTGAATGTTTAGAGATAAAAATTTAATTGTAAAAAAAATGTTTAATATCGAAAACAAGTGTTGGAAGTTGAAAAATAGTGTTTAAAGTTGAAAAATAGTGTTAACTGTTTATAGCGGATGTTGAAAACGATGATTGAATGTGTGAAAACGAATATTAAATGTTGAAAACGAATGCCGAATTTTAAAAACGAATGTTGAAAGTTGGAAAACGAATGTTGAATGGTGAAAACGAATGTCGAAAGTTGAAAAATGAATGTTCAATGTTCAAAACGAATGTTGAATTTTAAAAACGAATGTTGAAAGTTGATAAACGAATGTTGAATGGTTAAAACGAATATAGAAAGTTGAAAAATGAATGTTGAATGTTGAAAACGAATGTTGAAAGTTAAAAATCGAATGTTGAAAACGAATGTTGAATGTTTAGAGATAAAAATTTAATTGTAAAAAAAATGTTGAATAGTGAATGTTTAATGTCGAAAACAAGTGTTGGAAGTTGAAAAATAGTGTTGGAAGTTGAAAAATAGTGTTGAAAGTTGAAAAATACTGTTAAATAATTATAGCGGATATGGAAACGATGGTTGAATGTTGAAAACGAATATTAAATGTTGAAAACGAATGTTGAATTTAAAAAAACGAAAGTTGAAAGTTGAAAAACGAATGTTGTATGGTGAAAACGAATGTAGAAAGTTGAAAAATTCGTTTTCAACATCAGATTTTTAATTTTTAACACGTTTTTTTCGTTTTCAACATTCAACATTCGTTTTCAACATTCAACATTCGTTTTCAACATTCAACATTTGTCTCTAATACTATTTTTCAACTTTTCGCACTATTTTTCAACTTTGAACACTTGTTTTCAACTTCCAACTCTTGTTTTCGACATTAAACTTCGTTTTTAACATTCGATTTTCATCTTTAGGCATTCACCATTCTGTTATAACATTCAACTGTCGTTTTCTACATTTGTTTTCAACATAAGAGTAAAACCTTTCATGATTTCAATATTCAACATTCGTTTTCTACATTCGAATTTCAACTTTTAACATCCATTTTCGACTTTCAACATTCGTTTTCAACATTCACATTCGTTTTTCATCTTTCAACATTCGTTTTCACCATTCAACAATCGGTTTCAACATTCATCATCATTTTTGATATTCAACATTCGTTTTTAACGTTTGGATTTTAACATTCAACTTTCGTTTTCAACCTTCAACTTTTGTTTTGAATATTATATTTTCAACCTTCAACACTGTTTTCAACTTTAAACTTTCGTTTTCAACAATCAACATTCGTTTTCAACATTCGATTTTCAACAATCAACATTCGTTTTCAACATTCGATTTTCAACTTTAAATATTCGGTTTCGACATTCAACATTCGTTTTCGACATTCAACATTCGTTTTTAGCATTCAACAATCGATTTTCCACTTTCAACTTTCAACATTCGTTTTCAACTTCCGTTTTCAACATCGGATTTATAACTTTAACTTTAACACTACTATTCGATTATCAATATTCAACATTCGTTTTCAACATTTAACATCTATTTCAACATTCAACCTTCGATTTTCAACTTTTCACTTTCGAAATGTTGAAAACAAATGTTGACAGTCGAAAATCGAATGTTCAAACGAGCGTTAAATGTTAGAAACGAAAGTTGAATGTTGAAATTCGAATGCAGAAAGTTTATATCCGAATGTTGAAAACGAACATTATATGCTGAAAACGAATGTTGAATGTTGGGAACGAATGTTGAAAGTTGAAAATCGAAAATTTAAAACAAAAGCTAAAACAAAAGTTGAAAACGAATGACGCATGTTGAAAACGTTTGTTGGATGTCGAAAATGGATGTTGAAAAATAAAAATCGAATGTAGAAAACGAATGTTGAATATTGAAAAAAAATCATAAGAGTTTTTATCCTAATGTTGAAAACAAATGTTGAAAACGATAGTTGAATGTTGAAAACGAATAATGAATGTTAAAAGTTGAAAATGATTGGTTAAAAAAAAAATGTTGAATATTTTAAATCAATGTTTAACGTCAAAGTGTTGGAAGCTAAAAAAATAGTGTTGAAAGTTGAAAAATAGTGTTGAATGTTAATATCGGATGTTGAAAACGAAAGTTGAAGATTGTAAACGAATGTTAAATGTTGAAAACGAATGTTGAGTAGTGAAAACGAATGTTGAAAGTTGAAAAACGAATATTGAATTTTGAATGTTGAAAACGAATGTTGAATGGTGAATACGAATGCATAATGTTGAAAACGAATGTTGAATGTTGAAAACAAATGTTGAATGTTTAAAGATGAAAATTGAATGTTGAATAAATGTTGAATGTTGAAAACGATTGTTGAATATTGAAACGAATGTTGCAAGTTGAAAATCGATTGTTGAATGTAGAAAAAAACAAAATGAATGTTGAATGTTGAAAAAAAAATTGAATGTTGAAAACGAATGTTGAATGTTTAAAACGAATTTTGCAATTTGAAAATGTAGTTGAATGCAGAAAAAAAGTAATAAATGTTGAATGTTGAGAAAAAAGTTGAATGTTGAAAACGAATAATGAATGTTTAAAACGAATGTTGATGGTTGAATGTTAAAAATAAATGTTCAATGTTGAAAACGAAAGTAGAAAAATAGTGTTGAAAGTTGAAAAATAGTGTTGAATATTAATATCGGATGTTGCAAACGAGAGTTGAATGTTGAAAACGAAACTTGAATGCTGTAAACAAATTTTGAATGCTGATAACGAATGTTGAAAGTTGAAAAACGAATGTTGAATGGTGAAAACGAATGTTGAATGGTGAAAACGAATGTTGAAAGTTAAGAAACGAAGAAAATTGAAAAACGAATGTTGAATGGTGAAAACGAATGTTGAAAGTTGAAACAAATTTTGAATGTTGAAAACGGATATTGAACGTTGAAAACAAATGTTGAATGCTAAATACAAATGATAATGTTGAAAAGGAATGTTGAATGTTGAAAACAAATGTTGAATATTTAAAGATGAAAATCGAATGTTGAAAACGATTGTTGAATGTAGAAACAAATGTTGAAAGTTAAAAACGATTGTTGAATGTAGAAAGAAATGTTGAAGGATGAAAATCGATTGTTGACAAAAAAGTAAAATGTTGAAAACGAATGTTGAAAGTTAAAATTCAAATGTTGGATGTTGAATACAAATGATGAAAGTTGATAGTTGAAAACGAATGTTGAATGTTAAAAATCAAATCTTGAAAGTTGATATCCGAATGTTGAAAACAAATATTGAATAGTGAAAAAACGAATGTAAAAGTTGAAAATCAAACGTTGAAAACAAATGTTAAATGTTAAAAACGAATGTTGAAAATGAATTTTGGATTTCCAAAATGGTTGTTGAAAGTTGAAAACAAATCTTGAAAGTTTTTATCCTAATGTTGAATACAAATATTAAAATAATACGAATGTTGAATGTTGAAAACGACAGTTGAATGTTGTGAACGAATGGTGAATGCTTAAAGATGAAAATCGAATGTTGAAAACGAATGTTTAATGTCAAAAACTGGTGTTGTAAGTTGAAAAATTATGTTAAAGTTGAAAAATAGTGTTGAAAGATGAAAAATAGTGTTGAAAGTTGAAAAATAGTATAAAATGCTTTAATCGGATGTTGAAAACGAAATTTGAATGTTGAAAACGAATATTGAATGCTAAAAACTGTGTTGAAAGTTGAAAAACGACTGTTGTATGGTGAAAACGAATGTTGAAAGTTAAAAAACGAAAGTTTCATGTTGAAAACGAATGTTTCATGTTAAAAATGAATTTTGAATGTTGAAAAGTTTTTAGCGGATGTTAAAAACGAAAGTTGTATGTTGCAAACGAATGTTGAATTTTGAAAAACGAATGTTGAATTTTGAAAGCGAATGTTGAAAGTTGAAAAACGAATGTTGAAGGTTGAAAACGAATGTTAAAAGTTGAAAATTAAATGTTAAAAACGAATGTTGACAACGAATGTTGAATGTTGCAACGATGTTGAATGCTGAAAACAAATGTTGAATGTTTTAACTAATGTTTAATGTCGAAAACGAGTGTTGAAAGTTGAAAATCGAATGTTGAAAACGAATGTTGAATGTTACAAACAAATGTTGAAAGTTGATATCCGAATGTTGAAAACGAACATTGAGTGTTGAAAACGAATGTTAAATGTTGGGAACAAATGTTGAAAGTTGAAAATCGAATGTTCAAAACGAGTATTAAGTGTAAAAAACGAAAGTTGAAAGTTGAAAACGAATGTTGAAAATTAAAATTCGAATGCTGAAAGTTGATATCAGGATGTTGAAAGCGAACATTGAGTGTTGAAAACGAATGTTGAATGTTGAGAAGGAATGATGAAAGTTGCAAATCGAATGTAGAAAAGGAATGTTGAATGTTGAAAACGAATGTTGAAAGTTGAAAATATCAAGATGAAAACAATTGTTGAATGTTGAAAACGAATGTTAAATGCTGAAAACGAATGTTGAATGTTGAAAACGAATGCTCAATGTTAAAAACGAATATTGAATGTTTAAAGATGAAAATTTAATTGTAAAAAAAATGTTGAATATTGAAAACAAATTTTTAATGTCGTAAACAAGTGTTAGAAGTTGAAAAATAGTCTTGATAGTTGAAAAATAGTGTTGAAAGTTTAAAAACAAATGTTGAATGTTTAAAGATGAAAATTTAATTGTAAAAAAATTTTGAATATAGAAAACAAATGTTTAATGTCGAAAACAAGCGTTAAAAGTTGAAAAATAGTGTTGAAAATTGAAAAATAGTGTTGAAAGTTGAAAAATAGTGTTAAATGTTTATAGCGGATGTTGAAAACGAATGTTGAATGTTGAAAACGAATGTTGAATTTTGAAAGCGAATGTTGAAAATTGAAAAACGAATGCTGAATGGTGAAAACGAATGTTGAAAATTGAAAAACGAATGTTGAATGTTTAAAACGAATGTTGAATGTTGAAAACGAATGTTGAATTTTGAAAGAGAATGTTGAAAATTGAAAAACGAATGCTGAATGGTGAAAACGAATGTTGAAAATTGAAAAACGAATGTTGAAAGTTTAAAAACGAATGTTGAATGTTTAAAGATGAAAATTTAATTGTAAAAAAAATGTTGAATATTAAAAACAAATTTTTAATGTCGTAAACAAGTGTTAGAAGTTGAAAAATAGTGTTGAAAGTTGAAAAATAGTGTTGAAATTTAAAAACGAATGTTGAATGTTTAAAGATGAAAATTTAATTGTAAAAATAATGTTGAATATAGAAAACAAATGTTTAATGTCGAAAACAAGCGTTAAAAGTTGAAAAAAAGTGTTGAAAATTGAAAAATAGTGTTGAAAGTTGAAAAATAGTGTTAAATGTTTATAGCGGATGTTGAAAACGAATGTTGAATGTTGAAAACGAATGTTGAATTTTGAAAGCGAATGTTGAAAATTGAAAAACGAATGCTGAATGGTGAAAACGAATGTTGAAAATTGAAAAACGAATGTTGAAAATTGAAAAACGAATGTTGAATGTTAAAAACGAATGTTGAATGTTGAAAACGAATATCGAAAGAAGAAAATCGAATGTTGAAAACGAATGTTGAAAACGAAAGTTGAATACGAATGTTCAATGTTAAAAACGAATGTTGGATGTCGAAAATTGATGGTGAAAGTTGTTTTTCGAATGTAGAAAACGAATGTTGAATGTTGAAAACAAATCATGAAAGTTTTATCCTAATGTTGAAAACAAATGTTGAAAACAAATGTTGAAAACGACATGTTATAAACGAATGGTGAATGCTGTAAGCTGACAATCGAATGTTGAAAACGAATATTTAATGTCGAAAACATGTGTTGGAAGTTGACAATAGTGTTGAAAGTTGAAAAATAGTGTTGAAAGATAAAAAATAGTATTGAATGCTAATATCGGATGTTGAAAACGAATGTTGCATGTTTAAATAGAATGTTAAACGTTGAAAATCGAATATTAAAAGTTGAAAAACGACTGTTGAATGATGAAAACGAATGTTGAATGCTGAAAACGAAGGTTGAATGTTGAAAACGAATGTTGAATGTTGAAAACGAATGTTGGAAGTTGAAAACCGAATGTTGAATGTCGAAAATGGATGTTAAAAGTTGAAATTCGAATGTAGAAAACGAAAGTTGAATATTGAAATCATGAAAGTTTTTATTCTTATGTTGAAAACAAATGTTGAAAACGACAGTTGAATGTTATAACAGAATGGTGAATGCCTAAAGATGAAAAACGAATGTTGAAAACGAAGTTTAATGTCGAAAACAAGAGTTGGAAGTTGAAAACAAGTTTTGGAAGTTGAAAAAAAGTGTCAAAAGTTGAAAAATAGTGCGGAAAGTTGAAAAATAGTATTAAATGCTAATATCGGATGTTAGATACGAAAGTCGATTGTTGAAACCGAACGTTGAATGTTGAAAACGAGTGTTCAAAGTTGGAAATCGAATGTTGAAAGTTGAAAAAAGACTATTGACTGGAGAAAACGAATGTTGAAAGTTGAACAACGAATGTTGAATGTTGAAAACGAATGTTGAAAGTTGAAAATATCAAGATGAAAACAATTGTTGAATGTTGAAAACGAATGTTAAATGCTGAAAACGAATGTTGAATGTTGAAAACAAATGCTCAATGTTGAAAACGAATATTGAATGTTTAAAGATGAAAATTTAATTGTAAAAAAAATGTTGAATATTGAAAACAAATTTTTAATGTCGTAAACAAGTGTTGGAAGTTGAAAAATAGTGTTGAAAGTTTAAAAACGAATGTTGAATGTTTAAAGATGAAAATTTAATTGTAAAAAAAATGTTGAATATAGAAAACAAATGTTTAATGTCGAAAACAAGCGTTAAAAGTTGAAAAATAGTGTTGAAAATTGAAAAATAGTGTTCATGTATACCCAGTACAAAAGCATGGGACTTCCTGTGGTATTTATGCACTAAAAGTAGATTGTGTTTAATAGAGTTTAAAAAATATATTAACGCTTCGATGATGAATCTTATTAGAATTAGAAAAAGCTCCTGGGCCAGATACCATTACTAATGAAATAGTAAAATTTAGTAAAAATGTATCTATCAAAAGTATTGTTTAACTGTTTAACCTTATTTTTAATATAGGTATTTATCCATTAAAATGGAAATACTCATTTTTAATTTTATTGCATGAATCAGAAGAAGAAAAGTGATCCTAATAATTATAAGGGAATATCTCTGATAAGTTGCTTACCAACGTTGTTGAATTCTGTATTAAATGAAAAATTGATTAAACTGATGGAAAATACTATAAGTAATACTCAATTTGGTTTTAGAAAAAAAATCACAGAACCTCTAATAGTATATTTGTGCAACCTCTGATAGTATATTTGTGCTCAAGTCTTTAATAAACAAATATTTACACACAAAAAAAAAATATATATATGCCTGCTTTGTAGATTTATAAAAGGCTTTTGATTCTGTCAGGAGAAAAGCCTTACTGTTTAATGCAGGAGCATGAAAAAAAAATATCTAGTATTAATAAAGGACAGTATGAGGAAACAAAATCTGCTTTTAAGCATTACGTGCGCATTCAGAATATTTTAAGGTCACACAAGGGGTTAAACAAGGGGACTCATTGAGTCCTACTTTATTTTATTTAATTTATTTAGAAATGATTTAGATGCAGAGTTTTCAAATGAAAATAGCTGTCCATTGGATCTGATTGATACTAAAGTTGGATCTTTACAATTTGCTGATGACCTTTTAATATTATCTGAAAGTAAAGAAGGCCGACAAAATAGTCTGAACAACTTAGAAAAATATTGTGAAAAGTGGCAATTGACTTTACATATTAATAAAATTTAAACGATGATTCTGCAGAAATATAATGAAAAAGTAGAAACATCTTTTACAAAATATAAAAATGAAAATTTGTCAAATGTCTCTGAGTATTCATTTCTTGGAATTCTTGTAAAAACAAATGGAACCTTATTGTATAGCTCTGAAGAGCTTATAAACAAAGCAAGGAAAATGATGTTTGCCATTAAAAGTTATACTGGTTCATTAAATAATCTGCCAGTAAAAGAAGCTTGCAGTCTTTTTGACTCTATAGTTATACTTTTTTTCTACTTCTTTAAGGCCTTAGACAACTGAATTTTGACCGTTAGAATCATGTTTCAGATTAAACTATGCTGTTATCATCCGAGACTGTGTGGTAGACTAGTGCGTTCCTCTTGAGTGTGATTGTCAGGTTAGAACCTTCTAAGTAAGAGCAAAAACTGGTCGGCTCAGTGTCCGACAGAAGTGCCCCGGTAAGTGAAACGTATTTTCTGTCATGTTTTTGGAGTCAAATTGTTTACTTTATGGGGTTGTAGATTCTTTTATTCAGCAACCCCATAAAGTATTGTCCGTTGACCATGGACATATCGAAATTGAAAAATGTTGGACAACACCGTAAACGAACAATCTTCTAATCCGAATGTATTTTTCGTTAAAATCAAATGTATTCAGAGTGGAAAGTCAATATCGAATACAACGAGAATCGCCGAGATTTTCAATGCGCGCCATTTTGTCATCGCTTCGAGGACACTGCCACATGTTTCTCATGATTATGACACAGTAAGTACATGTGATTTAAGGCAAAGTGTTTCACAAACATGGTAAGATACAATTTAAATAAATAAGTAGGTATGTTGTTATTCATTCGCTAATCTGATTGAAAAAACTTCGTCATGGACGTTGTCCATGCGGGGATGAAGTGGGAGAAAATATGCGATGAAGATGTCAAGACAACTGGTCAGAAATATTTTTGTTTTAACCTTTGAAATATGTTTTAATTAATTTAATTCATTTTAATCCATTTTGGAATTGCATGTTTTTTGTTTTTGTTTATTATCATACTTCACCCTAGGATTGAAGGTTGAAGATATCACGTGTTTAAAAATGGCAGACGATCGCGCAAGTGATCGCACAAATATTTACTAATTTAGTGCCAGAAAGCATCAACATGTGCGTGAAAACAGATATAGACCTTTGTAATATGTTTGAATTATATGTATCCAAGGCTTTTTTTCGACATATCCTTAAAGGAATATTGTTGTTGGATGTTGATTGTTTTTGATATCAAAAATTGACTTGGATTGTGTTATTTACGGATTTGGAACACTGTCTGTAACTGCAGCAGGAGCTTTAACAAGTTTGTGCATTTTAAATGAAATTAGTTTTGACTGTGAATGAAGGTTGAGGAAATCACCCCAAAAGGTAAGTTTATTGGGGGTACCTGTAAAGTGCGAAACGAAATAGAAACGGAACAGATCGAAATAAAACAAAAACTTATTATAGGTGCATCATGGAATTGCAAAGCCCGAACCGAAATTTTCAATCAAATTCCATTAGTCTTAATACTATACATTCCATTTATGGATTTTAAACTTTTCATGTTGCTTTACTGCTTCTATTTTTAAGTTTGAACATCCTGTTACAAAAACTGAATCAGCATTTACTTTATGACATACTGTGCAAAACATTTGTCCCCTAGATTGATAATATGTTAACCATGGCCGATTGTTTTCTTTCCATTGATTGATTGATTGATTGTTGGTTGCTTTACGCCGCATTAGCACAACAAGGCTATATCGCGGCGAGAGCTAATTCGAATATTTTTTACAATTTAAAGCATATTCTTAAAATCAGACAAAAGGTCCTTCAATAAACTAAAATTCTAGATTAAAGCAAATTGATTATTTACAAATAAAAATGAACATTAAGATAACGTGATAAAAAATTTAAAACGTTTTAAATATAATAACATTTTTATATTTTAGAATATATTCCAACTTCTTTTAAAAATGAAACAATATTTGTAAATGAAACATTATTAAATAAATCATACATATTATTGACATTGAAATGCTTCTTACGAATATCAGCAAAGTCAATACAATTGATTAAAACATGTTTAATAGTATACTTGCAGTTGCAAGGTATACATTGTGGTTCTACTTCATTTTTTAAAAGATATTCGTGTGTTATTCTAGTATGACCAATACGACATCTAGAAATAACACACTGATCTTTTCTGCACATAAAATTATTGAAAGGTTTACATAAATTAGGTTTAATTTCATGTAATTTATTACCATCTTTTTTACTCCATTCATTTTTCAATATATTAAAAACATATTCTCTAATATTAGATTTAAAATCGGTATATGGTATATCACAGTTAGATAAAGGGTCACCCAGGGCATTCTTTGCCTCAAGGTCTACAGCTGTGTTTCCAAGGATTCCAACATGACTCGGCACCCATAGAAATAATATTTCTTTAAGAAGAATTTTTAAATTCCTCATTACATATAAAATTTTGAGAATTGTTGGGTTTTTAATTTTAGTATTTTGTATAGCTTGTAAGCATGAAAGTGAATCAGAACATATAATAAATTTGGATTTATCTGAAGAAGCAATAAATTTCAAAGCCAAAATTATTGCTTCTGCTTCAGCAGTAAAGATCGATGCATCAGATGGCAAACGGAGAGTTGCAGCTCTGTCCCTGAAGACAGCAGCAGATGCAACTCTGTCACCATCTTTTGATCCATCAGTATAGACAGTTGAAAAATCTGAATAATTGGCTTTAATTTCAGCATAGTGTTGCTGAATTAAAAGAGGATTTGTTTTATTTTTATTGTGTTCACGGAGATCAAATATCATTTTTGGTTTGGGAAGTTCCCATGGAGGACATTTGCAAGTTTCAACTTGAGCAACAGATTTTAAATCAAAAGAAGCTAAATGTGGTTTTAAACGTATACCTAATGGAGGAATTTTATTTTCATGTTTTGCAAAAATATCTTCATAAATTGGATTAAAAACACAGCTGTAGGCAGGATTATCTGAGTAGGCTTTTAGTTTGACAGCATATTGAAGTCCAAGCTTCAAACGTCTGTTAGAGAGTGAGTGCTCATCAGCCTCTACATACAGACTCTCAACTGGTGAGGTTTTAAATGCGCCAAGACAGAGACGCAAACCCTGATGATGCACAGCATCGAGAATCTGTATGTAGGACTTCCTTGCAGAGCCATACACTATAGAGCCATAATCTAGTTTAGATCTAACTAGAGATCTATATAAATTAAGTAAAATGTTGCGATCAGCACCCCAGTCGGTGCTGCCGACAACTTTTAAAATATCTAATGCTTTTAAACATTTCGGTTTTAACATTTTGATATGGGGTAGAAAGGTTAACTTTTTATCGAAAATTAACCCAAGAAATTTGGTTTCATCAACCATTTTAATTGGGTTGCCGTACAAAGTGAGTTCTGGATCAAGATGCAATTTCCTTTTGTTACAAAAATGCATCCCGACCGTTTTTGAAATGGAAAATTTAAACCCATTTTCCGAGGCCCATTTTTCAATTCTTCCAAGACATAACTGTAATTGTCTTTCTATGTTATTCATATTTTTGCCTCTATAACATATTAAAAAGTCATCAACATACAATGAACCTTCAATATTACTTTTTAAAACTTCAACAAGGCTGTTGATTTTAAGACTAAATAATGTAACAGATAAAATACTGCCCTGAGGGACACCCATCTCTTGATCATACAGATCAGACATGGTTGAATTTACTCTAACATTAAATTGTCTGTTAGATAAAAAATTCGAAATAAAATTTGGCATATTGCCTTTCAACCCCATATCAAACAGATCTTTTAAAATACCATACTTCCATGTAGTATCATAGGCTTTTTCTAGATCGAAAAAGACCGACACTACATGTTCATTTTTCGCAAAACCATTACGGACAAATGATTCGAATCGAACAAGATGGTCAAGAGTACTGCGACCTTGGCGGAATCCACACTGGATATTGGCTAAAAGCCCATTGGATTCCAGGAACCAAACAAGGCGATCATTAACCATCCGTTCTAGTGTTTTACAGACACAACTGGTAAGAGCAATTGGCCGATAATTAATAGGATCCGTGTGATCTTTACTTGGTTTTGGAATAGGTACGACGGTTGCAAGCTTCCAGATTGATGGTAAATCACCAGATTCCCAGATGTTATTCATAAGCTGCAAAAGAGCTTCCAGCGAGGAATCTGATTGATTGATTGATTGTTGGTTGCTTAACGTCCAGTGGCAAATATTTCATGCATATTCAGGACGAGAACAAGTTCACAATAAATACAATAGGTAGGTTCTGTAATAGATTAAGGAATTAAGGTCGGAGAAATTTAGACTGCCACGGGAAATGAGGGAATATTGGATAGGGACAGAAATTTAGCCTTGCAACAGGTCACCTACGGACCCCTCAAAGAGTTGTTGCAAGGGTTCTTAACGTGCAAAGAACGTGGCACTTTCTTTACACGAGGCATCGGATTTAACGTCCCCATTCTGACCGGACGTGGCTGCAAATTTGTACATCCCGCACAGCCAAACGGACGCCCCACTTTAGCACGGGTTTTACTGCCGGTCGGAGGAAGACCAATGGTGACCATACTTCTATTCCCCAGTCACCCTTGGGGAGCGAGGAATCTGGCAAGTGTTTTAACAGTTGGTAGTGAATATTATCAGGCCCACAAGCTGTATCATGGGCTTTTGATAGAGATGTTTTAAGTTCTTCAAGAGAAAAGAGTTTATTATAATTTTCACCATTTTTTGATTTAAAGTTTAATTTAATTTTTTCTTTTTGTTTTTTTAACTTTTTTAAAATCTTCCCTGTAGTTGTTAGAAGAAGAAGATTTCGCAAAAGTTTCACCAAGCTTGTTGGCAATATCCTTTTCAGATGTTAATAAATCATTGCCATTTTTTAAATGTTTAACTGTGGCTTTAGAATTTTTACCTTTTATCTTTTGTATCATGTTCCATACTTTTGTCATCGGAGTGCGAGATGTTATCTCCGAGACAAATTTCTTCCAAGACGTTCGTCGTGCTTGCCTGCAAGTCCGCCGTGCCTTAGCGCGAAAAACACGGAAGTTTTCTGTCGTTGGTTGTTGGTTGAACCGTCTTTCAGATTTTTTACGGTCACCTATTGCTTGATCACAAGCATCATCAAACCATGGTTTGCTGGGATGTTTCGGATTTGCCGAGGTCTTAGGAATAGTTCTGTCAGCAATTGACGTTAAAACTGTATTAAAAGTTAAAATTGGATCTTGTACAGTCTCAAACATCTTTGACTGAAGTTCCGCTTGACAGAGATTCTCAAACAAGGACCAGTCCGCCTTGTCAAGTTTCCAACGTGGTACTCTCTGTTGGGCAGAAGTAAAAAGATGTTCAAGTACTATTGGAAAGTGATCACTTCCACATAGATTATCATGAACACGCCATGAATAATCCAGAAGAAGAGAGGGATCGCAAATAGTGATATCAATAGCAGAATAAGACCCGTTTCCAGGATGAAGATAAGTATTAGATCCATCATTAAAAATGCATAATCCTTCTTGAGAGACAAAGTCCTCAATGATCTTACCTTTGATATTATGAGACTTGCTTCCCCACAAGGGGTTGTGTGCATTGAAGTCGCCCATAAGTATAAATGGTGAGGGTAATTGATCAGTGAGGTTTTTGAGTTTAGCTTTATCGATAATTGAATTGGGTGGAATATATATAGAACATACTGTAATTGTTTTATCTAATGATAAACGAATTGCAACTGCCTGCAGATCCGTGGTGAGTTGGACTGTGCTATGAATGACGCTGTCCTTCACAAAAATGTTGTATCCTTTTAAAGATACATTGTCACTTTCTTTTAAATGAGTTTCTTGAAGACAAAATGCAGTAGGTAAAAAAGACTGAACTTGAACCTGATACGTCCTTATTCTTCGTTTTTTTCATACTCTCTTATAGCGTCTCTTTTTTCTTCTTCTGTTTTATTAATGGGTTGGACTTTTCGGTTTTTTTACCAGGCATACCACCCGGGGCGTACGATAATCCTGGGATACTCATTGTAAACAAATTATTTAGGACGTCAAGTCCCCATATTCCCCGTTTCCATTCTTATTCAATCATTGTGTCTACATTCGAAATGTCACAAGTCATTGATGACCTGTCGCTCGATTTAAAGCTCTGGAAATCAATACCGAATTGCCATTCGTGCAAACGTTCTTGCGATCACGATGTGTCGTCCGGTTACCTGTTTAACCATATGTGACGTGTCGTTATAAGGAAAAGGTCAGTTAGGACCAGATTAGACCGGCGTCAACAGAATCAATATTCGAAAACGTGTTACAATATTTTGCGTCTGTACCGACTGAAAATTTATCAAAACCCATCGAAATAAAGCCTAACCAAATTGTTTAAACTTCAAATTTTCACAGGCCCGACGGCACCTCGAGTGTTTTACAGGGCCCCAGAACTTTTTACAGGCCACGGGATTCGGGCGTCTGGCCATTTTTGAAGAGTCGGCAGGTTGAGCTATTTCACAGCAAATTATTTGCAGGCGACCTGAAATAAAAACATGGCCACTAACAGTGCTCGACAATAACGCTTGTCTGATTGTCCGGTACCAGAGGAAAAAATGATCGGACAAATAAAAGCCATGTTAAGCTTGTCCGACGGGACAAGTAAAATCATTCTGTTGAAATTAAATTATATCCAACTTTAATGATCCAACTAATAAACAAAAAATCTAGAAAGAAGGTTAACAAATATTAATTTGACATGTTTCCTTGCGATCTATAATTGAAAACTGGTTCTTTGTCAGAAACTTTAAAATAGTGCAAACGCATACTATTCTCGGAAACCAGTCTTGCTCTTGCTGATCCCAATCAGCCCTGCGCTTTGTAGATAGGTAATAAGACAGTTCGGCACCAACATTGAGACAAATCGGCCCCATGTTTCAGACAGTTCGACGCCATTGTAGACATTTCAGGGCCAAGACAAACCAGTACCACATTTTTTACCTTTGCTATACTGTTTCTTTATAATAAATATATAATATTTTGTATAACAATCTTGTAATATAAATATATTAAAAAACGAAGCTGATTGTAGCAAGGCATTTATCAAAATTTTATCAACATAAAAGACCAGGAACCGTCCAAATTAGTGTAGACTGACAGGCCTAACAGGTTAGGCCTGAAGTGCAGTCTGATGAGAATTTGGCATTGATGAAAACTAGAACCTAAGTCTGGGACTAGATGCAGTTGGTTTGACTCATATTTTTGAAAGGGATTTCAAGCGATTTAAACCAATTTCTGTTCTGTTGTAGGTTTTATTTAATTTTTCTTCATTTAATCAACTACTTAAAAACAAATGAACAATATTAAGGTTTTTTTTGGACAAGTTACAATTCCATTCGGACAAGTAAGTTTTATTATCTACTTATCCTATTAGGCAAGTTGAAAAAAAAGTTATTGTAGAGGCCTGACTAATTTTTTTAATTGGCCAATGGAATTGTGTAACTGGTGGCCAAAATTTCATGTGGGCCTTAAAAATTTGAAAAACAAAGGCCCACCGGGCCTTTGCCTTGAAAATTATAGTGTGAAGACTGTTAAAGCTAAGAGAACATTTTTAAATTGATATTTTTCGAAAGACTAGAATTAGTATCTAACATGATCATATACAAATTAAAATTTATGGTGGTTGTTAATCAAAAAATTTAAACACTTTTACAGATGTATGTTTTTTACTAAGGCTCCCCCTTTTCCCAGAAAAAATGGTGTGGGTACATGCATACCATAAAATGGTCACTAGATTCTTGGTTTTAGTGGCAGGCTTGCATTGTGTACACAGGTAGGCGCACATTCAGCCTGTGCCAAACTGAGTTTCTGTCTGACATTTGGTCAGATAGTCGTGCCTTTTATGTCTGACCAACAAGATTTTTGTCAGAGCAAACAAAATATGGGAAACTTTAATATTCCATTTTATTAAAAAAAAAAAAATTTCACAGCTTTGAATTTGAGTCAGATTCTACCTTTAATTGGCATTTTTATAAGACAATTTTATAAGATGTAACCTTAAATCGATCACTTACTTTATTGATAATTATAATACACTTTACAAGATTCAACCACTTTGATAGATAATTTTTGAGATGTACCCTTTAGTCAGTTACTTTCATAAATGATAATTGTAATACTTTTTTGAAAACTTTATTATATGTAACCTTAAATCGACTATTCTTCAGATAATTTTGTCGAATGTAACACCCCCCAAGGGTGACTGGGGAATAGAAGTATGGTCACCATTGGTCTTCCTCCGACCGGCAGTAAAACCCGTGCTAAAGTGGGGCGTCCGTTTGGCTGTGCTGGATGTACAAATTTGCAGCCACGTCCGGTCAGAATGGGGACGTTAAATCCGATGCCTCGTGTAAAGAGAGTGTCACGTTCTTTGCACGTTAAGAACCATTGCAACAACTCTTTGAGGGGTCCGTAGGTGACCTGTTGCAAGGCTAAATTTTTGTCCCTATCCAATATACCCTCATTTCCCGTGGCAGTCTAAATTTCTCCGACCTTAATCCCTTAATATATTACAGAACCTACCTATTGTATTTATTGTGAACTTGTTCTCGTCCTGTATATGCATGAAATATTTGCCACTGGACGTTAAGCAACCAACAATCAATCAATCAATCGAATGTAATCGCAAACCTGCAATTGCTCTATTAATACTTTTGCTACAATCTACAGTTAATTCGACCATTTTTTTTATAATGTAATAATAAAATAGTGTCTTTAGTATCGTATATTGAATAATAGACCATCAAACTGATAAGACTGGGATAATAAAAAAAAAACACATATCTTTTCAAGCTTGAAAATGTGTGAATAGGTTGGGAAGACTATCAGAAATATATGATTAGGTCAATAAAGTTCCCATAACTGCTTCATCTGTCATCTTTCTTGGTGTTCCTGGCTGTTTTTTTATCAACCATTTTTCTCTCTTTTGACAATTTGGTACATGTATGCCACTTTTACATTACACAACACAAAAAACCCAAACAATATGGGAAAAGGTAACATTTTTACCTAAGGAATATATGAAAAGGTATACATTATTAAAATCTGAATTATATTAAAATGGTGGTGTAACAGAACCCCAGCGGCACCCCCTACCATTTAAGTATTGAAGTGCCCCCTCCCCTTTGATTGGAGAATACACCCAATCTAAATATGCCTCTGTCTAGAAGATGAAATAATAGCATGATATGTTGAACTGAAATTTCTTGTATTATCAGATCATGTATCATTTTGAATGAGGTCAGTTGTGTTAGTTAATTATTATTTTTTCTTTAGATTTGCAAATTTTAGAACGCAGCATGACAGTAGACCAGGTCAGACTGCAGCAGCAGGTGCATACATAAGGAGGACCAACCCAGTCTACTCGTTCAAAGTTACATGTTTGGACGGCCCTGAATTCACCAGTGTCAGTCCCATGATGATTAGACGCTTGGATAAGTGTGGTTTAGGTATACATTATTAACTCACTTTTTGAAAAAAAAATTACTTAATTCCAATACAAGTTACAAAATTTTATATTTGATAATGATCCATCAAAATAATTGTAAATTTAATCTGAAATACAAGGATTTGACAAAGCTGTCTGGTCTGAACAATTTTAATAGCTGATTGTTATTTCCAATAGGTTGCAATTTTTACTACAACCTGTGATCCTGTATTGCTTGTTGCCATTTGTGTTTGACATTGCCTAGCTAGGGATTCAGTGATGGACAGATTTATATTGTTATTTGCAAAAAGAAGGTCAAGAGTTTAGAGTAATTATGTTGTATGATTTTAATAAGATCTTAATAATTTTACATATCATATTTAGTTAAGAATATTCCGGAATTTCTGGTTTATCCATTGTATCGAACATGCACATTCTTGTATATTTCATGTAAAGTTGAATCACATGCATGTGTTCAGTTTCCCCTGACAGTATTTAAAGCTGAACTGACATAATCACATACTACTAAAACAAAAAAAGATAGCAAATATTGACAGTACTTGTACATCACAATTATTTGTACTTTGTATATAAAGATAAAACGATTATATAACTACTGAATATTGATTACTAATGCATGTGGACATTGTTGGGTTCTAACAGTCAACGTAAGATCTACAGTTGAATATTCCACAGTCACACGCGTGTTAATAAATTAAAACAAAAGACTTAACTGATCTATTTTTAATTTTTGTTCCATTTTTTTTTTTTTAGACTTTAAATCATTTACATCTTGACATCAACATCGTTTATATTTCAGGTCCAGTTGAACAACAGCCCTCAGGTAGGTTTTGTTCGTATTGAAATAAAAAATGACGTCATCCAAACAGCAAACAACGAACGACATTTCTATTAAATTATAATCCATAAATCATTTCAACTAAGAATATAATTTTAATTACCCATTCAATGATTGCCTGTAAAACACAGTTTAATTAAAAAAAAAACATTAATGTTCACACCTTCTGGTTGACTGTAAGGAAGGTAGATAAGGGCACATGAATACAAAGAAGAACTGATGCCTGTACTCGTGCGCTGTTCAATTGCTTTCTTATTTTTTGACTTCATAATGTAACAATGAGGCGAGCATATCAGTTGAATACTAGCAACATTTCATTGTATACGAAATACAACATACAATATTTACACGCGAAACCTATACATGTTGTATCTAATGGGTAAACAGTTTAGATAAAATTAAATGATATCTGTTCTCTTACAAAGCATTCATTTTCTTTACATTATAGTGTAAGCCTCCAAAGTCGCCAAAATAAAAGGTGGTAAGTTTATTCATATCTTTTTTATAAACCGTTAAATGTGGATGAATGTGACAGTATTGAATTGAACAAGTATTTGCATGGGTGTATATTACAAAAATAAGTGTGACAATCTGATTTATGGGAGAATAGTCAACTGTCATATGGGTGTAACTTAATTGTTGAAAAAAAGTAATGTTGTTGAAGTGCAGACCACGTTTACTGATACATGTATCCCTTATTAATGTACTTATGCATCAATCTGTATGATGTCCTTGTGTTCAAAATTTTCCGTTTCAATCATTTTATCTGACAGGCAGGTTCTTGTTTATATAAACGACACGCAACTGGTGATATTTTCCCGATTGTCGTAAAAGCTAAAATTAAAGAGTGATTTGAAAGAGGTAACAAACATTGACAGTATCATTAAATCAGAATTATTTGTTATGATGTTTATATATGTTGTGTACAAGATGTAATTTGGTACAAATTATAATTTGTACAGGGTTTTTGTACAAATTTTACCCACCAAGGGTGACTGGGGAATAGAAGTATGGTCACCATTGGTCTTCCTCCGACCGGCAGTAAAACCCGTGCTAAAGTGGGGCGTCCGTTTGGCTGTGCGGGATGTACAAATTTGCAGCCACGTCCGGTCAGAATGGGGACGTTAAATCCGATGCCTCGTGTAAAGAGAGTGCCACGCTCTTTGCACGTTAAGAACCCTTGCAACAACTCTTTGAGGGGTCCGTAGGTGACCTGTTGCAAGGCTAAATTTCTGTCCCTATCCAATATACCCGCATTTCCCGTGGCAGTCTAAATTTCTCCGACCTTAATCCCTTAATCTATTACAGAACCTACCTATTGTATTTATTGTGAACTTGTTCTCGTCCTTAATATGCATGAAATATTTGCCACTGGACGTTAAGCAACCAACAATCAATCAATGTACAAATATTAAGTTTTTTTGACACATACCTTCTGCGCCTTTTCCTCAAACAGTTTAAATTTTATTTTTCTCCTTATACCTTTTACCATATTAATATCTATAAAGAGTCTTTTTATGGTCTTATAATGTTTATTTGTACCAATGCTTAGTTTTAGAATGTATAATGTAGTTTGAAAATATGACAGAAATATGCGAAAACAAAAGACTGTGTGCTTGCATCATCCATTTTTGTTAAGCAATTCAAAAAGCACTGATAACTTGTATAACTCTACGTTCCGCTATATAGATGATGTTCTCTCACTAAATAATACAAAATTTGGTGACTATGTTGAACGAATCTATCCCATCGAACTAGAGATAAAGGATACTACAGATACAGTTAAGTCTGCCTCATATCTTGACTTACATCTAGAAATTGACAATGAGGGTCGATTGAAAACAAAATTTTACGACAAAAGAGATGATTTCAGCTTCCCAATTGTGAACTTTCCATTTCTATGTAGCAACATTCCAGCAACGCCTGCATACGGAGTATATATCTCCCAATTGATACGATATTCCCGGGCTTGTGTTTCCTATCATGATTTCCTTGATAGAGGATTGCTGCTCACAAGGAAGCTATTAAACCAAGAGTTCCAAATGGTGAAGTTGAAGTCATCCCTTCGTAAATTTTACGGACGCCATCACGAGTTGGTTGACCGTTATGGAATAACCGTTTGACAGATGATATCGGATATGTTCCTTATGTCGTAACTACAATACCCTTCCCTTTTCACGAATGTGACTTACCAAATTAGACTATTTACCGGATTTGTAATAACATAAGCAACTCGACGGGTGCCACATGTGGAGCAGGATCTGCTTACCCTTCCGGAGCACCTGAGATCACCCCCAGTTTTTGGTGGGGTTCGTGTTGCTTAGTCTTTAGTTTTCTATGGTGTGTCATCTGTACTATTATTTGTCTGTTTGTCTTTTTATTTTTGGCCATGACGTTGTCAGTTTGTTTTCGATCTATGAGTTTGACTGTCCCTCTTTTGTACAAAATATCTGTACGAATTATAATTTGTACAACATTACAACTTGTACACAACATATACATGAGACGATCAATTTCAGTTGAATATGGAAATATCTAATGTTAATGTAATTTTACATTGGTGTGTGCTAACAGTATTAAGAAGATTTATGGGAGAATATTTAACAGCTATACGCGTAGACGTATTACCAAAATACTGACAAATATTTCTAAACTGAAACAACGAATGTACATTATGAACCACAATCCAACATTAAGTTAAAAAATACGTTATTGCATTGAGGGTTGAAGTCTCTCGTAGATATCGTTTTAACCTTGACCGCTTTCCGACAAAGGTGACAAATTTTAAACCTTTTCATCTGCATCTTATTTCAGTATCTTTCACTGAGAGTCAATCTAATTTTGTCGAGGCATATGCCTCAAAGCAGAATTTTACAGTTAGTGAAACGGTCACTCCCGTTTCACAAGACAAGGGCGTAAAAGAGAAGATGTTTAAGGATGGTGAATTTACCTTGTCCCAACTGCGGGACAAGGTGAAAAAACCTGAGAAATTAAGTAGACTGTTTAACACTTCTTCCGATTTCATATATTGATCAATGTCCAACTTTAATTACTGGTGTTCCTTGGCCTGTATCCGATACATATCGTGTGTTACATATGTCATCACAATCTACATTTCAAGCTATGTCAATCTTGATGATATTGATTTGTTTATGTATTTTACAAATGTTCAGTGTTCGACATCGGTCATCATTTACAGTTGCGATCTGTTAATTAGCTTTGTCAGTTAAAAAGCATTTGGGTGAAGTAGATTTCAATTGGAAAGGGTATTATGGCTTGAAGGTAAAACATGTGTATATGTTACGAATATTTATGAAACTCTCTGAAGTTAACCTGTCGTAGCTATACGCTGTCTTGAGGCATAACCTTTGTACCTCATACGAGATAAGAATGAGTGTTCATTTGTAGTTGCTTATTATTTTATTAGTTTGGTTATTTTGCTTTGTTTAGCTGAGCTGAGCTTTATTAGTTAACTGCTTTTTGCAATTGGCTTAATTAATGTTTATTTTGCTAAGACTGTTTGTTAATAGTTTTAACGGCTAATTCGTATAATACATCATGATGCATTTAATAAACTAAAACACATTCTAAACCCCATCTCTGAACTTGTTTGTCATATCGGAATATTCATTAAGCAGTCTTTAGAACTTAGGGGTCAGACCCATGTCAGACAAGCTCATGATTGTGTTTTATACATAAATTTATATTAGAACTTTTAAATTATGTTCTATTATATTATATTGTATTGTATTTCATTGTATTGCATTGTATTTAAAATGTTTGTTTGTATTGCTTGACCCTTATGGGTGTAATTTTGCAATAAAAAGCTTATTTATATTATAATGTTTTGCTTTATGACACATGCCCTTCACTAGGACGACTGGATACCTTATCTCAGGAATTTAACAAATTTAGAGGAAGCAAGATATTTTTAATTAGTGGGGCGACTTGGCATACCTGTATTCAGTGAGATAAAGTAATGTTGTTCAATGGGATGTTACTCTTTTTCATAAATGGCGAGAGTTGGTAAACAAGATTTGGGCGATTTTTTAAAAAGTGGCGATTAGTTGTGGGCCGATTTGCCTTTGATGCGAGTTTGCATAGTTTCATTTTCAAACATTGTGTTCGGGGATCATAAAGGGTTTTATATTATATAGTAATATATAAAGTGCGTAATAATATTTGAGCGGCGTTCTTAACTAGATTTTATGTATTGTTAATGGTTTTTCGTCTAATCTAAAACAGCTGGGATGTAAAATAGTTATCCCATGAGGACGCTGTGTGTCAGTGTAAGCATGGGATAACTAGTACTGAGCAGCGTGTAACGAACATATAAATCAAATGTCTGTTGTCATATTTAAAAAAAATAGAAAAAGGCCCCCATATAAAATTGATGGATACCTATATACAAAATACTAATAAAAATCTTATTTTCAATTTTGTTAAATTGCAGTCACCTATAACACTGAGGCATGTGACGGCACTTTTAAATAGCAGTCTACCAGTCATTATAAAAATCACCATATCGTATATTGATCATTGTTTTTTATTGAGAACTTCTGTATAACTGGTGTCTCTTTTCCTTTGCAGCCTAATTATTATCTGTTTGTGAACATTGATAATGTGTTAACTGTCGAATATTTGTAGTATTTTTTTATTCGCTGTGAATACCACTGACACTCTAATATAATTATAATCAATTTAACTAGTCTTAAATTGTATGCCATAACCATTTAATGTAAATGTGTTTGTGCTAATAAATATTGTCTATTGTCTATAAATTCCTCCTGTGTGCGAATACGATGTCTGTAAATTGTTCTGAGCAATGTTAAGATGTACCCGTTATATGTCACTATGTAATATTTCTATTATAAATTAGAAAAAAAGTTGAACCACAAACGTCAAACTTATTTAATCGCGTTGTGGAATTAACCATTTGTGGATTCTTATACATTCTATAGAACTTTTGGACTATTGTAAATCTCGGTCTATTTCTGAAATAAATTCTAACATACTTTTGATTTTTAACCCTGAATGCCAACATTGCCCATATGAAATTTTTAATTTGTTTTGTATAAACATTGAACGACAAAATTTCTTCCTATGTGACGTATAAATTGTCTCTCTTCAGACACGCAAAGCAATGCATGTTTATAATTTGATAGATGCTTTTGTGTTCTTCTGTTAAATTGTTTCTTTTAAAATTTTAACATGGTGATGACTGATGTACCCATATCTTGACTATTTTATTAGGTATGTCTGTTTAGTTGACGCATTCGTGTTGTTTATTCTTTAGTTTTCTATGTTGTGTCATGTATACTATTGTTTTTCTGTTTGTCTTTTTCATATATAGCCATGGCGTTGTCAGTTTAGTATGACTGTCCCTCTGGTATCTTTCGTCCCCCTTTTTTAACGCTGTAAAACCAGGTTTAATCCACCATTTTCTACATTTGAAAATGCCTGTACCAAGTCAGGAATGTCAGTTGTTGTCCCTTCGTTATTGATGCGTTTTGTCATTTGATTTTGCCATGTGATTAGGGACTTTCCGATTTG
This sequence comes from Mytilus californianus, assembly GCF_021869535.1. Taxonomy (NCBI): domain Eukaryota; kingdom Metazoa; phylum Mollusca; class Bivalvia; order Mytilida; family Mytilidae; genus Mytilus; species Mytilus californianus. The sequence continues at coordinate 159,331 of NW_026262739.1, forward strand.
ATATTCCTTTGAGTCCAGTATTTTTGTGATTTTACTTTCTACATAGTGGGTAATGTAGAAACCGTTAACTGCATCTCTTCATACTATCATACTATAAACGACAAATTTATTTACCATTATCTGTGAGACGTAATAAAAAAATTGACACCTTTACTGTCTTGCATTCCTGCGACAGGAATTTTCACTATAGCCTGCTGTTTATTGAAATCCCCCTAGAGTACATTCTGTTTCTGGACCCAAAACCTGTCAATTGATGGAACAAGGTAGTTTTTCTAGCTTTTTAGAAATGTGGATGAGCTTTATATTGGACATTTAAAGAATTTAGCCAATGTTGTATCTTTCTGGAATTTGATGCCCGACAACAGGATTTCAGTTGCGAAAATCAGATCCCTGGCATGGTTCCGTCTGATAAGAAGTCGCTGTGAGCACCATCTATTTGTATCAAGCCCTTATTTAGATACATTCAAAATACATTATATGTAATCTTAAGCATTCAAATGAAGCATATAAAAGATTAATATAAAACAAGAATGACCAGACGAACATTTATTACGAATGTAATAATCACGGGTGCTCAACTGTGATTGATTGTTGGTTGCTTAACGTCCAATGGCAAATATTTCATGCATGTTCAGGACGAGAACACGTTAACATTAAATACAATTGAACACTGCAATTTTGAATGTTCTATAAGGTTCTGTTTTCTTTTTTATTTCAAGTATTTTATTCATATATATATATCAAACTGAATTTAAATTCAAGCCTTTTCAATGAAATTAGAAATAACTTGGTATATAGCCTATTTATATTTTCTGTCAAATTTAAATGTACTGCAAATTCATTATTATTTGTTGGATACCAATTTTCTTGGATTTGTCGGAACAGGCAAAACACCAATTGTTGTGTAAGGAAGAGTAAAGTATTTGTTTAGGGTAGTTTGTTTTAACTTGAAACTAGTTTATTATACAAGAATGTATGTTTCAGTATTTGATATTCAGTTGTATTAGCATTATAGTAAAACAAGGGATATTTTATCCATCCATGATACAAAATCAGTACATGCACAGCAAAAAGCACACTAAAAAGCAAGCGAACACGCTCACATTGTCGTTCTTTATCTCAGTCACAGTGAGGCCTTAAACACGGAGCAAAAACAAATCTAGCCTCAAAGCAAGTTTGAGCACATCTAATTTCCATGGAGATGTTTAGCCTTGTACCTTCAGTCATGGTTTATTGACTTTGAATATTTGCATAAATTACAAGTATTGCTATTCAAATAATTTCATCATTTGCATTTGCATTAAATAATAAAAAGGTTATACTTATCTCTGTGTTTATTTACTTAAAAAGGGTTCTTTGATATTACAGGTTCATATATCTAGTTAGTCTACAGTACCAGACCACTGCAAAGTATTGGCATTATCAGATCATAAAGACCAGAATTTCCAATTCAAAATGTTTGCATGAACATTACAGTGTTTGCCAGAATTGTGAACAAATCAGTAAGTTTCTTAGTTCTGTCCAACATTTGGTTGAGGAAGCAACTATAGATGATCAAGATATATACAGATACAAAATCAATCAGGCAGTCATCAGCATCAACAGCTGGAAGCAACACATTGTAACATCTCGAAATCAAGATGGTGCAAAATCTAAACTGTTAGAAAATACGTCAGCTTCAGAGGTGTTCATAGTATTTGATTGGGCAATGAAATATGTACCCAGAAGGTACTGAGAAGACTGAAGGTTTTTCTGTGCTGCTTCCTACACTGCAAGTGGTTGAGTCGTCAACACATGTCACCTTTCACAGTTTGACAACATCAACAAAAAAAAGTGGAAAGAGTGAAGATATTTTTATACGACCGCAAAAATTAAAATTTTTTTGGTCGTATATTGGTATGACGTTGGCGTCGTCGTCGTCTGGCGTCGTCCGAAGACACATTGGTTTTCGCACTCTAACTTTAGTTTAAGTGAATGGATCTCCATGAAATTTTACCATAAGGTTCAATACCACGAAAGGAAGGTTGGGATTGATTTTGGGGGTTATGGTACCAACAGTAAAGGAATAAGGGGCCAAAAATAAGCATTTTTGTAACTTCAAGACAATAACTTGTTTGTAAGTGTATGGATCTCTCTGACATTGTACCACAAGGTTCTATATCACAAAGGGAAGGCTGTAATTGATTTTGGGGGTAATTGCCTAAAAATTTTAGGAATTAGGGGCCAAAAAAGGGGCAAAAAACAAGCATTTTTCTAGTTTCATGACAATAACTTGTGTGTAAGTGTTTAGATAATTCTGAAATTGTACTACAAGGTTCCATATCACAAAGGGAAAGCTGGAATTGAGTTTGGGGGTTATTGCCCGAATCGTTTAGGAATTGGGGGCCAAAAAGGGGCCAAAAATAAGCATTTTTCTAGTTTCCAGACATTAACTTGTGTTCAAGTGTATGGATCTCTCTGAAATTGTACTGCAAGGTACCATACCACAAAGGGAAGGCTGGGATTGAGTTTTGGGGTGATGAATCATAAGGGGGTTCAAAAAATTTGGGGGGGGGGGATTTTTTTTTTCTTCTTTTTTTTTCTTTTTTTCCTTTTTTTTTCTTTTAAAATTTTCCATTTTAAGTTGGTTATTTCTGAATAATATTAAAAGCAAATAATAATGATATGGTAGGAGATACACACCAAACAGGATGAGTAAATTATTATATAATAAGTATTGTGCAATAGCAAGAAATTTTCAATTGCACAGTATTGCACAATAGCAAGAAATCTTCAATTGCACAGTATTGCGCAATAGCAAAAAATCTTCAATTGCACAGTATTGCGCAATAGCAAGAAATATGCAATAGCACAATATTGCGCAATAGCAAGAAATTGTCAATTGTACAGTATTGCGCAATAGCAAGAAATATTCAATTGCACAGTATTGTGCAAAAGAAGATACTTCGTATAAATTGCTTATTTCTTGATCAATTTCAATGGGGTTTTATTCTTGAATTCTTGGGGTTCTTTAATATGCTGAATCTAACCGTGTATTAAGTTTTTGGATTTTGGGCCACGTTTTTAAATTGGTCCACATTGAGGTCCAAAGGGTCCAAAATTTAACTTTGTTTGATTTCATAAAAAATTGAATTATTGGGGTTCTTTGATATGCCGAATCTAACCGTGTATTTAGATTCTTAATTTTTGGTTCCGTTTTTCAAATTGGTCTTCATTAAGGTCCAAAGGGTCCAAAATTAAACTTAGTTTAATTTTAACAAAAATTGAATTTTTAGGGTTCTTTGATATGCTGAATCTAAACATGTATTTAGATTTTTGATTATGGGCCCAGTTTTCAAGTTGGTCCAAATCGGGGTCCAAAATTAAACTTTGTTTGATTTCAACAAAAATTGAATATATGGGGTTCTTTGATATGCTGAATCTAACCATGTATTTAGATTTTTGATTTTTGGGTCCCGTTATCAACTTTGTCCACATTGAGGTCAAAAGGGTCCAAAATTAAACTTTGTTTGATTTCATCAAAAATTTAATTCTTGGGGTTCTTTGATATGCTGAATCTAACCATGTATTTAGATTTTGGATATTGGACCATAATAGGTGAATGTCCAATTTAAAATTTTTGAGTTCTTAGACCACATTCATTCTGTGTCAGAAACCTATGCTGTGTCAAATATTTAATCACAATCCAAATTCAGAGCTGTATCAAGCTTGAATGTTGTGTCCATACTTGCCCCAACTGTTCAGGGTTCGACCTCTGCGGTCGTATCAAGCTGCGCCCTGCGGAGCATTTTATTGTATGCTCAAATGATGGTTGCATGGCATCTTTTTCTACATAGTTACTAGGAATGTCAGGACTATGCAACCATTGATAGCTGTGAACTACAGCCAGAGAAAACAATAAAAGTTGAAGCAGTTAGTCTTTACGTTGAAAAATTAAAAAAATCCCATTTTAATTCGAATAACATAGAAATTGCCTCAACAACATCACTATCTGTTTCTCCCAATGTATTGCAGATGGGCTGGTCTTTGAAGGAAGGAGGAAAAAATGGGAGATTTAATGATAAGCAAAAGCAATTCCTTATTGACAAATTTAACAACGGAATAGTATGTGGTCACAAAGAAGATCCTGAAAATGTATCAGAAGCAATGAAATTTTCTACAACCCCGATCGAAGTAAAATGTTTAGAATGGAGGAATTTCTTACCTCTCAACAGATAATGAGCTTTTTTCACGGCATGCAAGAAAAAGTGATGCTGCTAGGGAGCTGGTTATTTCGGAACTACAGCAAAGTTTCCAATAACAATCTTAATTAACATTTACTATGGAAAAAATATGCAAAATATCTGATTTTTTGTTTGTAGAAAATAGATGCATTTGTACAATTATAATAAGTATTTGCAAATACTTTGGAAAGAAATAAGTTATGCTCACAATAATTGTAACCAAACATTATCATGATTAGCACTAGCTATTAAAACTTGCCTAGAAATAAAAAAATTATCCATGCTTTCACAAATTTATAGTTGCAAAATTTACAATATGTAACAAAGAACACTTCTTCTTGATGACAAAATATTCAAGGTTAAATTAACTCAAGGAATTTATTTTTTAATTCATTCTGCATAATACACATGTAATAATTTCAAATTCAAATGACAATTGTCAAACTTTTGGAATATTTGATTCAAAATTATTGAAAAATATTGATTTGAATGTAAGTTTCAACAATCGATCATTGATGTAGTTATAATTACTCCTACCTATTATTAACCTTAATCAAATCTATTGTCTTGGTTTTTTTTTTTTTAAAGAAAAACATTGTATGGGTCATTTTCAAAAAATGTCGAATTTTCAGTACACCCATGCTAAAATTTGTTTTTCTAATGGAAATTTCAGTTGTAATGGTTTAAATGAAAGCTTGTCGGATTTATGATTCAGAACATCGATAATAAACACGATTTACATCTATTTTGATAAGATTAAAATGTATTTAAGTCCGATTTTGGGGGTATTTGTGTGCGTACAGTGTCAGAAAAACACATTGCAAATGATTTTTTCCCGATTTTCTGATCGCCTTGATATCTGCAAAAGGGACTTTTTAAGAACGTTAATAATTACTCTAACGAAAAATCGTAGCTTCTTAATCATTATATGTAACATATTATCTACAAACTAAATTCAATCAGCGTACGGGAGGTTCATGTCCATCCTGTTATCGCTACTTAAATCAGCCGTGATATTGTTCTCCCTATGAATATCGAATCAGTCAATGTTGATTTCAAAAGTTCAAAGTTACCTTTACATTTAAAACACCACGTTTCTTGTACGACAGTGTAGAGAAAAGAAATTTTAAGACATTTAGTGAAAAAAAATAGAGGGTACTTTTTTTCATGTCTATGCTGTTACCAACAATTTTGATTAATTACACCAACAGTATACTTGTAAAAAGTGCAATATCGTGTTGGAAATCAAATTCACAACAGAAAACCATAATCACTTCACCAAAGGGAGTAGTCATTTCACAACAGCATTCAAAAATGAAGAAATTTGTCTATCCTGTTACTATGGTTACAGTAACAGGATTGACAATTGTAGACAGAAACGTCGTTTAAACAATTATCTTAACATATAGTTGCAAAACGAATGAAATATTTCGTTGTTTGAACTCATCTTAAAGTTATACCGTCTTATTCTTCCCAATTAAGCATTTGCAGGTGCAATACTGATATCGGTAACAGGATAGACAAAAAGGTAACAGGATAGACTTTTATATAGTGACATATCATAAACGTACGTTCCAGTTACCAATGAAATAAAGAGAACTAAAGAAGTAAACTAACTTATGAAGGATTTACTTGATGTTGGGTTTATTTGAAAGAGAGAAAAAAATGCCGAACAATATGAATTGCTATCTTAGACTTTCATTACTGGTGGTAATTTTTACAACCTTTGAAAACCAATTTTTAGAATCATTTTTCAGTACAACCTGGAAAATTGGCAAATAATCTATTATTTTACAGAATGAATATATATAGAAGTTTATTCTCTTGAAAACCATCTAATAGGCTACGTAAAACAAGCTAAAAATTTTATCTTAACCTTTTCTTAATAACCCAAAATTTCTTTTGAAAATGGTAACAGGAGAGACAAAATATTGTACCACCTATCAAAAATGTTTCAAGATATTCTTGTATGACATTATTAAGTTTGCATCTTTTAACATGTTGTTCTTTAAGTACTGTTTGTTTTGATTTGCTTATGTAGATGGTTGTTTGAATAAGTAACTTCAATTTCAAAATTCGACATTTTTTGAAAATGACCCGTATAATATACGTTATATCTGTTTAAGTTATTGAATTAACAATTTGCATGTATAGAATTTTATGATTTTTAAACAAAAATTTTGTGAACCAAACCATCAACCCTACTGCCAAAAAATTAGAAATGACCCAACAAATGTCTTCATGATTAAATCGAGTTAGGGTGTTGCCTTTGATATTCTTCATCAAAATAATTATAATGCAGTCATATCAAATTTGTTTTATACAAACTATTAATTTAAGAATAATTATAAAACCAATCCAATTGATAATTTTTGTTTTTTGGATGGAAATATTTGTTTCTTATTTTATTATAAATAAAGTTGTAACTATTAATGTTAATGAGATTTGAAGAATTTAAAAATTATATTTTTAAATCTGAACTACAAGTTCTTAATGTTACTATGTTGAATTAAAGCCTAGAATACTGTTTGATTGGTATGCAATATTGGAGAAAGGTCATTGGCCAATAGCGTATCTTTAAAACAGAAAGCTTCTCACTAATGAAAATTAATAATAAAGAATTTTCAGATTGCCAGATTACAATTTGAGAATAAAAGGCAATTTTTTTTATTTGATTTGATTTGACTGTTGGTTGCTTAACGTCCAGTGGCAAATATTTCATGCATATTCAGGACGAGAACAAATTAACAATAAATACAATAGGTAGGTTCTGTAATAAAGGCGTCCGGGATTAAGGTCGGAGAAATTTGGACTGCCACGGGAAATGAGGGTATATTGGATAGGGACCAGAATTTAGCCTTGCAACAGGTCACCTACGGACCCCTCAAAGAGTTGTTGCAAGGGTTCTAAACGTGCAAAGAGCGTGGCACTCTCGTCACACGAGGTATCGGATTTAACGTCCCCATTCTGACCGGACGTGGCTGCAAATTTGTACATCCCGCACAGCCAAGCGGACGCCCCACTTTAGCAAGGGTTTTACTGCCGGTCGGAGGAAGACCAATGGTGACCTTACTTCTATTCCCCAGTCACCCTTGGAGGGGGGGGGGGCAATTTTTTGAAAGCTTAATATTAAGTTTGATATTCACCATTCAATTTCAATCAATTTCCAACCCCTTGCATTTACAATATATGTCAGTATGGTTAATTAGAAAATGTAAGGAAAAAGTCAAAAAGATTAAGGCCATTTGAAGGATAAAATCACCATTTTTCATATTTATATTTAATTATTATTGACTTATTGAAGCATTCGATGTGTGTTTATTATTTTATTTTCATTTCTTGAACAAAGATGATCATTTGATATGAAAAAATTACAAAATTGACCTGTATATGTTTGGAAATGTATTTAAGGATAAAAAAAAAAAAAAAAAATCAAAAATGACCTTTTTTCAATCAAAATTAAAAAAAAAACAAAAAATATATCCTCTGGGATATTATTGTCAAGAATGCACCAGATGCAATATTACAAAGTGTATATATCAGTTTATGCCACAAAATTCGGACTAAAAATTTTTTGAACCATAAAGATGAGTTTTTTTGTGAATTTTTGCTAATCATGATTTCTGGAAAAACCTCAGATTTTTAAATTGAAAATTTTTATATAAGTTTAAACATTTATCCAAACATTCAAATGTTATTTTGTAACATTTATATATGTTATTGAATAGAAAAAGAAACAATGGCAATATGACTTCAGATTTTGTTGCAATAAAAGTGGTAAAAACATGAAAAAATTGACTTTTCATTGAGCATATTTGACGTTTTTCAAGCAAATTCGGAGTTTCTTGTTTCCATGGCAACCAACACTTCAACTTTCTGAATGAAAGTTGTTTTTGTTGTTAGTGCACCATAACAAACCCCTGATGTAAAAAATAAAGGAAATCCTGGAGTATGCATTTCTCATTTTCTTTGTAATTCTTTGATGCTTACAGAGAATGACTCTTAACATCAATTCGCTGTAATAATAGACCAAATATGAAAAATTTTGGCCAGATTATTTTTTTTTCGATTACTTTTTTCAAAGTTTAAATGGTCCAAATTAACAATCAAACTTAAAAAAAATCAATGAAAAAAAATTTTATAGTCTGGTTGCCATGGAAACAATGTGACATCATATGTTTATTTTAGTATAGCAAGGTGAAATGGCTAACAATGTATTTTATGGTACAAATGAGATAAAGAATCAATTTTTTTGTTATTTTCATGGGTATTAGAGAAGATATCAACCATTTAAACTGTTAACTGACAAATTCTTTGAATAAAAATAGTTTTTTGGTACATAAGGGTGTCCATTTAACACAAAAATCGGCATGATTTTTGTCATTTTTGACATCTGGTTTTACCCAAAACGCAGAATTTCCCACATAAAAGACTATAATACATAAAATTATATATGTTTTGTCAACAAATTACTGCAAAAAACGTTTTGGGTAAATGTTGCACAAAGTTGCCAATAGAGGAATACTAGTCATTAAAATTTACCCACAAATTCCTTTTTTTAGGCTGTTTGTAAATAAATATTTTATATGAATATTTTCATGATAAAATAGTCCTTTCTTATGAAAAAAAAAACTATTTTAGATGTATTGAGGGTCCTTATATCATATTACATATTCCAGAAATAAAAAAAAAATTATGCTCAAACTAAACTAGGTGTAATTTTGAAAAACGAGTTATTTCCCTTTTTTTTAAATCTTCGTTCAGGAGATAGAAAAAAACAGTAGCAGCAATAACATCCCAGCAGACAATTATTATACCATTTCTGGATTACTATTCCTTGTTTGACAGTTTTACAACAATTATCATTATTATCATTGCAATATTCCATAGAAATTATGTGACTTAATTAATTATGAATGTTGCTTGTCCATTTTAAAAACAATTTCCTGACATAATGAACTAAGAAACACAAGCTACACTCTTGGCAGAAATTAGCTCAATAAATTTTGCAAACATAACATGTATTCATTTTGCAACCGTCATCTGAAACACATTGAAAGCCTAATAGAACGCAGAAAAAGAAAAACCACTTGTGACGTTCCAGATGTGATCAATGTACATAACTTATGAGAAACAGTCAAGGAGCAAGAGAACAGCCATAACGGCAGACAGGAAACTTACCATCAACCAGGTTCTTCTTGTCCACAAAAATGCTGGATATGTTTTGCCAGTTGGAACACGTAAGAATTGTTTGTTTGTTTATATATTATCTTCCTCCTCTCAAAATGAAATGTTCTGTAATTGCCTTAATAGAACTAGGGGGTTTCCCCTGCCTGTCATGAGGGTACTGGTACAGCACCGAGCGATCCAAAGGGATACATTACACAAGGGTCACAGTTGGGTACTCTCTGCCTCTACTTCGAGTGCACCCCTCTCTTTAAAACTGTTGAAAAAGCAAGGCAAGGAGTCTTAAACTTAGATTTAGGACCTGACAATTTTAGCAGGGATTGACACCGAGTAGAAAGGTAAAGGTACACCTAGCTTAGCTCGCAATGTATAAACCCTTGGAGTAACTGTAAGGAACCAGTGAGACTGGACATGTAACACTTTTAATACTTGAAGAGCGGTTGGAGAGGCAGCTATTTACACCAAGCTTACCTTGTAATGTTTAAGCCCTTGGGGTAACTGTAGAGACCAGTGAGACAGACCAAGTAACACTTTACAAAAATTTCCAAATATATTTCCTCAAATTCAAACTTGGTTAATATCATGGTTTACAGTTATATCAAATAATTAAAACTAATCAAATTCAGTTATAAAAGAATCATTACATGATCATTAAAAACTATTACCGTAATATAATTATTTACATATTTTTATATTGATTAATTTCACTCGCTGATTATCTCCCATTATTTCAACTAAAAATAGATAATTATGTATCTACAATTATGGAATGCCTAAGTGCCAACACTGTTCTATTTCAAATTACTTAGTCCGTCTCACTGGGCTCTATCGTTACCCCAAGGGTTTATTTTAACAACTGTTTGATAATCAAATGATGTGAATTGGTTATTATACAATATATGATGTCATTTAACCTTTAATGATGCGCGCACATGACATTATATGATGTACACTCTAATATTGCCATTATTGGTCTTAATACCAAACAAAAGTAAAATCATAACTGAAGTGTACGGAAATTTTGTTTCCGAAAAAAGCAAATTATTTTTTGCCCATTTTAACCCAGAAATTTGGTTCCTTGATCTTGTTTTCTGTATTTTACTGTTATTTAAAAGATATCGATCAAAGTCAATGTACATTTGTAACGCATGCATTTGACAATTTATTTTTCAGCTATGTCCAGGAATTGTAGACAAAAACTTTTGATTCCACAGCGCATTGAACATGAAAAGGATTTTACAGATGAAACACGGATAGAAAATGTATGTGAAAGAAATATTCATTCATGCTTTAATATGAATTATAGTCTTTTAATTTCACCATTTAAAATTTATATATAATGCACGGTTTCTTAACAATAATTGATTCTGATTCAGCAATTTTTAAAACTCATATATCCTAGACTAGTGAGCTCGGAATTAAAGACACTAATAACTGACACCGATTATTCCTGCTTTATACTTAGACATTTACTTTCAAATTAAGACTGCTGGTAGATCACAATGAAAAATGTATTACAGATATAATGATTTTAATTTTCAAATTTCCCATTTATGTTTAGTAATATTCTAGCATTACCATTGATCACCAATATAAGGAATTTATGTATCCAAATTTATACGCTACCCCTCAGCTAATTCTATTTATCTGTATTTTGTAACGAAAGACCCGTTAACAATCCTCAGCGTCTCCTTACATCATACCTTGCAAGCTGTTTAGTAATCGCAGGCGCGTAGCGGAAGGTAACCGCTTTATCAATAATTTTCGTTGGTACGTACCCTACCTAAAATTTCTATAAACAATATTAGGATATAAGCGAGTTTTTCGTACAGGTATAAAAAGAAAATAAGATTTTTACAGGAAGAACAAAGAAACAATTCTGAATCTTACAAAAAATTGTTGGAATGATCATTAGAGAAACTTCCATGATACTGATATGAAAGCGATAGTAAAAGACGTAGAAGCACACGTGCACATATTTGACTATATCTTTGGTCTTGGTCTCCGGGAAAGTTTTTTTCGAAGATGTCAATGCAATTTCCCAAAAGAGAACTGACGAGTCATTTGGGCTTTATTTTGGCAGAATATCACCAATTTTGGCAATAATTACGTTTTAGAAAGTTTTGAATGTACAGCAAGAAAAAGGGGATGGAAAATGCGAAATAATTGTCCTCCAGATGGCAACTGCTTCTTTTTAATAGCCAGTGCCCAAATTGATAGATTGGGTACAGACGAGTCAGGGATTTACACTTTTAACGCATAAACTATGAAAAATAAAATATTTACTGGTAGTCAGTTGTGCTGAAAATTCATAAATTTTGGAAGTGTCAAGATATAATGAAACTTTCCGAGTTACCTACAACACGGTAGTCTTATTTAATAATATACTGATCGACCATCTTTTAAGTTGATGCATGTTAATAAAACTTTAACATGTTTATATTGCATTCTAGGTGGAACACGATTACAGTACAACACTTGTTTTAAGAAAAAATCCTGTTAATCTCTGTATTACTTATAAATGATCTTAATTTTTCTCCATCAATATCTATTTTAAAATTCAGAGAAAAAAACCCAAAGTGTAATGCTGCAGCATTGCAAACTCAAACAAGAAAATGTAACAAGGGAGAGGAGTCCGAATTAATCAGAGATTTTGTTCTTAGCAATGCAGCATTTCTTTTAATTATTTAACTTTTTATTCATGGAAGACACAATTCAGTTGCAACACTTGTTTTAAGAAAAAAATCCTGTTTATCCGTTTATTACTTATAAATGGGCTTAGTTTTTCTCAATCAATATCCACATATTATTCATACAATACATTCCTAGAAGAAAATGGGTAAAATATCAAAAGTGAAGAATTCATTTGCTCATGTAAAGAAAGAGGTTATCAACTTGAAAACAGAATTGGACCATTTTGAAATTCAGAGAAAAAACCCAGAGTGTAATGCTTCTGCAAAGTCCTTTACTACAAAACTAAAGATCTACAGGGCCTAGATGTTACTCTGAATTCACTATAGAAAACGTTTGATGATTTAAAAAAAACCGCAAACCTCCCTGTGGGTTCCTACCATCCAAAGAAATATTCAATAATTGGAGTCATTTGGAACTCACTTACCAAGCCTCTTGGATAAAATAAATATGATTTCATCTGAAATTTAAACTTTATGTTTCCATGGTTATGACCTTTTAAAACAAGATCCCCAATAATTTTATTCCATATATTGAAACTATATGTTGCCTCAATGGAAAGTTTAATGTCCTATTCCAACACGGATGCGTACGTTTTCTATCATCCCCTAAAAATGGGTATTGCATATACTTGTTGCTCTTCCGTGTATCCAAAGATCAGGTGAGAAAAGCATTTAATATTTAATATTTTTAAATTGATATTAATTTTTCAATTTGCATTTATTCGCTTTTATTACACTATACATTATATCTCTACTTTCAGAGATTCTCTATAAAACAGCCGAGACGTCAGCAGTAATGCAAGCCGAATATGTTATCGAGAATTAAAGCTGGTGAATAACAGTTTTATGTCGACATTTTTATGCAATGCAAGGTTCTGGCAAGTTCATTAGAGACAATACCAGTGTACATTCCTAGGAGTCCACCACACCAGCTAGTGCTAAAAACTTATTAAGATAACCCCCAGTTTTTGGTCGGGTTCGTGTTGCTTAGTCTTTAATTTTCTATGTTGTGTTTTGTGTACTGTTTTTTTTTTCTGTTTGTCTTTTTCTTTTTTTGCCATGTCGTTGTCAGTTTATTTTCGATTTTATGAGTTTAACTGTCCCTTTGGTATCTTTCGTCCCTCTTTTATTAACCTTTCTTATCCTCGTTCACCTGTTATCCAATTTACCACCAATGGAATCTTCTAGTGATTGCCACTAAGCTGAGTCGGTGGAGAAATGATCCCTTTGTTTGTGCCGATGTGTACCGTAAATGACAATGCTTTCCTGAGGCATATGCTATTTACCATCAGAAATGTAGCTTTACTTCAGGACAGGGAAACATTTACCTATTGTAGCACCAGTTCAAAAACGAAAAAAGCAAGGTAGACCACGTTTTTGGTTTTTGTCGAGCCTTCGACTTTAGTCGAAAAAGCGAGACATAGCGATCCTACATTCCGTCGGCGTCGTCGTCGTCGTCGTCGTCGTTGTCGTCGGCGGCGTCCACAAATATTCACTCTGTGGTTAAAGTTTTTGAAATTTTAATAACTTTCTTAAACTATCCTGGATTTCTACCAAACTTGGACAGAAGCTTGTTTATGATCATAAGATAGTATCTAGAAGTAAATTTTGTAAAAATAAAATTCCATTTTTTCCATATTTTACTTATAAATGGACTTAGTTTTTCTGCCGGAAAATATTACATTCACTCTGTGGTTAAAGTTTTTAAAATTTTAATAACTTTCTTAAACTATCCTGGGTTTGTACCAAACTTGGACAGAAGCTTGTTTATGATCCTAACATAGTATCTAGAAGTAAATTTTGTAAAAAAATAAATCCATTTTTTTCCTTATTTTACTTTTAAATGGACTTAGATTTTCTGCCAGGAAACAACATATTTACTCTGTGGTTAAAGTTTTTAAAATTTTAATAACTTTCTTATACTATTTTGGATTTGTACCAAACTTGGACAGAAGCTTGCTTATGATCAAAAGCTAGTATCTAGAAGGAAATTTTGTAAAAAAATAAATCCATTTTTTCCGTATTTTACTTTTAAATGGACTTAGATTTTCTGCCAGGAAACAACATATTCACTCTGTGGTTAAAGTTTTTAAAATTTTAATAACTTTCTTATACTATTTTGGATTTGAACCAAACTTGGACAGAAGCTTGTTTATGATCAAATGCTAGTATCTAGAAGGAAGTTTTGTTTTCTTCCAGTTAACATTACATTCAGTCTGCAGTTAAAGTTTTTAAACATTTATTAGATTCATAAACTCTCCTGGATTTTTACCAAACTTGGACAGAAGCATCTTACAATCAGAAGATAGTATCAAGAGGAATATTTTTATTGATTTACTACCTCATTTTTGTTGAGCCTGCGATTAACAGAAAAGTAGGCGAGACACTGGGTTCCACGGAACCCTTACGAATTTTTCTTGAATTTATTTACTGGGAACATATCTTTTCATATTGTTCACGTGTAAATCGATTTTGACTGAATCTTTTTTTTTATATTAAATTAAGTTGAACTCATTTTGATGGTTTTATACTTGTCTACACTCTTTCTGGTCACTAAAAACTATTGATTCATACCTAGATTTTGTTATATTTTCTTAAATTTTACAAAGTATAGGCGCCGCCATGGACAGGAAGAAGGACTCCCACTTACGTGTCCCTGAAAAATTGCGACATGTCATAACACTTACAATTTGGTTAAAAGGGTACACTAACATTAAATTGGAGTTTCTCCCTCCCTTATATTCAAAATAACATGTATGGTTATATAACTCATTAAACATATATAATTAAGACCTACGGTCTTTTGATTTGACTTATATTTCATCTGTAAATAGGCTACCAAATCTCCGTCTTCTAGCTCACTATGCATGCTGCTGACTATATAGACATACAGAGTTGGTAGCCTGACCAATATTTTCACATAACAATTCTAATTCATATTTATTAAACCCTTAATAATCGGAGACATTTATTTCATTTCAAACATGATTGAATTTATTAGAAATAAAATCAGTTACGGATATCAATAATTCCAGTTACGTATGTCATTGAAAATTTATTTACTTCAGTTACCCGTATCATCACGAAATTTTAGATAGCTGTTTTCTCCATTTAGCGGTTGACTTTTTTTGTAGACGAAACGCACGTCTGGCGCAAAAACAAAATTTCAATCCTGGTACCTATGATGAGTGTATTGTACATTTAGTTTCTTAAACATGGTAATAAAACGATGTTTGGATATTATTAAGCAACATATTCTCGAATTCAATAATTTGCCTAATGGATAATTTTTCACACCCTTTTTGTCCAAGATTCAGTTTTTTTTTTAGAATCTTTTAAAATGTCTTTTGAAGTAATCCAATGGCGGTTCACTGCAGAGGTGTTTAATTGTACGGATTGTCCGTATTTACCCAGATTTTTTAATAAAATTACTCAATACGGATTCGTCATGAAAAAGTACGGATTTTCCACCAATCCGGAAAAAAAAATCATAGTTGCTTCCGTTTACGGCGATCGGTGTCTAAAAGGCGCTTTTTGACTTGGAATCCCGCTCGTTAAAGCGCAAAATGATAGCAATCAAGGCTTATTTCATGGACGGCATGGATGCCGGCGTTTCTGAAAAACGCAAAAATGAAAGTTTTGAACAAGAATCAGCGCATAAGAAAAGGAAATGCCTACAAGAGTATTAAGACTCGTACACGACTCTCTAGCCTTGCCTTCGGTCATCCAAGAAAGGGGAATGTATGGTATATTGTACAGTATGCAATTCAGATTCTCCGTCATGTAAAAGGGAAACAGCACAATGATCGGACTGAACTCTGAACTATGAATTGAATATGATCTCCAGAGTACCTTGTTGGACTCTTAAACTTCTAGTCATAAGTATTCAAATCAAATCGTCCCTATTGAGTTTATTATTTTGAGGTTTTGTATATATAATGTGTTGTACAAAGATTAAATGTTTAATAAAAATTTAAATGTACATATCTTGTTTCTTTATAAGTTCACACTGCATACCAGATCTGCATATATTGACTTATTCCAATCTTGATCTCAACTTTTCGTCAAATCATACAAATCGTATGTTATAATCTTGGTCAAAATCATTGTTCCTAAAATATCTGAATAAGACTGCAGATACCGTCAGAATGCAGGAAATAGTGTGGTGTTAAAAAGTACAACCACAAAAACTCTGAACTATGAATTGAATATGATCTCCAGAGTACCTTGTTGGACTCTTAAACTTCTAGTCATAAGTATTCAAATCAAATCGTCCCTATTGAGTTTATTATTTTGAGGTTTTGTATATATAATGTGTTGTACAAAGATTAAATGTTTAATAAAAAATTAAATGTACATATCTTGTTTCTTTATAAGTTCACACTGCATACCAGATCTGCATGTATTGACTTATTCCAATCTTGAGCTCAACTTTTCGTCAAATCATACAAATCGTTTGTTATAATCTTGGTCAAAATCTTTGTTCCTAAAATATCTGAATAAGACTGCAGATACCGTCAGAATGCAGGAAATAGTGTGGTGTTAAAAAGTACAACCACAAAAACTCTGAACTATGAATTGAATATGATCTCCAGAGTACCTTGTTGGACTCTTAAACTTCTAGTCATAAGTATTCAAATCAAATCGTCCCTACTGAGTTTATTATTTTGAGGTTTTGTATATATAATGTGTTGTACAAAGATTAAATGTTTAATAAAAATTTATAAATGTACATATCTTGTTTCTTTATAAGTTCACACTGCATACCAGATCTGCATGTATTGACTTATTCCAATCTTGAGCTCAACTTTTCGTCAAATCATACAAATCGTATGTTATAATCTTGGTCAAAATCTTTGTTCCTAAAATATCTGAATAAGACTGCAGATACCGTCAGAATGCAGAAAATAGTGTGGTGTTAAAAAGTACAACCACAAAAATACTGAACTCCATGGAAAATTCCCAACGGAAAGTCCCTAATCAATTGGCAAAGTCAAAAGTTCAAACACATCAAACGAATGGATAACAACTGTCATATTCCTGACTTGGTACAGGCGTTTTCATATGTAGAAAATAATAAACTTAACCTGGTTTTATAGCTAGCTAAACCTCTTACTTGTATTATTGATTGATTGATTGTTGGTTGCTTAACGTCCAGTGGCAAATATTTCATGCATATTCAGGACGGGAACAAATTAACAATAAATACAATAGGTAGGTTCTGTCATAGAGTCGTCCGGGATTAAGGTCAGAGAAATTTAGACTGCCACGGGAAATGAGGGTATATTGGATAGGGACAGAAATTTAGCCTTGCAACAGGTCACCTACGGACCCCTCAAAGAGTTGTTGCAAGGGTTCTTAACGTGCAGAGAGCGTGGCACTCTCCTTACACGAGGCATCAGATTTAACGTCCCCATTCTGACCGGACGTGGTTGCAAATTTGTACATCCCGCACAGCCAAACGGACGCCCCACTTTAGCAAGGGTTTTACTGCCGGTCGGAGGAAGACCAATTGTGACCATACTTCTATTCCCCAGTTACCCTTGGGGTTATTCCAAAAGAACATCGCGCGTCACAAGTACAATCCATATTGTGTATTTGGTGTACAATAGATGAAATTGGTTTCCTGGCAATGATGTAAAATTGCCCCAAAACCTCATTGAGACGAACTTCGCCGAATTCCTCAAAATGTATGTCCTGTCCCGATTCCCTCAGGTATTCTCGGAGTGTGTTCCGGGCCTTTTTGTTTGAAGGGAGGGTGTTAGTAGCATTTATCTTTAGACTTTTCCCCATTACTTCTGCCTCAGATGTCTGCCCTAAACGTTTTAAGCTTCAGTCGCCATCTTCCTACATTGTTTACTACATGCAAACCTTCTAGTAAAAATGGACGTCACACTTAACCCCAAAACATCTTAATGAACTAAAATTTAAAAAAAAAAAACGTAGAAGACGTAGAAGACTTACAGAGGCCAGACTTGGGACGAGCACAATAATGCGGCGGGGTTTAACATGTTAAACTAGATATTATATTCTTTTGTTCTTGTAGACTTTAAAAATAAGCGTCAGCAGTTGTGGCATGATTGCCAATGAGACAACTAAAGTTCAAATGAAAATGTAAAACGGAATGGTGAATCTTATGTAAAGAAACGCAGTTATCAATTTAAAGAAAATAACACGCAATGGACTTCAGTCAATTAGGGAATATAACCGTTTAATGAAACATCACCAGGAGCAAAATTGTGTACACCCTACATAGTAAAAAGTACGCCGCACTCTGTTAAGAAGATTTATATTTCTGAAAGAGGAAAACCTGGATGCATCCATACCTTGTTTACACGTACTTCGATCCGAAGTTTCGATGTCTTTGAGTCAATATGAATCCAAATATAAGTAAAAATGTCTTTGTAAGTATCTTTAGCATTAAGGACGTTGAATTTCCTGTATTATTTTTCAGACAGATCTCATCCTTTAAATGTCAAATGGTGGAGTCAATGCCTTCTTATCTCCACTTTAAGTTATACAAAGGCAAGGAGTAGCAACATGTAAAATGATCGATACAATGCCATAGGAACACATATGTGCATTCAGAATTTGCAGTATGACTTGTTATCGGAAGGTGTGAACAAAAATACCGAACTCCAAAGAAAAACGAAAAATCCGTTAACAATTAGAAAAATCAAAAGCTTAAAAACATATCAAACGATTTGAAAACAACTGTCATGACAAGTTTAGTCTCCTATATAAGAATTTAAAAATACTGCTATAAATCAAGTGCACCGAATTCAATTAAAGTAGAGTAATCCATCTGCTGTTCTATATTAGTTCTTTCTAAAGATGTGTCTTGCAAACAAAAAGTGTGTATTGAAAGATCCCTATTGCATCTTGTGTCATTCATTCCAGGACCGACTTAAGAGTTCTTGACTGGATATTTGTGGCTATGCAAATCTTAGTGAGAAACGTCCTATAAGAGTTTAAGAAATCTGCTGCTGAGGTAAGTTATTGTAGCTCTCTCCTACCGAACATAAAATGGACACATTTAAAGGTTAACAAAAGTTTTCAGTACAAACCTGTACTTAAAAATTATCACAGGGAAGCCAACATCATATACTTGGAGGATTGATTGATTGATTGTTTGTTGCTTAACGTCCAGTGGCAAATATTTCATGCATGTTCAGGACGAGAACAAGTTAACAATAAATACAATAGGTAGGTCCTGTAATAGAGGCCGTCCGGGATGAAGGTCGGGGAAATTTGGACTGCCACGGGAAAATGAGGGTAAATTGGATAAGGACAGAAATTTAGCCTTGCAACAGGTCACCTACGGACCCCTCAAAGAGTTGTTGCAAGGGTTCTTAACGTGCAAAGAACGTGGCACTCTCTTTACACAAGGCATCGGATTTAACGTCCCCATTCTGACCGGACGTGACTGCGAACTTGTACATCCCGCACAGCCAAACGAACGCCCCACTTTAGCGAGGGTTTTACCGCCGGTCGGAGGAAGACCAATGGTGACCATATTTCTATTCCCCAGTCACCCTTGGGGATTATACTTGGAGGATAACTGTAGTGTACGAGTGAAACAATTTATTTCAGTATGAATTTGAATCAAAGAGCTGGAAGCTCTGAGGGAAAAGAGGGCCTATGATTTATGTTTTTTTTTTGTATCTAATGATTGTCTAGACTTTTCACCATTAATCCTTATATGAATCATGCTATTACCAAATTTGTAAACTTTGCAAAGCGTCAGTCAATGAATGTAAACTTTGCAAAGTGTCAGTCAATAAATGTAAACTTTGTACAGTGTCAGTCAATGAACCATAATCATGACGATGGGGTGGGGCTATAAAACCTCTATGAAAATGAGACTTGCAAATGCCAATAAATTTGCATACCCAAGATCATTGATTTAACATTGTTTAGCAGTTCATGTTAAACAAATCTAATCACAAAGTGACAAACAACGGCTGCATAACGATTAACATTGGCCTACCACTAATGGTTTCCCTTGGACTGACTAAATTACAAACTAATACATGTTAACTAAGCAAAAGTATCAAAGTCA
This sequence comes from Mytilus californianus, assembly GCF_021869535.1. Lineage (NCBI taxonomy): Eukaryota > Metazoa > Mollusca > Bivalvia > Mytilida > Mytilidae > Mytilus > Mytilus californianus. The sequence goes on from NW_026262739.1 coordinate 179,496, forward strand.
ATAGATAATTAACGAGGGGGAAGGGCCAAATAGTCTCCATCAATCAATCAATCAATCAATTTTTCAAAAACAGTATTTTCTTTACTTATAATCATGAATATGTGTTAAATTGATTTGTGATACATAAGATGATATTGAAAATAAGTTGCGGTTAATGCTCATTTAAAGTATAGCTCCATTTTAATATAGTAACTTGGCAAAAAAGATGTTTCATTCATCCTGAAAAAAGTAGTCTGCTGTTTAGTAACTGCAACAGACCTGGCAGAGACTAATGTTTGAAATTTCAATTCCGTCTAAAAATTTGAAGTCAGTTATAACCTGATGTTATTTTCAATAAAGTTACAAGTCAATGGTTACTGATGAAACTGTATTGTTTCCAGATACAACAATGTTAGCAGAAAAGGAATCATTCCCTCAATAACAGCTTCAATTTCTTCATCGTCTCCAACTATATCTTTCATAGCTGCTAGAGTGCATTTGTAGTCTGTGAACAAATCTCCATCATGCTTGCAGACAAGAATAAATTCATCTTCCTCTTTGTAGAAACTATCTACTATGACATTGTGCTTTTCTGATACAAACTACAAAATATAACGATTTAAATTAGATTTTTTTTTTATATCTTATGCATCTTTTGCTTGGCAAGCTATTTTACAGGACCTCTTGTAATTTCACATGTTTCTACAGATATAGTCAACATAAGATATGTTGTAATTTCAGATGTGTTGGTGTGAATGTAAATGCAATGACTTAGAAAATGTAAACATGTGTTTCAGGTATTGCTGCATATCAATATTAATTTCAAAATCTCTATTACTAGTATCTGTTTGTGCGACTTTTTTTTCTGCAAGTTAATCAATGATTCAAAAAAAAGAAAATATATCTGAATTATAATATTATACATCAGACATCTGAGTATAATGTTATTTTAACTTTTTGACACTCAGTTATTGGCAAATAATATGGTTTGAAGTGCTCATTTGCCTTGTTGGTCTTTTGGCAAAGAAGATGCACAAACTCCTTAACAGATATTTTAAACTTGTCATACAGTGATTTATAAAAAAATTTGAGATTGGTTGAATAATCGATGTAATTATAAATTGGTAATGTTAGATTGTTGGTTCGATTATACAATTTCAGTCCTTTTAAAATATATAGAAACAGGGCACATGTTGACTTGCAATAATATTGGACAAAGTTGATATGTGTTTTTTAAGTTTAAGATTGCATGTAAAATTATAAAACATGTACATCAAGAGTGCTTTGTGGTATAGTCTGTAGACTAATTTCTCCCTTATGTAGATTCAATTTCAGGAATGTAACTTTGTTGGTTTTTCCTACTTCAATACTGTTTTCTGCTTAGCTTCTCCACAAACTGATCTTAACTTCAGCTGTGTTGTATTTTACATATATCTGACGGAGTGTTATGGTCTCTTGTGTCCTCTGTGTTACTCTTTCTACTATGGCTTTAACCTAAATATATTGATCATTGATTATATAATATTTGGAAAAAAACAAGTTTTTATTCAAACTTCTTCATGGTTACTTCCCCCAAGGGTGACTGGGGAATAGAAATATGGTCACCATTGGTCTTCCTCCGACCGGCGGTAAAACCCTCGCTAAAGTGGGGCGTCCGTTTGGCTGTGCGGGATGTACAAGTTCGCAGTCACGTCCGGTCAGAATGGGGACGTTAAATCCGATGCCTCGTGTAAAGAGAGTGCCACGTTCTTTGCACGTTAAGAACCTTTGCAACAACTCTTTGAGGGGTCCGTAGGTGGCCTGTTGCAAGGCTAAATTTCTGTCCCAATCCAATGTACCTTCATTTTCCCGTGGCAGTCCAAATTTCCCCGACCTTCATCCCGGACGGCCTCTATTACAGGACCTACCTATTGTATTTATTGTTAACTTGTTCTCGTCCTGAACATGCATGAAATATTTGCCACTAGACGTTAAGCAACCAACAATCAATCAATCAATCATGGTTACTTTTACATTTCATTTCTCCTGCCTTGATTAAGCATGGAATAAGAAGACTATAGATAAATACCATTTATCTACTGCAAAGTTATGATTTTTTTGGATATATCATATATATGTTTCTCAATTCAATAATGGTGTCATCAGAATAAATAATGAAATGAAATGATATAGTGACATGCAGATATGTTGTTTAGGCAGAATAATGTTATAAAACATTTTACGTCCCAACTTTTTAATTGGAAAACATTGGAAAATCCAGGAACCGCCCCTAAAGGTAAGAGTATTGTTAAACTTTGCAGTATATCTGAGGAAGTTAAAGTTGCACACTTTAGCACAGTAAGAACAAAGAGATTTCACCCATGCGATGTGTTAACCAGAGGTTATTGTACAGTATTTAGGCATCCAGACTATGCAAGGTCCTAACTTTCCACATTTAAGGACAGTTGTAAAACAAGTATGAACATGATTAAATATCTAAGAAAACATTAATCCAAATAGTCTAACAACAACGTGTTTCCAAATTTTTATTGTTCCCTTTCCTCCCTCCTCAAGAGTCCTTGGTAGAGGGAAAGTCGTATTTCTTTTTCCTGTCCCTCAATCTCTGTATGCAAGTCTTCCACCTTTCCCCAAATGGTTCCTATTGGCGGATTTTCTCATCTGAAAATTTCAGTGCAGATAGATCTTGACCTGGTGAACATTTTTACCAATGTCAGATTTGCTCTAAATGCTTTAGTTTCAGAGCTTTAAGCCAAAAAAATACATTTTGAATCAGACATATATTACAAGTAGGTATTTACTTGCTGAGGAACTTCCTCTTCTGGCCAGTTTTTTAAAATGCGCTGTACTTCAGTGAAAGCTTCTTCAGTGTATTCAGCTACCGACAATACCGTGCCTAGTCCTTCTTTGCTGTAATTCTGAAACAAAACAAATCATTATCTTTTGTTATTTTTTATTATAAAAAATCTGAACCAAATAGTCTTATTAGATGTTTTGCCTCTTGAGCTCTTAACTCTTAAGTGTCAGTGTCTCTCTCACAGTCTGTTTTTGTTAATTTTTGTGCTTAGAAAAATTATAAAAAAGGTATTTATAATATTTCATAAATTGTTTTTATCAGGCAATTAGCCAACCACTGTACAAGTAATGGGTACGCAAATAAGTTTTTTGCTTTAATTGAACTTGTATCCCACTTCCTTGTTGAGCAGGCAGTAATGTGAATGTTTCTTTTTATGTAACAGTTAATATTTGTGTCCTCTTCGCGGTCTGCGTTTAAACTATGTCGTTTTCTTAGAAAATTAGAGACAATGATTTAGATTTTAACCACTAAAGTATCAAGTGTTGGGTACAAATTTCAGGATAAAACAATATATGTACATTGTCGGAAAATATAATATTACAGCAATAGGTTAAAATGTATTTCTTGTGTCTTTGATTTTAATAATTCATATACAAAGCAGAATTTTAAGCTGTTGTGCTACTATCTATTGTGGTTTTACTTTTTTCAATTTTCCCAAACACATCTGTAGCAGTATCTTTCCAGTTTGTATTATTTCCTTTTGCAAGGAAGATTTGCCTAGCTTGAAATACTTTATTCTAAAATAGTAATAAAAAGAGCCTGAAGTAGAGTGGGTTTTATTTTGGTTAGTGCCCATCATATTTTTTTTATTATATTATTTTTTCTTATAAATTATAATGTTAGTTTTCTCGTTTGAATTGTTTCATATTTTTTCATCTCCGTGCCTTTCATCGTCCACTATAGAATCGGAGCAAGAAAAAGCATTTGCATTGCAAAAATTCTTGACTTATGGGAAAAAGTTAAACACAAACCCCGAGTCCACCACTTTAACAGATAATGAGCTGACAATCCCCAAAACAAGTGCATGTGCACGTAAGCCTTGTCAAAGGAAACGTACGGAAAGTGCAAAAACTACATCTTCAAACAGGGCTAAAATACAGTGAACCTTAGTGGTAAAAAATCTACGGCTTATCAAAATTGGACCACCATGTACAAAATGCATAAAGATTATGTTAGATATGAATGTAAATATTACTATAACGACTAAACAAAAATATGGACCCCAAGGTAGAACCACGTCCTCGTCCTGGGGTCTATAACACGCTTTTAAAAATTAAAAAGATGGCAAAGCGTGGCTGAGAGTTCTATTAATAAAGCATCTTCGAAAATTGGCAAACAACCATGTACATAGCGTATATCGATTGTGTCAGATATGAATGTAAACACGCTTACAATATAACAAAGCGTATCTGAGCGTTCTTCAAATGAAGCATCGCATTGATATAACAGAGTACAGGTAGAACATATCATTACTCAAATGAATCAAGAGATTATATTCTATTATTCCGACTCTATATTTACCTTCATTCTTTTATTCATTCTCTGACTTTGATGAAAACAGTACATAAATTATCTTAAACATATTCTTTATATTTAATAAAAACTTCACAATCCCTATCTTTCTTACATATGTTTCATTTCTTCATCTATCAATATAATAAAAAAAATATCAATTTATTTCTGCCCATATATTAAAAATGATTAAATGCATATTTTATTTGATATATATTTGGAATAAGTAAACTAGGTAAAAAAAAATATGTTTTCTTGTCGCTAATAAGTGAGACCCGTTATGAAGTATGTCTGGTTTAGATTGTATCAATTGTCATTTTTTTAAACAATATCGAGATCTTCTGTCGAATATAGCTGTCAATGAGGTCATACTATCGACCATATCTCTACTCTGCAGTCACCTCTTTTTGTATAGTTGATTACTTTTATCACAACTCTCATTTGATTTAGTCAACAAAGTTTATTAAAGAACACACAAGTTGATATGTCACCGTGTGTTTGTCCAACACTTGTACTTGTTGATCGCTCACAACGAAACGTTAGCCCCTCCTTTTCTTACTGTCGATCGGAAGAAGTGAAACGTGATCATATTTCTATTTCCCTTGGGACAAATCGGTTTCCACGATCAGAATGATTTAACAGATTCCATTTCACAACTCATTGTAATATTAATAATACAAACGACAAAATTATTTTTCACATTCCGCGTGCTTAAATCTCCATTGAACTTTCACTTCAATCAAAGAAAACTACACTGAATTATATTTGTTTATTAATCGATATAGATCAAATGATCGGTTGCTCCTTGACTAGTTGTTAATACTGGTTCTCTGTAACTATTTAAACTCTTACAAAGGGAGTGTGGCACGCATGGTCATGGATTTTCTTCAAACTTCACACACTTACTAGTCTTGATGAAACAAACAAAAAATGGAAAAATTTTGGTTGCTAAGCATATCGGTTGCCATAGCAACCGATGACCAGTTTTACCTCTTCTGGATATCTATGATTTTAAGCTGAAAAAGGCTATTTTCAACATAATTTTTCATAATAAATAATTAAGAAAAAGAATAATTCTTTATGATTTTATTAAATATATGCATTTTATAAATGTAATTTAATAACTGGTATTTTCATATTCATTTTTCAATCATTGTCACATATACCCCCCTTTTTATGTGGTTTGCACTAGGTAAAAAATACCCTTTTGAGGTCATTTTTGAATGCTCACAATAATTTTTTGCGGACACTTGACTTTAAGTCAACCATGAATTCATAAAAACCATAGTCTTATCTTATCAATGATGCAAAAAAGTAATGGGGATGTATGTCTCATTATTTTGTTACCATGGATACAAAATGCTTAGTTTTCATTTTTACTGAAAAAAAAAATTTTGAAAATTTTTGAAAAAAAATGTTTGAAACCTAATTCTGCAGTCAGAAAAAAATAAATAAATATACAATATGTAGAAATTATTGTAGTCATCAAAATTTTAAACATATTCATATATAACGGTATTATAGTTTTAACTGTGTTGCTATGAAAACAATTTCATGATGATACACAAGTTTTAAACAATTTTGAAAAAGTTTCAGTTTCTTAAATGTGCACAAAAGTAGGAAAACTAAAACACTTATTAAGTTTCACTGTATACACACATGTGTATATATATAAATAATTTTGCTAGTAAAGTATATCGATAAAGGTGTTACCACTTGAAGGACACAAACACAATTTCTCTAATCTGGATAAAAGTGCTGATTATGAAGAAATTTCAGTCTGTTTTCATGATCATCAAAAATATATAAGAAAAACAATTACCCAATCTAGAAAAAACAAATATAATCATTTAAAAAATATATATTCAATTGTGCAATATTTGTCATTGAATGTGTTGCCATGGAAACAAGCAGTCCATTTGCAAAAATACTGATAAGTGCTAATTTTTACAAATTCGTTTTAATGAACTTCGATACATATAGCAATGAATAAAATTGAGAATGGAAATGGGGAATGTGTCAAAGAGACAACAACCCGACCACAGAACAGACAACAGCAGAAGGCCACCAACAGGTCTTCAATGCAGCGAGAAATTCCCGCACCCGGAGGCGTCCTTCAGCTGGCCCCTAAACAAATATATATACTAGTTCAGTGATAATGAACGCCATACTAAACTCCAAATTGTACACAAGAAACTAAAATTAAAAATAATACAAGACTAACAAAGGCTAGAGGCTCCTGACTTGGGAAAGGCGCAAAAATGCGGCGGGGTTAAACATGTTTATGAGATCTCAACCCTCCCCCTATACCTCTAGCCAATGTAGAAAAGTAAACGCATAACAAAACGCACATTAAAATTCAGTTCAAGAGAAGCGAGTCTGATGTCAGAAGATGTAACCAAAGAAAATAAACAAAATGACAATAATACATAAATAACAACAGACTACTAGCAGTTAACTGACATGCCAGCTCCAGACTTCAATTAAACTGATTGAAAGATTATGTCTTCATCTTATGAATATCAGGCACAATCCTTCCCGTTAGGGGTTTAGTATCATACCATCATAACATATATGAGAAGAACATAACCCGTGTCATGCCAACAACTGGTTTTGAAATAAATGTGTTTAGTGCCGATGCAAAGACCCTATAAGTGAATCAATATTAACGCCAAAATATGCAATCTTTAATGACCTGACAACAGTATCGTAACTATATCCCTTCTTAATAAGTCTATTTAAAGGTTTTGTTAGTTTCAGAGGTGAATACTGACATTTTTGTGCTTTATAAAGAATATTTCCATAAAAAAAATTGGATGTGAAATACCTGAACGTATAAGAAGTCTGCATGTTGAGCTATATTTACGAATGATGTCCTTATACCGATGATAAAATTTAGTAAATGTTTTGACTAGTTTGTGATATCGAAAACCCTGGTGTAATAATTTTTCAGTAATACATAAATTTCTCTCGTTAAAATCTAAAACATTGTTACATACACGAGCGAATCGTACAAGTTGAGATATATAAACACCGTAAGATGGTGACAAGGGAACGTCACCATCTAAAAATGGATAATTAACGATAGGAAATGAAAAATCATCTCCTTTATCATATATTTTAGTATTAAGCTTTCCGTTAATGATATAGATATCAAGATCGAGGAAAGGGCAGTGGTCATTGTTAGTATTAGCTTTATTTAAAGTAAGTTCAACAGGATAAATTTCTTTAGTATACATACTGAAGTCGTCATTATTGAGAGCCAAAATATCATCCAAATATCTAAAAGTATTATTAAATTTGTGTATCAGATGTTGTTTCGATGGGTCTTTACTGATTTTTGTCATAAATTGTAACTCATAGCAATACAAAAAAAGGTCCGCAATAAGTGGTGCACAGTTAGAATGTATACAATTATGCTTACATTATGCAGGTTTTCTTGTATTTGACAAATATAAATAATATTCCAGGCATTATTAGTGATAGTGTTGCCATAGAAACAACAAATTATATGCATAAACTTGGAAAACACTTTAAAATAGACTAAATCTCTCATACAAAAACTCTCTTCTGTAAGTTTTCAATTTAATGCAGTATCAAAGAATGATGGTGTTTACAGTCAGTCCATCAACTATAATTCAAATGCTGTAATGAAGATTAAAGATCGAAGTGCCACTTGGTGTTGACAGTTTGGAATTATAGCTACTAGCTCCTAACTATTCATACATAATATTAAGAAGATACAATCAGAAAATTGACAGTTAAAGAACATGAAGAAAGGTCAAGCTTAAAATCGTTTGTGTGAGGCACAGAAATAAATACTTATCACAAATGAAAATAATCAATATCGTTGGTGGTGGTGGGGGGTAAGATTTTGTAAAAAAAGAAATGATCGATTAGTTGTGGTTTGCTTTATGTCCAGTGTCAAATATCTCATGCATATTTCAGAAGAGAACAAAATCAATAAATCTAATAGGCACATTGTAGGTCCTGTGCTAGTCTACTGACCAAAAATTAATTGAAGGAATTAATTTGATACAATTCAACACAATAAAAAATGGAACAAAAAGAGTCAGACGTTGATCCTCTAAATAAATGATAATTGACCATCTAACCTTTCTTTCTATAAAGGAAAAAATACCTATATTATGAGCTGTTTATTTTTCTCATTCATTCTTAAACTCAATGTTGAAATGGCAAAGTATGTATAGCTATACGTTTTGAATAATAATCTATTATTGGATGATGAGTATCTACATGAAGATCATTTTTGAGGTGAAGTCGAAAAAAATAGACAATTTCAAAAAAGTTCCTACAATAGGGGTAGGCTGGGATGAAGGCAAACAATTTGAAATACTGGTAATCGGGATCAATTGGACAAGGACAGAAATTTCAATAGGTCAAAAGAATTAACACAAGGGTTCTTTAGCAAATAAAGGGCATAACCAGCAAGGGCGGGTACGGTCGGCCGTCGACCCGATGGTCACTGCTATCCATCCGACACATTCCTTGTTTGCCATTCTGGCAGGGACAGAATTTTCGAGATTTTCCAAAAAGTTCCGTTCCGTTTCCCTTCGAGGACCCGCGGAAAATCTGTCAGCGTCTGGGTACGGGTCTTACAACGAGCAGCGGGGGAAAAATATACCATCTAGACAATTTTCATATAAGGGGTCCCACTGACTGCCTTAAGAGATGGCCCGCTACATTCATGCTTTAGTAATTCCATATGTAATCAACCAAATGTTTCACATGAAAGGAGGGGGCGGGACCATAGGGCCCCCTGGATCCGTCTATGGTAGAACTATCTAAACATTAGTAATAGGCATTGGATTATTGAAATTTGAGAAAATAACAATTATCTTTATGGATTTGAAAGACCTTCTTCTACTTGGTTTTGATTTTGCCATAGGCCATAACCGACAATGTTAAGTCATATCTTCAGCTTTCTTTTCACGCTTCCTTTCCAATTATTGTAACTGTTGCTGTTTCTGTACATTATTGATTGATTGATTGATTGTTGGTTGCTTAACGTCCAGTGGCAAATATTTCATGCATATTCAGGACGAGAACAAGTTAACAATAAATACAATAGGCAGGTTCTGTAATTTTAGGGATTAAGGTAGGAGAAATTTAGACTGCCACTGGAGATGAGGGTATATTGGATAGGAACAGAAATTTAGCCTTGCATTAGGTCACCTACGGACCCCTCAAAGAGTTGTTGCAAGGGTTCTTAACGTGCAAAGAGCGTGGCACTCTTGTACAGTATTGAAGATCAACATCAATATGACTTTAAGATGAACAACAACTACATTTAAAACATATTTTTCATGCTTCTGGACTTTTTGTGTACCTTTATTCTGTTATGAAATGAAATGAAATGAAATTGAAATATAAATCATGATAAAATATGATCTTCTTGTTCTCTGGTCATGCTAGTGGACAATATACATGATATATAATATGACTATTTGTTCTCTGATGAAGAGTTGTTAATTTATTGGCAATCATATGTCATATTCTTAGTTTTATAATTACATGTAACTCCATTAGTGGTGCATCAGTGAATTGTATGCCTACTTGTATATGATAGTATATCTCATGTATATCTAGGTAGGATTAATGTTTAAATCAACTAATCAAAATGCGGCATTCTTATATAAGGTGTAATAATATTGGAAAATACTCCTTGTTAGTAGGATATATTTGTATAATAATCTCTCTATAGCTAGTTTAAATATTCTAATTAATAATACATGTATATGCCTATAATAATTATGCAAGGGCATATGTACTGTTAAAAGACATTGTATTAAAGAACGTCATTATTCTTTAAATATACATGTAGGTAATAGCCAGTATCACACAGTAGTGTGTTTTTTTTTTTTTTTTTTTACCAGGGCCTTTTAGACATATCTAATTTTTTTTTTTTTTTTTGTAGTACTGTCCACTTCACTGCAATAGATTGCCATAGCACAAAAGAATTGGAACACGCATTGAATTCATCCTTTTATTGGGGTGGTTTGATGTGCCTGTTAGCCAAAAGGGAGTCGTGTGACCTTGTAAGTGAGCTGGCTAAGGTGAAACGTCAGGCAGAGCAGGATGACCACAATGGTTATGTCTTTTCCAGAAATCACACAACCAATGCAGGATTGCAACCTGGCACAACGTTGTGCTTCTTGAGCCCAAAATGCATCATTGATGTGTCAAAAGGAAAGATGGTATGTAACAATTAGTTTTATAGTACAATAGAATTGATAATTTTGAATGCAGTTAGCAACCTGTTTATTTGTCTACCTATTTACGGATATAACATACTATTATATACTAGTTAAAGTGTATGAAAAAGCAATATTGGGTATCTGATAGGGCCGATTAAATATTGTAACATGATATGCAAAGAAATGGTTTATATAAAAAAAATCAAAAAAAATCAAAGCAACCAATTACAAGATCAAATAAGAACATTTGTAAAATAAGTATCAGATATACATTTCAATATAATCTATAATTCCGGGAACATGTATGAGGAATGATTAGTTTTACTCATTAATTACTATTTAACCGTTAAAATTACATTTAAGGTTGATCCTGATTCATGCTCTTATGTATTGCTACCCAATATCAGTATCTCAGACTACCAAAGGAAGAGCTCTGTTGGCTTCACAGCACCAAAATTTGCAACCACTTAGGAATTTATTTGATGTTGCAGATGACATTTTGCTTAAATCATACTTGCTATAATTTGGTTATAGTCATACAAAGTATGTTGTATGTGTTTGGGTTGCTTTCTTTTTTACAGATGTCAAAACACAATCACTCTACAGAAGGTACTGAAACCATAGATAGAGACGTAAAGGACTACATCGCCATAATAAATGAGCAAATACAAGAGATTTCAAGTAAAAAAAGACTCATCTGTGTATGCACTTGGTTAGTTGAGATAGTATCTATAAATTAATAATAGTAACCTAGTTGGCCGCATTGAACAATGTTCATTGGGATATGATGGATTGATAAAACCAAATATTTTTTAAATTGTTATTTCGCCTCAGCATTTAAATTTTAACATATACATGTAAAGTTTAAAAATTATATAGAAGGTTTTCCATGTTTTCATGTGGACATTTACAGTGTTGTAGATTACAATTAAACTCCTTAAATAATTGTTGGTTTCTACAGGATCTGAAATTAGTCCATTGTACTATAGATGCAAAATTATATGTACACTGACAGATTGAGAAGAATTAATGGGATTTGGGCTTTACTTTTCTGTCTGTTGTGGATAAAAAAGGAAATTTTATAAAAAAAAAGAAAAAAATATTAAGAAAAAATGTCATGAAAATCTAATTTCAATTAAATAAACCAAACACTTCAAAAGTAGTTATGACAATATTATGAAGTTTCTAGACATTTGCAGTAGTATCATAAACATATATTACCTCCAAATATTTATTTTATGTTATTCCTCGAACAAGTGTGTTTCATAATGAGTTCCAATACACTGAAATACAGTTTTATTTAAAAAAATGTTATAAAAAAACATTTGATAAAAATGTATGCAATAGGATTCCATGTTAAAAATTGATACAATTTGATACAGTGTATCAATCAATATCTGTAGATTGATGATATTAAAGAACATGGTAATTATTTGGAATACTCAGAAGATGCATTTAAAAAATATCATGGGATGATTCGATCACAAATATTTCTACAAAATAAGTTGGCAAAAAGCAGAGATACAGCAGCACAATTTAGTAGGAATGCCATTCTGGAACATATAATTAGTGGTGGTTATTTCTTTGATAACAACAACTGGTATGTAGAATCATGTGTTAATGCTTTGATTGTTTTCTACCATCCAAGAATTCTAAAAATGAAGCCTGTTTTAAATAAAAGATAAAATGTGTTTCTTGTCACATTTTTTAGGAGGTATCTCCCAAGTTTTCGTTACATTAGTGTAAGTTAATGGAGGAAGACCAATGGTGACCATATTTCTATTCCCCAGTCACCCTTTGGGGTTCTAAACTTCGATGATTCATGTTTCAAGTTACAGGAGTATATTTTCTACATTGACGTCTGATGTTACCGAGGTATATATTAAAAATAAACTTCTGCTGTGTTTTTATTTGTACAATTTATTAAAAGGGCTTTATATATAAACTTGTTTCTTCTTACGAAAGCAACCACGTTCCAAACATAGGAACAGAAAAAAGGGAGAAAAAGTTAATTGAATAAGCTCATTTGACGTCCTTTGATCTCGTAAACAAATATCTAGAAGGTTATTCTTTATAGTTTGATAAGCTTGTATATTTATAACACAGGTGATTCAATTATTGAAATACCAGGTTATCCACGCAAATCTTTGTGTCTTCGCGTTAGTTTTTTTGCCTCGGGGTTGAAACTGCACAGTGATTGAAATAAATCAGTTTTGTTCGATCTTATTCGATTCCATTCCAATAAGACAAAGTTGACCTTAAATTGTTCTATCATTTTTTTTAACATCTTTGTTCAAATAGGAAGTATTTATACATTGTGAGGTACATTAAACAACTATTCACTGCTGTTTGTTGTACACTTTATCCGTTTTATTTACATGAAAACATTTTAAACAACAGTGTCTTTTAAAAATACAGTGTTGTTCAAGCTTTATAAATATAATATACCTTTGTTCTATGTACAAATTCATATTATTAGTTGAAGGATGAATTTGTTTTTAACAATTAAGTTTTAAATGAGCCTTCGACAATGAGAAAAAAAACCTACCGTATTGTCACCTGTAGAAGCCCCCGCCCCGACATTGCAAACTCTGATACATTTGATATTTTAATACAGTAATACCAACAGTATATTGACCGTAACAGAAGTGACAGTGCCAAGTTTTTGGATACTCTGGGGATTCCTAAACTGACTAAAAAGAGAAAAGTTAAATTTAACTGTTAACAATTGTAACAGAAGCAAGTTTCAAGAGGGTCTGTATCACTCACGGGCAGAAAACTGATCCAGCATTTCTAATAATTTCCAGGTTTAACACACGAAAAAAGAATATCTTCCCTATAGGTAAATAACTCCTATCCGTGGAAGACTGATGATTTTAAGCATTGGCTGTGCATGTCGTCTGGTGATAAGTTTTGCTTTTTATAATTTCATTGCATCTCCAAATGTTAAAACCAGATCACAAAGAAGATCACAAAATAAATTGTCACACAAACGTTTGATCAATATGGAAGTTTAGTAATATTCGAATTTTTTTGCAAAGGTACAAATAAAGCAAATGTTTGTTCATCCCTGGCCGGGAATCGAACTGATGCTACTGGGATATCGTGGCACCAAATCGCCTTGAAATATGCCCAACGTGCTAGTCTACTCGACCTAATAAATCCGCAAAATTGTTAACCTCTCAATCGGTTTATTTGGCAAATACCCCTTGTACAATGTAAGCATGACATATTTGTATATTATTCCCGCCGATGGTAGAATCTTAATTGCATCATAGATGCAAAACTTCAATTGAAAATCATGATAAAGTGTATATTATTCATAAGAGATTTCATTACAGAAAACTAGAAACATCAAATGTGGCGTTAGTACTATCAGGAAAGCGACTGGAAAGGACGTCGCCTGTCCTTGAACTTGAAGATTATGATTCTGAGGTAATTGTGTACAAATACTTTGTTTAGTAATAATTTACTCTGTATTTTTTGTAGTTTTTCATTTGAGAGATAATACCTTATTAGTTTTAAGATAGAACGTTTTACTGTGTCATGTTTCAAATCACATCTTAGGCCAACTGATCGAAGTAAAATAATTTTAGTGTTAGGATAAATTCAACGGTATCTGCATGAAAACAGTGACAGATGAGTGTTGTCACCATCATTTTTTTTTTATATGATATTGCTGTAAATTTCAGGATTATGAAAAGTCTTCCATTAAACTTATCTTATATTAGGAAAGCGGGAATTAGGGGGGTACTGATTTTTTAACTAGCAGAGTGTAATAAACATTTAGGACAACAAAAGACACAAAAGTAGATAACATTTAGTGTGCCCCCCAATACAATAGTTGTTGTGCATTCGTATACAAATGAGTCCATTTTATTTACTCTTCATGCTTGTTTTGTTACTACAAACCCTTTTAGATTTTTTAAAAGTAAGAGTGTAAGATCGTAATAGAATTGAAAGATTAAGGAAAATTTTTAGGTCGTTTTCTTTGTCCATCATATAAATCGTTATATAACCCTTTATTGTATGGAGAAAGTTCATCATCATCAACAGTTTTATGTGAGGGAGCTAGTGGATAGGAATTGATTGATCGTTGCTTAAAGTCCAGTGGCAAATATTTCATGCATATTTAGGACGAGAACAAGTTCACAATAAATACAATAGGTAGGTTCTGTAATAGATTAAGGGATTAAGGTCGGAGAAATTTAGACTGCCACGGGAAACGAGGGTATATGGATAGGGACAGAAATTTAGCCTTGCAACAGGTCACCTACGGACCCCTCAAAGAGTTGTTGCAAGGGTTCTTAACGTACAAAGAGCGTGGCACTCTCTTTACACGAGGCATCGGATTTAACGTCTCCATTCTGACTGGACGTGGCTGCAAATTTGTACATCCCGCACAGCCAAACGGACGCCCCACTTTGGCACGGGTTTTACTGCCGGTCGGAGGAAGACTAATGGTGACCATACTTCTATTCCCCAGTCACCCTTGGGGTTGGATAGGAATTGTGACTTTCATGTAAGTCTTTAGGATATTCCAAGTCAACCTCCAACATATATCCCTTATCACTATCGACTGATAGCTTGTGTAAGTCTAAGTATTTGATTTCATCCTCGTCTAGCCACCGCATCAATCCAGAAGGAAGCGGTTGGGACATAGCCCAACCATATAAATTACTTGCATCATAATACATTAGATAAGAGCTAGGACTAGTGGGTTCGTATCCTTCGACATACTTGTTATTAGTCCTAGCATGTTTTTGGGTAATCATGCTAATTCCCCCTCGACACCCTAGTTCGAAGAAATTGTACATGTCTGGAGATGTTAAAAGTTCCAAACTTATCTTACTCATTTTCAAGGCTGCTTGCCAAGCGAGTCCAGTGCCGTGTAAAAATGACAGGCGTCAAGTCCATAATATTCCAGAGTCATAGTTCTGAATCTTTCAAAAACATCGATTAACAGCAAAACGTCTGTTAACAGGTAAAGATTATGATATTCACCCAACGTTTTCATATTTAAGGTTGTCCACACAGTTTGGGCATGCAAGTAGTCCTCATCAGAGATGTGTTGTAGTTTGATGGAATTGTAAAAGGCCTCTTTTGATGGTAAAATAACCTCCTCAAATTTGTCATGACTGTCAACGTAGTCGTAGCAGTAGACATTTTTCCTTAGAAGTAGTTTTGCCACACCCTCCGATGGGAATACTTTTCGGAACTGATGAAAATGTGTCAGTCCATCTACGGCTAAATTTCTCACCAATCTCTCCAGACTTTCAGACATAAATTGATATCAATCAAGAAATCTCAACTTCCCTACAGAAAACGAAATGTACTTTTCCATGTTGTTGGGAATACAAACGATTTTCCGGTCTTCGTATTTACCCGCAGCCTCTACCAGTAAATGAGAGTCAAATCCTTTAAAGTTATGGAACAATATTGGGATGAATGTAGGATTCTGTAAATTCAGATTGCAGGACTGACAGGCTGCTCCTCGGTAGTTGCTATAGTTGGTTGAATTTTTATCGCCAGAGACACCAATGTGTGAATGGTCTCTCACTTTGATTAACTTATCAGTAAACATGCGGTTACACATATAACAATTGGTGGCCTATTTAAATAGATTGTCCGTCTCATCAGTCATAATTAGTGGTTCAATATCACCATAGATGCTTTGAATGTACTCTTCTTCCTTAAACATGCTTTCGAAAAAGTGTTCTACTGCATTTTCACCTCTAAAAACGACAGGGGGTTTTGTGTAATTATTGTTCGTACATATAACTTGATATGCATATTCACAAGCGTCGAATTTTGTTTGATGTGTTGTAGACGATGTGTTTGGATTGGGTAAACAGGTATCAATTTTTCGAGCTAGAGCTTCGAAATCAGCATAGATTGTAAATCCAACTCGCATACTTTTGTGGAAATCCCTAAATTCTAAAATATTCTCTCCTTCTTTGGGAAATCCTACTTTTTAGAAATCAAATCGATCGCAGTATGGTCGATGTTTGTCCAACAAGACTCGACTTGTAAATCCATGTAAGCAGCGATGGCAGTAAAAATACTGCCTCTTTGCTTTATGTAAAATTGGGAATGGAAATGGGGAATGTGTCAAAGAGACAATAACCCGACCATAGAACAGACAACAGCAGAAGGTCACCAACAGGTCTTCAATGCAGCGAGAAATTCCCGCACCCGGAGGCGTCCTTCATCTAGCCCCTAAACAAATATATATACTAGTTCAGTGATAATGAACGCCATACTAAACTCCAAAATGTACACAAGAAACTAAAATTAAAAATAATACAAGACTAACAAAGGCTAGAGGCTCCTGACTTGGGACAGGCGCAAAAATCCGGCGGGATTAAACATGTTTATGAGATCTCAACCCTCCCCCTATACCTCTAGCCAATGTAGAAAAGTAAACGCATAACAATACGCACATTAAAATTCAGTTCAAGAGAAGCGAGTCTGATGTCAGAAGATGTAACCAAAGAAAATTAACAAAATGACAATAATACATAATTAACAACAGACTACTAGCAGTTAACTGACATGCCAGCTCCAGACTTATATTAAACTGATTGAAAGATTATGTCTTCATCATATGAATATCAGGCACAATCCTTCCCGTTAGGGGTTTAGTATCATACCATCATAACATATATGAGAAGAACATAACCCGTGTCATGCCAACAACTGGTTTTTAAATAAATGTGTTTAGTTCCGATGCAAAGACCCTATAAGTGAATCAATATTAACGCCAAAATATGCAATCTTTAATGACCTGACAACAGTATCGTAACTATATCCCTTCTTAATAAGTCTATTTAAAGGTTTTGTTAGCTTCAGAGGTGAATACTGACATTTTTGTGCTTTATAAAGAATATTTCCATAAAAAATTGGATGTGAAATACCTGAACGTATAAGAAGTCTGCATGTTGAGCTATATCTACGAATGATGTCCTTATACCGATGATAAAATGTAGTAAATGTTTTGACTAGTTTGTGATATCGAAAACCCTGGTGTAATAATTTTTCAGTAATACATAAATTTATGTGTATGTCCTAAGAAACGATTTAAACTTTTTATCAAACAATAATGAGAATTGTTTTCAGTGGCTAGGTATAATAAATTAATTTCTGTCAAACCGTTGTTCATCTTTGTGAGGTATTGTGGAAATACTTTATCCGCTTCACATCCAAACACGTTGATTGATAAATCGGTTTGTTTTTCGAATTTTCCAACGTGAGAAAGCGAAACGGGAAAGTCGATTCCAGACAAGTTTAAAGAATGTTCGTATTTCTTGTAATTTGAAACATTATTATGATGGTCTTGTACAGGATAAAGAGCTGCAAGTACACTCCACAGGAAACACTTTTGATCTATGTTTTTGATGTTGATGACTGAATGTGAAAGCCTAAATTTGCTGGGTAGCTCCACGTAGCTGGAACCAGCAATAGGTGAGTATTTCAGGCTATTGACCTCTAAACCTATAATGTTTTTCACAACCCAATTCGATCCTTTGTGAATGAATTCTTCTAATGAGGCGTTCATCTTCTGAAAAGCATCATTCAAGTTATGTTCGTTGTCATCGTTTTCTAAAGAGGTATAAGCTTTACTTCGAAAATGAGGTGTAACTTTTTCTTTTCTTCCGTCGTCGATGTTCCTCTCCATTTCAACTCTCACATTCAAATACCATTTGATATCCCGAATCTTTTCTCGTCTGACCTTTAACTCGTGTTTGTGTTGCACTTCAATCCTTTTTTCAGCAAAAAATCCTAATATATCGTATTTTTCTTCTCTTTCTGGAAAGATGATTTTTTTTATTAACATTGTCATTGATTGCACCTTTCCTAACGTAACGAGCAAACTTGTTTATTTTGATTTTAGTGCTGTTTTTGGTCATTTCCTTGTTCATCATCATTTTTTCTAACAATTTTAGCTTCTCCCCCTTGTTGTCCATTCAACGGATGATCGTCGACCACGTGTTGAAAAAGTAACTCATAAGTTTCAAACGGTAACCCACAATGTTTACAGACAAACTTGGTGGTGTAATTCGATGCTGAATGTTTCAGACATTTTTTTTCATGCGTCTTTCGAGTATTATCACGTGAAAATGACTTTCCACATTTTCCACAAAGAAAAGTTGCAAAATGGGATTTCATGTGTTGGTTTTTGTTGTATTTTTGGTGAAACTGTTGACCACAAATATCGCAAGAATATTCAAATTTTGGTTTCTTGTTTTCTACCCTCTCTATTTCTTGTACTAATTCATCATCATCAGACTCGTTAAACTCTTTTAATTTCCTCTTTAAAGTTTGTAATTCAGATGTCATCCTCTCGTCTGGATATTTTTCGAGCAACCATTCCAAGAACCTATCTGCAGATGGATCCATCGTGGTGTGTTCGAGTGTGGTGGATATGCTGGGTTAAATACCATCTCTGGTAACATTTCTATAGTATTTAAAGAATGTTTATAATCCATGAGAGTTTATGATTCTGTTATTTCCCATGCCTCATAAATATGAACCCCATGCGATGTTTTTCAGCAGTCATTAACTATTAATGGAAAACACATGTGTCTGTTTTTCTCACTCAAAATGTTTTACATTCTAGAATGTTTTCAGTCATACGTGGAATGTCAACCATTTTTGTTTGCTGATGCCTGTTTTTTTTTATAGGTTTTAAACTGACTTTCGTACTTTTCTTCAATTTATCTTTTAGTCTGCGGTTTGTTGATTGTTTAGAATTAAAGAAATCTTTCGGTTTCATTTGCACATGTGATTTCTCTAACGAGTTTTCCCCATGTTTATCATCGTCTGTAACTACACCTACGCTGCTTTTTGAGACTCTGTTTTCAGGGTGTCTTTTTTGTCGAGCATTTGTTCGTATTTCGCTTTTGGTATTAAAATCATTTCACGAGCCATACTGCATGCAAGCCTTTAAAGTTATTGTTAAGATTTTTTTAATTTTCCGTAAACCCTGTTTTCTTTGACTAAGTGTTAACTTCGACAATAACACTGCTCGAATGAATCGTTTGCGTTTCAAGAGAACTGTTTTATTCTTATCCGATATTGGACATACTCCTTTAATCACATTGAATAATATTTCCACAATTATCTGAAGTTGATCTTTTGTTAATGTCTTCAATATGAAATCGAACTGTTGAGTGGAACATATCAATAAAAATTGTATGAAACATTTTCGCTCTTCTTCCTTCATTTCATGGGCTGATAAACTATCGTGTCCTCTCCGGGTAAAATGTTCGTACGCAACTGATAAGCTTTATCGCTGTGAGGGTTAATATCAACCAATAAAAAACCATAGGGGATAGTCGTGGCTTTCTGGTAAGCATCCATGAAATATTTTGTTTGTCCTGGAAACATCTGTTTTCCTAGTATTTGAATTTGTTGTGGGTCTCTTTTTGACGCCATAAGAATAAAGTAATGACAGTTAAGAGAAGCAGTTCCTAACGATTTAGATTTGTGAAAGATATTTTGTAATAAAAAGATCACTGTCACGTTAGTATGGCGACCTCCAACACACAGCATGTGGATCAATTCTTCAGTATCAGCTCCTTTTATCATTTAAGTCATCCAAAACTAAAAGTTTGTGACCATCTTCTCCACCCCAGTCGCTTAAATCCTCCATAGTTGGTAACCCCTGTTGAAACCGTATATTTTTAATTTCATCATTTCTATCTAACTGATTGTCCGTATCATGCATCCATTTGTCTGTCACTTCGAACATATTATTAAAAGCTGGTATGATAGTACGTCCGGTAGTGGCATTGAAATTCAACCTCATCACATTTCCTGTCACCGGAACATTGTCTACAAAAAGTCCGATTTGATTGATATCGAAGTGTTGAAAATTGAAAGGATTTTTTGTAAAGCTACCAGCAGCACCAAGAGCATTGACGAATCCTATCACTACCCTGTTTGGTTGAGTGTTTTGAAATAATTGGTCCTGTTCAAAGTTCACAGTTCCGACAGCAATTGCTATCTGCTTTACTTCGGTTTTGGTAAATGGATACTTTGCATTGATCGTTTTCAAGATTTCGGCATGTCCATAAATCACGGCAGGGTTGATCCTGCACTTGCAAGCCTTTAAAACAACTTCAATTAGCTCCACTTTGAAGTCTGGCGTTTCTTCTGTCGTCATAAGATAAAACTCTGGTCTTGCCTTCGTTAGACGAACATTAATTGATACTTGATTCAAAATCAACCTGTCTAAATTAAATAAATCATGATAAAGTCTTCCCTCCATATCGGCGGTTTTCGATTGAGCAAAGTATAGAGAACGCTAATTGAGTGCTCCGTTAGCCCCACCGTTGACATCTGCATCGTCGAGGTGTCCCGGAACGTCTTTTAACAACAGCTGTGAGGTGAGCTGTGTCGTTTTAGCACCACCTCCATATGACAACAATGTCTGAATCATAGACTTATATGGGTAATGACTCGTTGATGATGTTACGAGTTTTCCTTGCATGGTGACCTCTACTTGTGAAAACATGGACGGGAGAAATACATTTACAGGTCCAACGTAATCAGTTTCGGTTAAGCTCTCCCCGTTGCCTTTGACAATTTTTGCTTTAACGTAAAGTTTAGCTCTTTTCAGATCGACATATTCCATTCCATGATTACCAGGAATGTCCATGTCAATGATATTACCACTTAACTGAGATGTGGGACGGACTTCTTGAAAGTATACTTGTTCCACTGCAGATTGATAAGGTGGAAGATTAAACAGACTCAATTCGCTAGGTTGAGCTTCCTTGAAGTCATCCATGCTTAGTGCAGCCATTATTTAGCAAATACATCCTTATACTGCTTTATTTTCTTATTTATTTTTCTTTCTGTTTTTTGGCTTTGGTTTTACGCACGGACAATTTTCGAATGACTTTCTTCTTGTTTGCTATCTTTCTCGTAGATCGTTTGACTTTGTTCTTTCTTTTGGAACGTTTTAACGTCTTAACAGTACGACGACGTTTCGGTAGACTGGTGGATCTTCTCGCGTCTCCGTTTATTGACATTCTTATTTATTTGAAGTTCTGATTTTGCTTGATCAACTACTTGTTGCGATGGTGATACTAATTGTACGGCTAAGCTATTTGTTGGTTGCTTTTTCGATGGATTAGATGTTTCATCGATCGGTACCATAAAGGTGCCGTGACTCCCTGTCAATGATCCGCCAATTTGTTTTACATTTCTCCCTTTCCGATCTATATAAGGATTGTGATTTCTTTTGGCCATGCTTTCATAATATTTCACCCACTTCTGAGGATCTGGGACATACATTTTACTGCTATCCATCTTAGAAAAAAGGAAACGATTTAAAATGAAGTGTAAGCGTTGACGGTTGATCTAAGAATGAAGCAGATTCGTATTCTTTGTCCGTTAAGTAAATGTCGATATCATATATTTCACTTGTACTTAAGGGAATATAATGAGGAAGGTCAACGATTGTTGTCCAATCACCAGGTCTGTTTGAAATTAGCTTTCGTAACAGAGGTTTCTTGTCACCCTCCACGATGGAATCCTGACAAATACTCGAATATAGATAAACAGCGTCTGCTTTTGATAATTTGCTGATAACATCGGCTTCTACTAAGGCCACTTTCCAACTTCCTTCTAAATATAAAGGAGTATTCAAATATGATTTGAATCGATATGGTTTATTATCGGGAAAGTACTTTGTTGAACGGTCGCTACTAAGGACTTCATAAATACTCATGTTTACTCGTTAGAATCTACTACGTCTTTGATCTCTCTTTCCGGTAACCATTGATTAAATTTATTTGGGAACCCATCAAACTTGACTAAGACCTGTACTTCTCCATTTCGTTTGCGCTTTCGTATTATCTTTTCGATATACCATAGAGTATTTTCATCCTTATCAACCTGCATCTCAGATTCATAAAAATTGCCAGAAATTGAAGAACCATCCATATCCTGAATCCTATGCATACAAATATTTTGTATGCGAAAGTGTTGTCTAATCTTGAATATCTCTCAAGTAAAATGTTCATCGTAGAACGATCAAAAATCATATTTTTATGAGAGATATAGATTTAGTCTCCAGTCTTATAATGATATTGAGCGACATTTGTCTTCTTTTTCTTTGGTTTCAGATACATGTATGCCCAAACGTCAGCCTCGTTTTGCTTGTTCACATCCTATGGGGCAATTTGATTTAAACTTCTATGGGGTGTGGCATTGTAACTTTTGACGATATCTTCTAAGACGTCAATGTAGCGATGGATTCCGTGTTTTGTTATCCATCTTTGTAACAAGTTTTTTTATGGTTTGGATTACACGCTCGGCTATGTTTGCTTTTGTAAGTGAATTCAGAGCATTGAAATGGTAAATTCCTAAGCTTTTCACATAATTTTTGGTGATCTTTGAGATGAACTCAGCACCAGATTCTCCCTTTGTTGAAAATTTTCTGAAAACCACCTACCACTTCCTTTGCCGTTTTATTTTTTAAGAGGTTCCACCCAGATTGATTGATTGATTGTTGGTTGCTTAACGTCCAGTGGCAAATATTTTATGCATATTCAGGACGAGAACAAGTTCACAATAAATACAATAGGTAGGTTCTGTAATAGATTAAGGGATTAAGGTCGGAGAAATTTAGACTGCCACCCAGAGATATTTTGTAAAGACGTCAATAACAAACAACACGTGTTTCACTTTGTCGTTTTGATCAGACAGTCTAGCAAAATCACCTAAATCAGCATCAAACATATCATCAATACCAGAAACGACAACTCTTGCTTTTTTAAAAGATTTTCGAGCTGGTTTTTGAAGACTGTAATTGTCTTGATTCTGTAACCATTTTGTTATTGTATTTTTTCCAATGTTATGGATTCCACGAGTCTTTAACACTCGATATAGTTCTCCGGCCCCAAAAAAGCCCCTTCCGTTGAGGTGTTGTAATATATCTTTTTTAGAATGGAATCTACTTTCTGTTTGTCTACCTTTTTCACCATTGTATTCTCTGAAATATCAAAGGAAACAATCAACATGTGAAATTAAAAAACCAACAAGTATAAAAGGAACTATATTTTATTAGTACAAAAACTTACAAGTTTTACATTCAAGATATCATCATACAATAATTCATTTAGAGTCTCTCATGATATTAAATAGCAATTTCATCAGTCCTCATCTAGCAATGGGATAACAGGATATATCAATAAAGGAATCAAACCGTGATATGCTAAAAGTGTTCGCTTTTTCCTTGCAACGTTAATGCGATTACTGGCTAAGGCACGAATGACGTTTCTGTAGTGTTTTAGTTTCTCTCTGTGAATATCTGTAAGTATCAGTTGTCCATGTAATACGATCATAACAATGTCACATAATGCATACAATTGATCCATTTCGGCAAAGTCAATCATCAGTTTTCTTTGAAAAGGTTCTGCACGATAAATTGTTCTCAGGAATACAGAATTGCGTATGATGCGAGAACTCATTGTCACTCTAAATGTTAAAATGTTCAAACAGCAGCTTCTAATATACTAAATAATTGCAGAGAATTTTTGAAAAAGCTGTGAGAAGTCTTGTACGTCCTTATACAGTCTGTCTGGTTTCGGTAGATTTTTCCTGTACCATTCTTCATCTTCAAGCAATTGTGTAAATGCATCTCTAGATTTCTCACTGATATCCATAGTGTAACGACAGGTCCATCCCGATTCTTCCAGGTTTTTCATTTCCTCTCGCCACATATTAAGAATTGCTTTTTTATCAATGGATATCAAGGCTTCTTCGAAATGTGCTTCCAAATGTTCTCCTTCCGACCACATCAAGCAACTATGTTGTACTTGAGAGGGGTGACCTACACCACAACCATAACAATGCATCTCGGATAGTTCTAAAATATCCTTTCTCAGTTTAGAAGCAAACTTAACGTTGTAAATACTAAGCATAAAACTTAAGAGTAGTAGTGTAGTATTGGGGATTCTAGCGAGTTTTCTTGCAATATATTGCAATGTCTGGAATGTGTGACGTCATTCAGTATGTAAGGAATGTTATAGGTTAAGAATGTGTAATACCCTTCAGTATGTGAGGAATGTTATAGGTTAGGCATGAGTGACATCATTCAGTATGTAAGGAATGTTGTAGGTTAGGAATGTGTGACGTCATTCAGTATACAAGAAATGATTGATATGTTTGATATTTTAAGAATGTTCTTTATTGTGCAATTGGTGACTAGTTATCCATAAGAGACGTTGGCTTTATTACACATTCAGTAAACTGTCTCTGTGTGAAAGCAAAAAAAAAAATTATAGAGAAATTTGTAAAGACAAATAATTTCAATTTCACCTTAGTTAAATCACTCTTTTTCACAGATGGATATAGACACCGATGCATACTGTTCAAAGTTGTTTACATTTAAACCTATGCATCCAACGAAAATGTACTACATTGACAGGGAACAATCGTTTGAGAATTGGCCTAGACAGATGTCACAAAAACCACAAGATCTTATTCGGAATGGATTCTTTTACACTGGAATGAGTGATAAAGTTACCTGTTTTTACTGCAATGTTACGCTAAAACAGTGGGAGAAGTCCGACTGCTTAGAAACGGAGCATTTGAAATGGGAACCTAATTGTTTATTCGCTAAAATGGTATCTGACAAGGTTCCATTTTATAGCTATTTCACTAAGTAATGGGTTAGACAGTTATATTTCGAATTTTACCAAATACCAGACATTGATAAGATCATTATCATAGTTTCACCAGCTATTTGTGGAATGTGAAATAGTAGACTAATCAGATTTAAAACATGTTATACATCGTTAACATATTTTCAACATGATTATTTGTGGAATGTTAATTACTATACGAGGCATTTTCTGATATCATTATCATAGTTTTACCAGATATTTGTGGAATGTGAAATAGTAGACTAATCAGATTTAAGACATTTTCTACATCCTTAACATATTTTTGACATGATTATTTGCGGAATGTTAATTACTGTAGTACATATAAAACTTGCATACAACCGCCACAGTTAGAAAGACCTCATCATTCATAATGAATATAAGTGAAAACACTCTAAGTTTTATGCTTAGTATTTACAATGTTAAGTTTGCTTCTAAACTGAGAAAGAAAATTTTAGAACTATCCGAGAAGCATTGTTATGGTTGCGGTGTAGGTCACCCCTCTCAAGTACAACATAGTTGCTTGATGTGGTCGGAAGGAGAACATTTGGAAGCACATTTCGAAGAAGCCTTAATATCCATTGATAAGAAAGCAGTTCTTAATATGTGGCGAGAGGAAATGAAAAACCTGGAAGAATCGGGATGGACATGTCGTTACACTATGGACATCAGTGAGAAATCTAGAGATTCATTCACACAATTGCTTGAAGATGAAGAATGGTACAGGAAAAATCTACCGAAACCAGACAGACTGTATAAGGACGTACAAGACTTCTCACAGCTTTTTCAAAGATTCTCTGCAATGATTTAGTATATTAGAAGCTGCTGTTTGGACATTTTAGCATTTAGAGTGACAATGAGTTCTCGCATCATACGCAATTCTGTATTCCTGAAAACAATTTATCGTGCAGAACCTTTTCAAAGAAAACTGATGATTGACTTTTCTGAAATGGATCAATTGTATGCATTATGTGACATTGTTATGATCGTATTACATGGACAACTGATACTTACAGATATTCACAGAGAGAAACTAAAACACTACAGAAACGTCATTCGTGTCTTAGCCAGTAATAACATTAACATTGCAAGGAAAAAGCGAACACTTTTAGCATATCACAGCTTGATTCCTTTATTGATATACCCTGTTATCACACTGCTAGATGAGGACTGATGAAATTGCTATTTAATATCATGAGAGACTCAAAATGAATTATTTTATGATGATATCTTGAAAGTAAAACTTGTAAGTTTTTGTACTAATAAAATATAGTTCCTTTTATACTTGTTGTTTTTTTTTAATTTCACATGTTGATTGTTTCCTTTGATATTTCAGAGAACACAATGGTGAAAAGGGTAGACAAACAGAAAGTAGATTCCATTCTAAAAAAGATATATTACAACACCTCAACGGAAGGGGCTTTTTTGGGGCCGGAGAAATTATATCGAGTGTTAAAGACTCGTGGAATCCATAACATTGGAAAAAATACAATAACAAAATGGTTACAGAATCAAGACAATTACAGTCTTCAAAAACCAGCTCGAAAATCTTTTAAAAAAGCAAGAGTTGTCGTTTCTGGTATTGATGATATGTTTGATGCTGATTTAGGTGATTTTGCTAGACTGTCTGATCAAAACGACAAAGTGAAACACGTGTTGTTTGTTATTGACGTCTTTACAAAATATCTCTGGGTAGAACCTCTTAAAAATAAAACGGAAGGAAGTGGTAGGTGGTTTTAAGAAAATTTTCAACCAAGGGAGAATATGTAAGAAATTACGCACAGATTCTGGTGCTGAGTTCATCTCAAAGATCACCAAAAATTATGTCAAAAGCTTAGGAATTTATCATTTCAATGCACTGAATTCACTTACAAAAGCAAACATAGCCGAGCGTGTAATCCAAACCATAAAAAACATGTTACAAAGATGGATAACAAAACACGGAACCCATCGCTACATTGACGTCTTACAAGATATCGTCAAAAGTTACAATGCTACCCCTCATAGAAGTTTAAATCAATTTGCTCCTAAGGATGTGAACAAGCAAAACGAGGCTGACGTTTGGGCATACATGTATTTGAAACCAAAGAAAAAGAAGATAAATGTCGCTCAATATCATTATAAGACTGGAGACTTAATCCGTATCTCTCATAAAAATATGATTTTTGATCGTTCCTACGATGAACATTTTACTTGAGAGATATTCAAGATTAGACAACGCTTTCGCATGCAAAATATTTGTATGTATAGGATTCAGGATATGGATGGTTCCTCAATTTCTGGAAATTTTTATGAATCTGAGATGCAAAAGGTTGATAAAGATGAAAATACCTTATGGTATATCGAAAAGATAATACGAAAACGCAAACGAAATGGAGAAGTACAGGTCTTAGTCAAGTTTGATGGGTTCCCAAATAAATTTAATCAATGGTTACCGGAAAGAGAGATCAAAGACGTAGTAGATTCTAACGAGCAAACATGAGTATTTATGTAGTCCTCAGTAGCGACCGTTCAACAAAGTACTTTCCCGATAATAAACCATATCGATTCAAATCACATTTGAATACTCCTTTATATTTAGAAGGAAGTTGGAAAGTGGCCTTAGTAGAAGCCGATGTTAACAGCAAATTATCAAAAGCAGAAGCTGTTTATCTATATTCGAGTATTTGTCAGGATTCCATTGTGGAGGGTGACAAGAAACCTCTGTTACGAAAGCTAATTTCAAACAAACCTGGTGATTGGACAACAATCTTTGACCATCCTCATTATATTCCCTTAAGTGCAAGTGAAATATATGATATCGACATTTACTTAACGAACAAAGAAGACGAATCTGCCTCATTCTTAGATCAACCGTCCACGCTTACACTTCATTTTAAATCGTTTCCTTTTTTCTAAGATGGATAGCAGTAAAATGTATGTTCCAGATCCTCAGAAGTGGGTGAAATATTATGAAAGCATGGCCAAAGGAAATCACAATCCTTATATAGATCGGAAAGGGAGAAATGTAAAACAAATTGGCGGATCATTGACAGGGAGTCACGGCACCTTTATGGTACCAATCGATGAAACATCTAATCCATCGAATAAGCAACCAACAAATAGCTTAGCCATACAATTAGTATCACCTTCACATTAAGTAGTTGATCAAGCGAAATCAGAACTTCAAATAAATAAGAATGTCATAAAACGGAGACGTTCGAGAAGATCCACCAGTCTACCGAAACATCGTCGTACTGTCAAGACGTTAAAACGCTCCAAAAGAAAGAACAAAGTGAAACGATCTACGAGAAAGATAGCAAACAAGAAGAAAGTCATTCGAAAATTGTCCGTGCGTAAAACCAAAGCCAAAAAACAGAAAAGAAAAATAAATAAGAAAATAAAGCAGTATAAGGATATATTTGCTAAATAATGGCTGCACTAAGCATGGATGACTTCAAGGAAGCTCAACCTAGCGAATTGAGTCTGTTTAATCTTCCGCCTTATCAATCTGCAGTGGAACAAGTATACTTTCAAGAAGTCCGTCCCACATCCCAGTTAAGTGGTAATATCATTGACATGGAAATTACTGGCAATCATGGAATGGAATATGTTGATCTGAAAAGATCTAAACTTTACGTTAAAGCAAAAATTGTCAAAGGTAACGGGGAAAGCTTAACCGAAAATGAATACGTTGGACCTGTAAATTTATTTCTACAGTCCATGTTTTCACAAGTAGAGGTTACCATGCAAGGAAAACTCGTAACATCATCAACGAGTCATTACCCATATAAGTCTATGATTCAGACATTGTTGTCATATGGAGGTGGTGCTAAAACGACACAGCTCACCTCACAGCTGTGGTTAAAAGACATTCCTGGACACCTGGACGATGCAGATGTTAACGGTGGAGTTAATGGAGCACTCAATAAGCGTTCTCTATACTTTGCTCAATCGAAAACCGCCGATATGGAGGGAAGACTTTATCATGATTTATTTAATTTAGACAGATTGATTTTGAATCAAGTATCAATTAATGTTCGTCTAACGAAGGCAAGACCAGAATTTTGTCTTATGACGACAGAAGAAACGCCAGACTTCAAAGTAGAGCTAATTGAAGTTGTTTTAAAGGCTTGCAAGTGCAGAATCAACCCTGCCGTGATTTATGGACATGCCGAAATCTTGAAAACGATCAATGCAAAGTATCCATTTACCAAAACCGAAGTGAAACAGATAGCAATTGCTGCCGGAACTGTAAACTTTGAACAGGATCAATTATTTCAAAACACTCAACCAAACAGAGTAGTGATAGGATTCGTCAATGCCCTTGGTGCTGCTGGTAGCTTTACAAAAAATCCTTTCAATTTTCAACACTTTGATATCAATCAAATCGGACTTTTTGTAGACAATGTTCCGGTGACAGGAAATGTGATGAGGTTGAATTTCAATGCCACTACCGGACGTACTATCATACCAGCTTTTAATAATATGTTCGAAGTGACAGACAAATGGATGCATGATACCGACAATCAGTTAGATAGAAATGACTTTGCTGGTGGTTATGGATTATTTTGTTTTGAGGTTTAGCCACAATTTGGAGATGAAGGATCCTATTTAAACTTATTAAAACAAGGGAATGTTCGACTTCAAGTACAGTTTGGAACAGCCCTGAAAGAAGCCGTAACTTGCATCGTTTACGCCGAATATCCCGGTTATTTCGAAATAAATGCAACCAGAGACGTTGTTACAGAAAGATGAACACCCACCAGATACAGTGTGCTATCGATTGTGAACAAGAAATGAGTAAACAAATCATTGGAGTATTTGCGGCTGATCAAATTCCATTTCACAGATCAACACCTTTCGGGTTTATCGTCAATACGGATCCACAGTCACTCCCGGGGAAGCATTGGATAGCGTGTTATGTTGACAGTAACAATGCGTTAGAAATTTTCGATTCATATGGAAATTCATCAAACATACGCTCTATATTCATCAATCGATATATGAAAGATTTTCACAGAACAATGATCAACCCAAAAAGACTCCAAAGTTCGAATAGCAGAGTATTTGGACAATACTGTCTATTTTATTTGATGTGTCGTTGCAGAGGTTATACCATGACAGACATAACTAATATTTTTAGTCAAGACTTTGAACTGAACGATCAATATGTATTTGATTTTATAGATACTAGATTTTATTGTTGTATGTATACCTCTTCTGGATTTTGTCAGATGTGTGTAAATAAAATATAAAATATAACATTATCTTTTGTTTTATGATCCATATATATATATATATATACATACAACTCACTCAGTTTTGTATCTATTATATAATTACTTTTGTTGAGTATGGACGCTTGGTGGGAAAAAGAGAGTTTGGTAAAATTCGAATCTCCAACTTCAATTTTCATTGCAGCTCCTAGTGGGGCTGGTAAGACCGTTTTAACGAAAAACATACTCACACATGCTGATGGTATGTTTAAAGTTCCTCCGTCAAAGATATTTTTTTGCTATTCCATTTGGCAAAATCAATATGATGAAATTAAAAATATACGATTTCAACAGGGGTTACCAACTATGGAAGATTTAAACGACTGGGGTGGAGAAGATGGTCACAAACTTTTAGTTTTGGATGACTTAATGATAAAAGGAGCTGATTCTGAAGAATTGATCCACATGATGTGTGTTGGAAGTCACCATACTAACATGACAGTTATCTTTTCATTACAAAATATCTTTCACAAATCTAAATCGCTAAGAACTGCTTCTCTTAACTGTCATTACTTTATTCTAATGGCGTCAAAAAGAGATCCACAACAAATTCAAATATTAGGAAAACAGATGTTTCCAGGACAAACAAAATATTTCATGGATGCTTACCAGAAAGCCACGACTATCCCTTATGGTTTTTTATTGGTTGATATTAACCCTCACAGTGATAAAGCTTATCAGTTGCGTACGAACATTCTACCCGGAGAGGACACGATAATTTATCAGCCCATGAAATGAAGGAAGAAGAGCGAAAATGTTTCATACAATTTTTATTGATATGTTCCACTCAACAGTTCGATTTTATATTGAAGACATTAACAAAAGATCAACTTCAGATAACTATGGAAATATTATTCAATGTGATTAAAGGAGTATGCCCAATATCGGATAAGAATAAAACAGTTCTCACGAAACGCAAACGATTCATTCGAGCAGTGTTATTGTCGAAGCTAACACTTAGTCAAAGAAAACAGGGTTTACGGAAAATTAAAAAAATCTTACCAATATTTTTAAAGGCTTGCACGCAGTATGGCTCGTGAAATGATTTTAATACCAAAAGCGAAATACGAACAAATGCTCAACAAAAAAGACACCCTTAAAACAGAGTCTCAAAAAGCGGCAGATGTAGTTACAGACGATGATAAACATGGAGAAAACTCGTTTGAAGAATCATATGTGCAAATGAAACCGAAAGATTTCTTTAATTCTAAACAATCATCAAATCGCAGACTAAAAGATAAATTGAAGAAAAATATGAAAGTCAGTTTAAGACCCATAAAAAATAAAAAAACAGACGTCAGCAAACAAAAATGGTTGACATTCCACATATGACTGAATACATTCTAGAATGTAAAACATTTTGAGTGAGAAAACAGACACATGTGTTTTCCATTAATAGTTAATGACTGCTGAAAAACATTACATGGGATTCATATTTATGAGTCATGGGAAATAACAGAATCATAAACTCTCATGGATTATAAACATTCTTTAAATACTATAGAAATGTTACTAGAGATGGTATTTAACCCAACATATCCACCACACACGAACACACCACGATGGATCCATCTGCAGATAGGTTCTTGAAATGGTTGATCGAAAAATATCCAGAAAGCGACGAGAGGATGACATCCGAAATAAAAACTTTAAAGAGGAAATTGTAAGAGTTTAACGAGTCTGATGATGTTGAATTAGTACAAGAACTAGAGAGGGTAGAAAACAAGAAATCAAAATTGGCATATTCTTGTGATATTTGTGGTCAACAGTTTCACCAAAAATACAACAAAAATCAACACATGAAATCCCATTTTGCAGCTTTTGTTTGTGGAAAATGTGGAAAGTCATTTTCACGTGATAATACTCGAAAGACACATGAAAAAAAATGTATGAAACATCCAGCATCGAATTACAACACGAAGTTTGCCTGTAAACATTGTGGGCTACCGTTTGAAACTTATGAGTTACTTTTTCAACACGTGGTCGACAATCATCCGTTGAATGGACAACAAGGGGGAGAAGCTAAAATTGTTAGAAAAACTGATGATGAACAAGGAAATGACCAAAACAGCACTAAAATCAAAGTAAACAAGTTTGCTCGTTACGTTAGGAAAGGTGCAATCAATGACAATGTTAATCAAACAATCATTTTTCCAGAAAGAGAAGAAAAATACGATATCTTAGGATTTCTTGCTGAAACAAAGATTGAAGTTCAACAAGAGTTAAAGGCCAGACGAGAAAAGATTCGGGATATCAAATGGTATTTAAATGTGAGAGTTGAAATGGAGAGGAACATCGACGACGGAAGAAAAGAAAAGGTTTCACCTCATTTTCGAAGTAAAGCTTATACCTCTTTAGAAAACGATGACAACGAACATAACTTGAATGATGCTTTTCAGAAGATGAACGCCTCATTAGAAGAATTCATTCACAAAGGATCGAATTGGGTTGTGAAAAACATTATAGGTTTAGAGGTCAATAGCCTGAAATACTCACCTATTGCTGGTTCCAGCTACGTGGAGCTACCCAGCAAATTTAGGCTTTCACATTCAGTCATCAACATCAAAAACATAGATCAAAAGTGTTTTCTGTGGAGTGTACTTGCAGCTCTTCGTCCCGCACAAGACCATCATAATGATGTTTCAAATTACAAGAAATACGAACATTCTTTAAACTTGTCTGGAATCGACTTCCCCGTTTCGCTTTCTCACGTTGGAAAATTCGAAAAACAAAACGATTTGTCCATCAACGTGTTTGGATGTGAAGAGGGTAAAGTATTTCCACTATACCTCACAAAGATGAACAACGGTTTGACAGAAATTAATTTATTATATCTAGCCACTGAAAACAATTCTCATTATTGTTTGATAAAAAATTTAAATCGTTTCTTAGGACACACACATAAAGCAAAGAGGCAGTATTTTTACTGCCATCGCTGCTTACATGGATTTACAAGTCGAGTCTTGTTGGACAAACATCGACCATACTGCGATCGATTTGATTTCCAAAAAGTAGAATTTCCCAAAGAAGGAGAGAATATTTTAGAATTTAGAGATTTCCACAAAAGTATGCGAGTTGGATTTACAATCTATGCTGATTTTGAAGCTCTGGCTCGAAAAATTGATACTTGTTTACCCAATCCAAGCACATCGTCTACAACTCATCAAACAAAATTCGACGCTTGTGGATATGCATATCAAGTTATATGTACGAACAACATTTACACAAAACCCCCTGTCGTTTTTAGAGGTGAAAATGCAGTAGAACACTTTTTCGAAAGCATGTTTAAGGAAGAAGAGTACATTCAGAGCATCTATGGTGATATTGAACCACTAATTATGACTGATGAAACGGAAAATCTATTTAA
Organism: Mytilus californianus; assembly: GCF_021869535.1. Taxonomy (NCBI): domain Eukaryota; kingdom Metazoa; phylum Mollusca; class Bivalvia; order Mytilida; family Mytilidae; genus Mytilus; species Mytilus californianus. The sequence continues at coordinate 213,365 of NW_026262739.1, forward strand.
AAAGACCACCAATTGTTATATGTGTAACCGCATGTTTACTGATAACTTAATCAAAGTGAGAGACCATTCACACATTGGTGTCTCTGGTGATAAAAATTCAACCAACTATAGCAACTATCGAGGAGCAGCCTGTCAGTCCTGCAATCTGAATTTACAGAATCCTACATTCATCCCAATATTGTTCCATAACTTCAAAGGATTTGACTCTCATTTATTGGTAGAGGCTGCGGGTAAATACAAAGACCGGAAAATCGTGTGTATTCCTAACAACATGGAAAAGTACATTTCGTTTTCTGTAGGAAAGTTGAGATTTCTTGATTCATATCAATTTATGTCTGAAAGTCTAGAGAGATTGGTGGGAAATTTAGCCGTAGATGGGCTGACACATTTTCATCAGTTCCAAAAGTATTCCCATCGGAGAGTGTGGCAAAACTACTACTAAGGAAAAATGTCTACTGCTACGACTACGTTGACAGTCATGACAAATTTGAGGAGGTTACTTTACCATCAAAAGAGACCTTTTACAATTCCATCAAACTACAACACATCTCGGATGAGGATTACTTGCATGCCCAAACTGTGTGGACAACCTTAAATATGAAAACGTTGGGTGAATATCATGATCTTTACCTGTTAACAGACGTTTTGCTGTTAATCGATGTTTTTGAAAGATTCAGAACTATGACTCTGGAATATTATGGACTTGATGCCTGTCATTTTTACACGGCACCTGGACTCGCTTGGCAAGCAGCCTTGAAAATGAGTAAGATAAGTTTGGAACTTTTAACATCTCCAGACATGTACAATTTCTTCGAACTAGGGTGTCGAGGAGGAATTAGCATGATAACCCAAAAACATGCTAGGGCTAATAACAAGTATGTCGAAGGATACGATCCTACTAGTCCTAGCTCTTATCTAATGTATTATGATGCAAATAATTTATATGGTTGGGCTATGTCCTAACCGCTACCTTCTGGATTGATGAGGTGGCTAGACGAGGATGAAATCAAATACTTCGACTTACACAAGCTATCAGTCGATAGTGATAAGGGATATATGTTAGAGGTTGACTTGGAATATCCTAAAGAACTACATGAAAGTCACAATTCCTATCCACTAGCTCCCTCACATAAAACTGTTGATGACGATGAACTTTCTCCATACAGTAAAGGGTTATACAACGATTTATATGATGGACAAAGAAAACGACCTAAAACCAAAAAACTAATACCAACACTCGAAAATAAGATCAACTATATAGTTCATTACAGGAATCTTCAACTGTATACCGAATTGGGAATGAAAATCACTAAAATACATCGTATAATAGAATTCCATCAGTCTCCTTGGCTAGCCAAATACATTTCGTTCAACACCAGGAAAAGACAGCAATCCAAGAGCGATTTCGAGAAGAATTTCTTTAAACTGATGTGCAACTCTGTATTTGGTAAAACCATGTAAAATTTAAGAAATAGGGTTGACATTAAACTAATTCACAACGAAGACTCGCTAAGGACATATACTTGCAGACCATCATTTGAACGATTTCAAATTTTTAACGAGGATTTGGTTGGTGTGGAAAATAAAAAGACAAGCTTACTCCTGAATAAACCAGTGTATGTTGAGGCAGCTATTTTAGAATTATCTAAAATCGTTATGTATGACTTTCACTACAAGGTCATGAAACCCAAATATGGTGACAATCTCCATCTTTTATTTACTGATACAGACTCTTTGATGTATGAAATTTTTACAAAGGACATCTATGAAGACATGATGGAATTTCATGACTATTTCGATACCTCGGGATATGATTCAAAGCATGAAAATAATAAACTATATATATATATTGAATTTGGTTTATTTTTACTATAATGAACTACTGTGAAACGAACTATCAAATAGTCAATAAAATGTCACATTAATTGGTTGAAAAATTCCATGGGATCGAAGTTTTCTTCCCCTTTTGGTTTTTTGCTAGGTAGTCCACAACGTGGTAACGTGCTGGGTCTCTTGTTGTTAGACGATCCAAGGACTCTAATGGGTTGTGCAGCATAAGGAGGTGGTGGTGGCATAAGCTCCTGAAGGGTTGATTGTTGGGATTGCTGCATTTGAGGTGGCTGAGGCTGCTGAGTTTGAAGTTGTTGCGGCTGTTGTTCCTTTAAAAAAATTTGTTTGCAATTACTCAAAATGTGAGGGTGTTTGAATGGTTCTATAAATGCAAACACAAATAAAAAGTAACACAACAATTAACCTAAGAAAAAACACCGATCGATTTAATTAATAAAAAAAAAAACTTACCTCAAATTGTTTGAAAAGCTGCTCCAAGCCTTCCTTCATATTGGTCAACTCCAAAAACTCATCCCAACCAAGAGAACATCTTCCTGGATTCCTCGGATTATTGTTATATAAGTTCACATAGTAAAAGCCATTCACCTTTGTTAAGACTACCGCCATGTGACGTCCAAAATTGGTGCGCATCTCCATATTTCCCCTGATACTTTGTTTTTTGGTAAAAGCGTAACTTTCCATAATTATAAAACGTTTATTTTATGAAAACTGTATGGCAAATTATATCAGAATGATGTTGGAATAGGAGATCCACTTATTTATAATTTATAATACCGAGTGATTGCTATAATGAGTGGGTGTTAGACACTCCCCTTGTCTGAAATAGACATCCATTGGGTGAAAAGTCTCTACAACTGCAGTAAAGCGGTCGAGAAAAACACCCCTCTCATTATTCAACCAATGAAAAAAACTCTCTGTTTAGTCTCTTTCAAGTTTGTTGACTCAACTTTCTCACATTTGTTTGTTTTGCTTACCCACAGATGGTTAAGTATGTTTTTTCAGTGACAGATGTTTGGTTAATTACCACACTTCAACTTCAAAACCATAATTTACTAAAGAAGTCGTGCTGATGGGAAAAACTGCATTAGCAAACTCTCATGTGGTTGATCAAATGTTCTCACACCATGCTATTAAGCCGAATACAGTACATGAAAGGAAGTCATGGTGGTGGGAAAATAAACGATTGAAAAAGAACGAGTTAAACATGTGTTGTTTTGATTTGCTCCTGCATGTTGAACTTATCTACGCTTCAGCGTCAAACATAATTAAAATTATCAAAAATCACAAAACTCGTTGAGTATGCAATACTTCCAGTTTTCTATTATAAAACATTGATCGTCATATTTATTTTTCAGCTTTGTCAAATTTTCCTTGCTTGTTTTATCAAGAATAAATAAACGTCTGAAGTTTTGTCTATAAATGTAAAGTAATAGTGCATTTGTAATAAATTCATCCTGTCTTCACTCCGACCCGAACTGAAGAATTGGAATTGTGTAAAATTCTGCTTGCTTATGTCTAGGATCAAGGGGGTATAAGAATGAATTTCTAAGTGTTTAGTCATAAGAATATATCTTCTTTCTCTTTAAAGTAAAGCATATACAGTAGGGGGTATTTCCAATGTACAAACTCTCAATTACGGCTTACTCATAAAACTTAGAATTCCTGCTTATATGTCATTTTTGGGTTTGTATTATTGATTAACTTTGTTTGTTGGTTGTGATTTAAAAATCGTACAAAACCACAAATAATTCAATGACTACATACTATCGGTACTATCAGTGCTTTGATTTTATAAATATCTATTTATAGTGAGTTCATTATCTAGAACAATACTGTCAAAGAACAAATCGATAGATTTTGTGAGTTTTATGTATGTTTTTATTATACTTTATACGATTCTATTCGTTTGTATTAATTTCTATAATTTGTACAAGGGAAATAACTAAGTCAATCATAAATACAATTTGATGCATGAATAACAAGAGTTATCGCTCTCTAAACAGATAAAATTATCAAACGTTGAAAATAATGTAGTGTGATAAAAACAAGTTCTGAAAGTGGGTTTAAATAGGTTGAACTTTAATAACGCTTTATCAAAATAATTAAAGCTTGCACGAAACGTTGAAACTACTGAAATAGATAGAAGCTGCTTATTGAAATATTAATTCGCTATTACATGGGAGGTAACTCTACGCAACAAAACATATTCGGAACTTTTACTTTTTGCTCACTTATAGAAAAGTCTAAAGTTTTGCTAATGTTTTCGCGCCACATACAGTAATCGTCAAGAAAATGGAAAAGGTTAAAAGTGTTTTATTGTGTTTGGTATCTTTGATGTCTTTGGTATATTGTGATGTACTTGACATAAAGAATGTGTGCAAGTTGGAACAAACTTTTGATTTTATTCCTAAGGGTTATTCGTGCACATTTGTTGGAGGGAACGTGTATGTTTACCAAGGCAAACCCTCGATTGAAACAATATATTTCGATACATTTAATGCCGATTCTACATTGATTATTTTGGGAGTTAAAACAATTGTGATAAAGCGTGGTTCTATGGATACATGCCATCAACTTGTGACTAGAAATCCTGAAGCTAGTATCATCATAAACGAACAAAATTGTGAAAATGTAAGTTTAAATTATAGGTTTTGTTGTGTTTGTTTTCATAACTAGCTATCCTCATAGTCAGTTTGCATGTATGGATGTTGAACATTAGAAAGTCTCTTATAGCATATTCAAACTAAAAAGTACACATGTGTTTCCAGGTCAACATGATCTAGTTCTCAACAAGCAATTCTCCCCAACTCCCTTTTATCCACTTAAAATGTTGAGGATCAGTAAAAAACACATTAGAACATGTTAGAAACAGTCTGGTAGTAGGAAACAGGTATTTCGGAAGGCCGTACGGCGACCTATAGTTGTTAATGTTTGTGTCATTTGGTCTTTTGTGGATAGTTGTCTCATTGGCAATCATACCACATCTTCTTTTTTATAATTTTGAGGTCTTTTATAGCTGATTTTGCGGTATGGGCCTTGCTCATTGTTGAAGGTCGTACAGTGATCTATATTTGGTCTCTTGTGGAGAGTTGTCTCATTGAAAATCATACCGCATCTCCTTTTATATATTATATATTATTTAATTTAGTCTAATGAGCATCCACTTTCACATTGACACATGTACATGTACATGTATATAGTAAATTTTTCGAATCAAGTTTGCTCAAAATTCAATCATTCCTATACATTTGTATTTGGACAAGTTGCTGTCTCTAGTTAGCCTAGATATCTTTGATAACTTATATTTGCACAATATTCTTCTATTGCACGTATTTTCATCTTGATAAGGGCTTAATATTCAATGTGGACACAATGACACTTGAGTTTAACAATCAACAAGACAATTCTATATTATTCATTGATTTTGATACATTTTATTTATTTGAGACATCAAAGTACATTTATCTGACACAAGTTATTTCTACATCTTCTACTTATTATTATAAATGCATGTATTAACCTTCATCATTTTCAGTCATTTAGTCAAAAACAAATCTAAACATGTATTACATTTTATATTTTCAGTTAAAAATGACTAATCCAGAGACCATACGTTTATCATGTACATGTTGTATACAAATTATAATGTGTACAATGTCAAAATGGTTTTGAGAATTAAACCAAATGACTGAGAGTAATAAAAGAAATTTGTTAAATGCTATATATGTTCATAATTTTAGGCAGAGAAAACAGTCCGCACATCTAAATCAACAACTGTTTCACTATCCACGCCCACAACAAGTTCTATGATGAGTGTGACTGCTGCACTAACCAGTTCCACAGTTACTACACAAACCAGTTTGACAGCTACTACACAAGCCAGTTCGACAGCTACTACACAAGCCAGTTCGACAGTTACTGCACCTGTAATTATAGTAAAATTTATGAGTATAAATAAACAATGTGATTGTAATGATTATCACTATTTAATTAATCATGTTAATTAGAGAATATTGTAGATGTTATATTTTCATTGAACATTTAGTATTAAAGAAATAAGGCCATAATAAATAATAGGTTTGTTTGCCCAAACGCTACCTACCCAGAAAAAAGCTGCCTACTCAAATAGTTTTATTGTCCTGATTTGAAGAAGATTTTTTTTATCCAATAGGCATGAAGACTAATTATATATAATAAACATCTGATACTTAAATTTCTTTTTTTTTTAAAAGAAAAGATTGATTGATTGATTGTTGGTTGCTTAACGTCCAGTGGCAAATATTTCATGTATATTCAGGACGAGAACAAGTTCACAATAAATACAATAGGTAGGTTCTGTAATAGATTTAGGGATTAAGGTCGGAGAAATTTAGACTGCCACGGGAAATGAGGGTATATTGGATAGGGACAGAAATTTAGCCTTGCAACAGGTCACCTACGGACCCCTCAAAGAGTTGTCGAAAGGGTTCTTAACGTGCAAAGAGCGTGGCATTCTCTTTACACGAGGCATCGGATTTAACGTCCCCATTCTGACCGGACGTGGCTGCATATTTGTACATCCCGCACAGCCAAACGGACGCCCCACTTTAGCACGGGTTTTACTGCCGGTCGGAGGAAGACCAATGGTGACCATACTTCTATTCCCCAGTCACCCTTGGGGACTTAAAAGAAAAGAAAATGCCTACCTACCTACTCACTGTCTCAACCTTTGGGTAGGGTTTGGACAAACCAAAATATTTTTAGGTATGGCCAAATGTGGAGAAAAAAAAAAGTAAACTATTCATATTTGCAACTTCAAGTTTGTATGTACAATAGATGAAAAGTCTTTATTTTTAAAAGTAAAAAAAAAAAATATATAGATGTAATATATTTTTACTAAATGAAGAAAAAAAAAATACCTCATTTTTTGTATCACTCTCATCATCTGTCTCCTTGTCACTGACTTCAAAATCAGAAAAAGGTGGACTTGCTGTACTATTTTCCTCCTGATTCCATGCCCATGGAGGTTGGGCCATCAAAACCTCTGTCATGCTGTGTCTGTTAAATTAATTTACAAAACATTTAATTTTAGGTTAAAGAAAGTGATGTGAACTCTACAACTGCATGGATCATCAGCTTTGTCCTTTCTTCTGTTGGTAAGCATGCTTCATAAATACATATATATCTCAGAATATTTTGATATTTTTAACTTACAGTTTGTTTCAATTTGTTTTGTTAACCATACATGTAGTTGTAAATGACAGCCGTGACTATTGAGTTTGTGCTTAACCTTCAGTTTATTGAATAATTTCTAATCATTGATAACAGTTGAATTTTCTATTGCATAGGATCAATTGGCTGTAGCTTTGCTTATGTAATAATGAAGATAAGAAAAAAGAAGGAACAGGCAACGGAAATTAAAATTTCATAGACAAAAATCAATCTCAGAGAGAATGAGAGAAAGAAGGGGACAACATACACTTGCAGAGGACACTGTTTAGATTTAAAATGAAAAATTGTTTGTTTGCGGTTACCAACCCACTTAAAACGTGACAACTCTTTTTTCTGTTTCCCTTTTGTAAACATATTTTGTGGGATGTTTTTTTTTTTGCATTTTTTTTTTCCATAACTGGATTTATATTAAACTATGCAACAATATATATATATATAAAAAAAAAAAAAAACTAAAACAAAAAAACATTTGAAGCAAAATATGATATGCACAAATAATAAATATTCTTAAATATCACCATTTTGAACAAGATTTTTTTATTCTACCTACCAACCCATCATCTGTTGATGACTGAGCAACCGCAAACAAAGATATTTCAGGTTTGGTCTTAAAACAAACTTAAAGTAATCTTTACTGATAGATGATTTGTTACATTTTTGTTTGTTTTAGATGTAGTTAAAGTGTTGGCAGGTGCTTTTTTAGCTGTAGTTGGTGTTCTGATAAAGTTTCGTCGAGATTTGATAGACTTAATGAACGATGATCAACTGAATATTCAACAGAGGCAACAAATTAATGTTCCCACACCACAAAATATCCCTATCCCTATTCCTCAACGACCTCAAAGAATAAGGAATACACCTGATCGCTATGGACAATGGAAAATGTAAAAAAAAAAATTGTATTTAACTACATACCTGTTGTTGATGATATCTGTCACCATTACATAAATAACATTATCTTCCAGGTCTCCATCCCTTCCATTCACTTTTTTTGCAATTAATTTTAAACCAATTAGGTATTTAATGTCTTTAAAATATAATAAATGCAGTCCACTACTAATGTCTGTATGTAGCAGCGTATGATATGTTGCCACTAATTCTTTAGCAAAACTGCTATTATCCTGCAAAACATGGTTCACTTGCGCCATTTCTAACATTGCAAACCTATCTTCCACACAGTATTTGCATGGCATTTGTCTCGGATCAAACATTTCTATGCTGGGCATTTTGCTAATTATATAGTTGATTGAGTTGATAAATTCCATAAAAGCGAGATAATTTTTGTAATGTTGAAAGTTCGTTTCAGTAATGTTGAAATTTATGTATACATATATATATATCCATTTGGTAATAGAAAGGTCAAGAAGTCAACCTTTTCTTAACTAAATTTCATTGGATTATTTTGCAATGGAGGTGTGTTTAAAATGTGAATGAAGTAAGGCAGCAAGGCAATATGAAAAAAAAAATGAATGATAACTAATTCTAATCAACTTTCACATTTATTTTAACAAGTAATGTTCTAGGTTTCTATGTTTATTTTCAATCATATATTAATTTTAAATATATAGGGTTACTGACTGTTGTACCTCTATTTGGTTTTACAAATTATTTTGATGCTATGTACATCTTTACATGTACACATGTGTTTTCTTGTTTATGATCTTATTAATTATGTATATATCTGTGATTTTTATTGTAGTGGTTAGATTATTTTTACATTTGTTTTTAACGACATTCATTTTATAGCTAACATTGTTAGTGTTGAAATTTTACCTGATAATAGCAGTACTTTCTTTTTTGTTAGACTGAGATAAACTTTATTACAGGTCTATTCTATTCAGAATTTCATACTCATATTATTGTTTCTAAAAAGTATTAAAATTTATCCTTTGTTTCACTTTTAAAAACAAAAAACCTAAATCTTCCTAAAACTTTTTTTTTTCCATGTTCATACATTCTATATTATTCCAGGTATATTTTTCTCGTTTAATAATTTTGCAAGTTTTACCTTTATCATATTTACATTTCAAAACTTTTTAATGGTGTTGATTTTATACAGACATACTCTTTTAAATGTTTAAAATATAATAAACTATTATACATTGTCGTTTTTTTTTCTTTTTTTCTTGTTGAATGTTTTTTTGCATTATAGTATTAATTATGTGTATATCTGAGATTTTTGTTGTGATTGTTTTCATTCATCTGCACAATTTCAAACATTTTTGTGTTTGTATTAACAGACTATACTTTATTTCAATAAGGTTTGTAAAGTACTGGTTTCTTGTAGGATGATTTGAAACAAGTTGTAATTTATTGCTTTCATTCAACATTTTTTTAACTTTTTAAACAAAAACCTGAATCTTCCTAAAACTTTTTTTCCCATGCTCATACATTCTATATTATTCCTGGTATGTTTTTCGAGTTTTACCTTTAACATATTTACATTTCAAAACTTTGTAATGGTGTTGATTTTATACAAACATACTCTTTTAAATGTTTAAGATATAATAAACTATTATACATTGTCGGGTTTTTTTTTCTCTTGTTGAAAGTTTTTTTGCATCATAGTATTAATTATGTGTATATCTGTGATTTTTATTGTGATTGTTTTCATTCATCTCCACTACCTCAAATGTTTATATATATATATAGTACCAAAATACACTCATAACTATTTCTTTGCATATTACAAGCACTACTAATGAGTATTAAATGTTTGAAACATAATTTCTAGTGCATTAATGTGTGTTCTCATTTTTATACTCATTACTCATTGTATTGATAAAGTTAATAACTAGTCATTCATTGTATGAATATTTGATTTCCTAACATTATTTTTCTAAAATTAAATCTTAGTAAGTATGGTTTCCTACACTGGTCAAATACTGTTTTTTGTTGAACGATTTCGTATTTTGAATCATTGTAAATTTTTGTTTTTTTTTAATTTTCATTCAAATTTTTTCCTGTTCAAAAATCTTAAATATTTTGAAAACAATAGTGTTCACTGAAAATGATATTCCAAAGTTTCTTTATTCAAGTTATCATTCATTGTTTGAATATTTGATTTCCTTACATTATTACATTACGGGTCAATTTTGTCATTAAATTTTAAATGTTCATCCCTTTTCTTTTTTTTTTTTTTTTTTTTTCCATCTTCAAAATTTTTTATTTAAATTTTGTGCTCATTTTATATGAAATTATACCTTTACATGTTTTAGATATCAAAATACTGTTTGTTAAAAATTTACATTATTTTTATTGAATGAAAATAAAAATTGTTATGAAAATGTCTTCATTTATTTCACAGGCTGTCTTTGAGGTTAATCACCTCATAATGGACATTTCACATGTTTTGATGTTTGGTATGTTGTAAGAGGTTAATGCTTATGCACCTGCTGAGTCAATTACCTACTTTTAATTACATAGATTTTCTAACCTGTTGTTTTGTTTTAAGTGGCATATGGTGCAACATGTATATGTTCTTTGAAAAGAGAAGTCATCAAAAACATAATTTCATTTACATCCGTTTCAAAATGAACTTTTATTACTACAGGTGTCATCAGAACTGAAAATCCTGGGAAAACTTGTATGTTTCTTTGTCCTCGCAGACATTTGGAAAGATTATTATTCTAAATCAAAGTGTTTTCTGCAAACATGATAAAAAACAAAAAAAAAATCCTGAGAAAAAGGTTGAAATTTAGGTATCCAGTAACTGTTATCAGACATCTTGTTTATTTGACCTTAACAAAATAGTCAGCTTCAGTCAGGAATCTAATAGAAATCTATGGAAAGAAATGAATCACAGACAAAACTTTTACTTTTATTCAATATTTTTATGAAGTGTCACATTTAATGCATTATCTATGGACTTGTCTATAGCATTCTGAAGTCTCTCCAGATAGTTCCATTGGTTTAAGTTCAAATACAACCCATTGAAGTAGCTTGTCCTCTGTGAAACCTTCTTATGTCCAGTATAACTGATTCTTGATACCTGCACACTCTCACATATAGTTCATTGTCTGGTAGCTCAAATAACTGAATGCAATGAGTGTCATTCCAGGGAAAGTCTGACTTATCTAATAGCTGTATACATTCTGTTTTGTTGTATCCTTTATCAATTTTATATAAAGAACTAGTCAAAACCAGTGTCGTACATATCAGGGATAACATGATGCAGATTCCAGTAATTTTTATTATGCCTAGATGGAAATCGTAGTTGCGATATATTGAACTCAGTCTGGATCTAATGCTTGCATACTGACTTGATGAGTTATCAGAAAGCATGTTAACTGTTGTGTGGTTGTTTAAATATATGACATAGTCCGACACAGTTACCCTTTTTTAAGCAATTCTATCAGAACGTCTCCATGACAGGGGGTTGGGTGACACCAACAACCTAGATTTTTACCTCTAAGTTCACACAATGATTCAGACAATGTCTTACCATTATAGACTGTGGTATCAGTAGATATGTATTTCCTATATAACTGGATACATTTATTGCGTCCATATGTCTTTACCTGGAAAGGATTCTGCCATTTACTGCCTTCAACATAAGATGGCATACCTCTACCTATATACACATTATTTGAATTGGACATCCAATGCTGCAAGTCTCTATATCCTAACTGATTCAATATTGACTTCTTTACACACACCAATGTTGCCATTTAAAATATATGGAAACTGCGCTTAATAATATAACATATCACTGAAACATTTTCAACCTATAACATTCCTTACATACTGAATGACGTCACACATTCCTTACATACTGAATGATGTCACTCATGCCTAACCTATAACATTCCTCACATACTGAAGGGTATTACACATTCTTAACCTATAACATTCCTTACATACTGAATGACGTCACACATTCCAGACATTGCAATATATTGCAAGAAAACTCGCTAGAATCCCCAATACTACACTACTAAGAGTGTTTTCACTTATATTCATTATGAATGATGAGGTCTTTCTAACTGTGGCGGGTGTATGCAAGTTTTATATGTACTACAGTAATTAACATTCCGCAAATAATCATGTCATCACATTCCACAAATATCTGGTGAAACTGATAATGATACCAGAAAATGTCTCGTATAGTAATTAACATTCCGCAAATAATCATGTCGAAAATATGTTAACGATGTAGAAAATGTCTTAAATCTGATTAGTCTACTATTTCACATTCCGCAAATAGCTGGTGAAACTATGATAATGATGTCACACAATGTCTGGTATTTGGTAAATATTGAAAGATAACTGTCTAACCCATTACTTAGTGAAATAGATATAAAATGGAACCTTGTCAGACACCATTTTAACGAATAAACAATTAGGTTCCCATTTCAAATGCTCCGTTTCTACGCAGTCGGACTTCTCCCACTGTTTTAGCGTTACATTGCAGTAAAAACAGGTATCTTTATCACTAATTCCAGTGTAAAAGAATCCATTCCGAATAAGATCTTGTGATTTTTGAGACATCTGTCTAGGCCAATTCTCAAACGTTGTTCCCTGTCAATGTAGTACATTTTCGTTGGGTGCATAGGTTTGAATGTAAACAACTTTGAACAGTATGCATCGGTGTCTATATCCATCTGTGAAAAAGAGTGATCTTACTAAAGCGAAATTGAAATTATTTGTTTTTACAAATTTCTCAATGATTTTTTTTCGCTTTTACACAGAGACAGTTTACTGAATGTGTAATAATGCCAACGTCTCTTATGGATAACAAGTTTCCAAATGAACAATAAAGAATATTCTTAAAATATCAAACATATCAATCATTTCTTGTATACTGAATGACGTCACATATTACTAACCTACAACATTCCTTACATACTGAAGGACGTCACACATTCCTAACCTATAACATTCCTTACATACTGAAGGACGTCACACATTCCTAACCTACAACATTCCTTACATACTGAATGACGTCACACATTCCAGACATTGCAATATATTGCAAGAAAACTATCTAGAATCCCCAATACAACACTACTTCTGTACTAGAGGCGTCCGGGATTAAGGTCGGAGAAATTGAGACTGCCACGGGAAATGAGGGTATATTGGATAGGGACAGAAATTTAGCCTTGCAAAAGGCCACCTACGGACCCCTCAAAGAGTTGTTGCAAGGGTTCTAAACGTGCAAAGAGCGTGGCGCTCTCTTTACACGATGATTGATTGATTGTTGGTTGCTTAACGTCCAGTGGCAAATATTTGATGCATATTCAGGACGAGAACAAGTTCACAATAAATACAATAGGTAGGTTCTGTAATAGATTAAGGGATTAAGGTCGGAGAAATTTAGACTGCCACGGGAAATGAGGGTATATTGGATAGGGACAGAAATTTTAGCCTTGCAACAGGTCACCTACGGACCCCTCAAAGAGTTGTTGCAAGGGTTCTTAACGTGCAAAGAGCGTGGCACTCTCTTTACACGAGGCATCGGATTTAACGTCCCCATTCTGACCGGACGTGGCTGCAAATTTGTACATCCCGCACAGCCAAACGGACGCCCCACTTTAGCAAGGGTTTTACTGCCGGTCGGAGGAAGACCAATGGTGACCATACTTCTATTCCCCAGTCACCCTTGGGGGTCTCTTTACACGAGGCATCGGATTTAACGTCCCCATTCTGACCGGACGTGGCTGCAAATTTGTACATCCCGCACAGCCAAACGGACGCCCCACTTTAGCAAGGGTTTTACTACCGGTCGGAGGAAGACCAATGGTGAACATACTTCTATTCCCCAGTCACCCTTGGGGTTGTCATTGATGAGAATAGCTTAAAGGCTCAAAGAGCAGCTTACAGAAAAATAACGACCCAACATATAGATTTAAAGGCGTAAATATATATCGTCAGCTGACTGAAGATGAGCCACTTTTTCTTGGTACAAGTCGGAATGAGGACACCAGCTCGTTTGTCAAATTAGTGAAGATCATAAAGTGGATCTGATCATATATCATTGATTGATTGTTGGTTGCTAAACGTGCAGTGGCAAATATTTCATGCATATTCAGGACGAGAACAAATTAACAATAAATACAATAGGTAGGTTCTGTAATAGATTAAGGGATTAAGGTCGGAGAAATTTAGACTGCTACGGGAAATGAGGGTATATTTGGATAGGGACAGAAATTTTAGCCTTGCAACAGGTCACCTACGGACCCCTCAAAGAGTTGTTGCAAGGGTTCTTAACGTGCAAAGAGCGTGGCACTCTCTTTACACGAGGCATCGGATTTAACGTCCCCATTCTGACCGGACGTGGCTGCAAATTTGTACATCCCGCACAGCCAAACGGACGCCCCACTTTAGCAAGGGTTTTACTGCCGGTCGGAGGAAGACCAATGGTGACCATACTTCTATTCCCCAGTCACCCTTGGGGGTCTCTTTACACGAGGCATCGGATTTAACGTCCCCATTCTGACCGGACGTGGCTGCAAATTTGTACATCCCGCACAGCCAAACGGACGCCCCACTTTAGCAAGGGTTTTACTACCGGTCGGAGGAAGACCAATGGTGAACATACTTCTATTCCCCAGTCACCCTTGGGGTTGTCATTGATGAGAATAGCTTAAAGGCTCAAAGAGCAGCTTACAGAAAAATAACGACCCAACATATAGATTTAAAGGCGTAAATATATATCGTCAGCTGACTGAAGATGAGCCACTTTTTCTTGGTACAAGTCGGAATGAGGACACCAGCTCGTTTGTCAAATTAGTGAAGATCATAAAGTGGATCTGATCATATATCATTGATTGATTGTTGGTTGCTAAACGTCCAGTGGCAAATATTTCATGCATATTCAGGACGAGAACAAATTAACAATAAATACAATAGGTAGGTTCTGTAATAGATTAAGGGATTAAGGTCGGAGAAATTTAGACTGCTACGGGAAATGAGGGTATATTGGATAGGGACAGAAATTTTAGCCTTGCAACAGGTCACCTACGGACCCCTCAAAGAGTTGTTGCAAGGGTTCTTAACGTGCAAAGAGCGTGGCACTCTCTTTACACGAGGCATCGGATTTAACGTCCCCATTCTGACCGGACGTGGCTGCAAATTTGTACATCCCGCACAGCCAAACGGACGCCCCACTTTAGCAAGGGTTTTACTGCCGGTCGGAGGAAGACCAATGGTGACCATACTTCTATTCCCCAGTTACCCTTGGGGGTCTCTTTACACGAGGCATCGGATTTAACGTCCCCATTCTGACCGGACGTGGCTGCAAATTTGTACATCCCGCACAGCCAAACGGACGCCCCACTTTAGCAAGGGTTTTACTACCGGTCGGAGGAAGACCAATGGTGAACATACTTCTATTCCCCAGTCACCCTTGGGGTTGTCATTGATGAGAATAGCTTAAAGGCTCAAAGAGCAGCTTACAGAAAAATAACGACCCAACATATAGATTTAAAGGCGTAAATATATATCGTCAGCTGACTGAAGATGAGCCACTTTTTCTTGGTACAAGTCGGAATGAGGACACCAGCTCGTTTGTCAAATTAGTGAAGATCATAAAGTGGATCTGATCATATATCATTGATTGATTGTTGGTTGCTAAACGTCCAGTGGCAAATATTTCATGCATATTCAGGACGAGAACAAATTAACAATAAATACAATAGGTAGGTTCTGTAATAGATTAAGGGATTAAGGTCGGAGAAATTTAGACTGCTACGGGAAATGAGGGTATATTGGATAGGGACAGAAATTTTAGCCTTGCAACAGGTCACCTACGGACCCCTCAAAGAGTTGTTGCAAGGGTTCTTAACGTGCAAAGAGCGTGGCACTCTCTTTACACGAGGCATCGGATTTAACGTCCCCATTCTGACCGGACGTGGCTGCAAATTTGTACATCCCGCACAGCCAAACGGACGCCCCACTTTAGCAAGGGTTTTACTGCCGGTCGGAGGAAGACCAATGGTGACCATACTTCTATTCCCCAGTCACCCTTGGGGGTCTCTTTACACGAGGCATCGGATTTAACGTCCCCATTCTGACCGGACGTGGCTGCAAATTTGTACATCCCGCACAGCCAAACGGACGCCCCACTTTAGCAAGGGTTTTACTACCGGTCGGAGGAAGACCAATGGTGAACATACTTCTATTCCCCAGTCACCCTTGGGGTTGTCATTGATGAGAATAGCTTAAAGGCTCAAAGAGCAGCTTACAGAAAAATAACGACCCAACATATAGATTTAAAGGCGTAAATATATATCGTCAGCTGACTGAAGATGAGCCACTTTTTCTTGGTACAAGTCGGAATGAGGACACCAGCTCGTTTGTCAAATTAGTGAAGATCATAAAGTGGATCTGATCATATATCATTGATTGATTGTTGGTTGCTAAACGTCCAGTGGCAAATATTTCATGCATATTCAGGACGAGAACAAATTAACAATAAATACAATAGGTAGGTTCTGTAATAGATTAAGGGATTAAGGTCGGAGAAATTTAGACTGCTACGGGAAATGAGGGTATATTGGATAGGGACAGAAATTTTAGCCTTGCAACAGGTCACCTACGGACCCCTCAAAGAGTTGTTGCAAGGGTTCTTAACGTGCAAAGAGCGTGGCACTCTCTTTACACGAGGCATCGGATTTAACGTCCCCATTCTGACCGGACGTGGCTGCAAATTTGTACATCCCGCACAGCCAAACGGACGCCCCACTTTAGCAAGGGTTTTACTGCCGGTCGGAGGAAGACCAATGGTGACCATACTTCTATTCCCCAGTCACCCTTGGGGGTCTCTTTACACGAGGCATCGGATTTAACGTCCCCATTCTGACCGGACGTGGCTGCAAATTTGTACATCCCGCACAGCCAAACGGACGCCCCACTTTAGCAAGGGTTTTACTACCGGTCGGAGGAAGACCAATGGTGAACATACTTCTATTCCCCAGTCACCCTTGGGGTTGTCATTGATGAGAATAGCTTAAAGGCTCAAAGAGCAGCTTACAGAAAAATAACGACCCAACATATAGATTTAAAGGCGTAAATATATATCGTCAGCTGACTGAAGATGAGCCACTTTTTCTTGGTACAAGTCGGAATGAGGACACCAGCTCGTTTGTCAAATTAGTGAAGATCATAAAGTGGATCTGATCATATATCATTGATTGATTGTTGGTTGCTAAACGTCCAGTGGCAAATATTTCATGCATATTCAGGACGAGAACAAATTAACAATAAATACAATAGGTAGGTTCTGTAATAGGGGCGTCCGGGGTTAAGGTCGGCGAAATTTAGACTGCCACGGGAAATGAGGGAATATTGGATAGGGACAGAAATTTAGCCTTGAAGCAGTTCACCTACGGACCCCTCAAAGAGTTGTTGCAAGGGTTCTTAACGTGCAAAGAGCGTGGCACTCTCTTTACACGAGGCATCGGATTTAACGTCCCCATTCTGACCGGACGTGGCTGCAAACTTGTACATCCCGCACAGCCAAACGGACGCCCCACTTTAGCAAGGGCCTTACTGCCGGTCGAAGGAAGACCAATGGTGACCATACTTCTATTCCCCAGTCACCCTTAGGGGTGATCATATATCAAGCCCAAGACCTCAACAAACAGATCAAAATGATGAAATAAAATTGATTGTCGGCAAACTCGTTTCTATTCATTAATAGAATGATTGATGTTATCAGCATTCGCGGAGGAGAGAATGGTTGTCAATAAGTCAAAGTATACATCAAGGAAGATAGTTCATCTGATCAGTTATAAAATATGACAATTAACGTCTTGACGAGAAACATAAAGTGATGTTAAAAGACTTAACCTGGTCTTTCTTTACCAATGTTATCAGTAATGGATCCTATTTTAACACAAACACCTAAATGATACTTGGTACAGAGCATCAGATTAAACCAGAGCAATTGAAATCCAGTCAATGGTTTCGCATAACAGCACCCACTCCAAATAAGGCCCACAATATTGACTGAAACAGCACACACAGAAGAATTCAAATACAGAAAACAGTATAAATATTTCTCGAATCTTGTTCGGGACCTTCATCCATTTACAACATCAGACATATCTTGTGGCATAGAAAATGAAGACCACGCAGGAAATCGATTACAAAAACGTCATGCTTAAAAGTTCACGGGTATTAAAAGTGCTCAAAACTGGTTTCTTTGTCTACAAAATTAGAATGTAGTCTGATGGTTTTGTGTATGATCCAAATTAGAAAAATTAATATTGGCTTGTTGAAATCAAAAGCGCGTCGGACGCAAGAAATTCCTAATGATTGATTGATTGATTGTTGGTTGCTTAACGTCCAGTGGAAAATTTTTCATGCATATTCAGGACGAGAACAAATTAACAACAAATACAATAGGTAAGTTCTGTAAGAAGGGCGTCAGGGATTAAGGTCGGAGAAATTTAGACTGCCACGGGAAATAAGGGTATATTGGATAGGGGTAGAAATTTAGCCTTGCAACAGGTCACATACGGACCCCTCAAAGAGTTGTTGCAAGGGTTCTTAACGTGCAAAGAGCGTGGCACTCTCTTTACACGAGGCATCGAATTTTACGTCCCCATTCTGACCGGACGTGGCTGCAAATTTGTACATCCCGCACAGCCAAACGGACGCACCACTTTAGCAAGGGTTTTACTGCCGGTTGGAGGAAGACCAATGGTGACCATACTTCTATACCCCAGTCACCCTTGGGGTCTAAAATTCCTAATGTATTGTTAATGTGTTGTTCTCATTTTATGTTTCGCCTGCCAATTCACCCAATGTTATAGGCTTTGTAGATATAGATTTGCAAATATTATCTTATAGATTGATTGTTGGTTGCTTAACGTCCAGTGGCAAATATTTAATGCATATTCAGGACGAGAACAAATTAACAATAAATACAATAGGTAGGTTCTGTAATAGGAGCGTCCGGGATTAAGGTCGGAGAAATTCAGACTACCACGGGAAATGAGGGTATATTGGATAGGGACAGAAATTTTAGCCTTGCAACAGGTCACCTACGGACCCCTCAAAGAGTTGTTGCAAGGGTTCTTAACGTGCAAAGAGCGTGGCACTCTCTTTACACGAGGCATCGGATTTAACGTCCCCATTCTGACCGGACGTGGCTGCAAATTTGTACATCCCGCACAGCCAAACGGACGCCCCACTTTAGCAAGGGTTTTACTGCCGGTCGGAGGAAGACCAATGGTGACCATACTTCTATTCCCCAGTCACCCTTGGGGGTCTCTTTACACGAGGCATCGGATTTAACGTCCCCATTCTGACCGGACGTGGCTGCAAATTTGTACATCCCGCACAGCCAAACGGACGCCCCACTTTAGCAAGGGTTTTACTACCGGTCGGAGGAAGACCAATGGTGAACATACTTCTATTCCCCAGTCACCCTTGGGGTTGTCATTGATGAGAATAGCTTAAAGGCTCAAAGAGCAGCTTACAGAAAAATAACGACCCAACATATAGATTTAAAGGCGTAAATATATATCGTCAGCTGACTGAAGATGAGCCACTTTTTCTTGGTACAAGTCGGAATGAGGACACCAGCTCGTTTGTCAAATTAATGAAGATCATAAAGTGGATCTGATCATATATCATTGATTGATTGTTGGTTGCTAAACGTCCAGTGGCAAATATTTCATGCATATTCAGGACGAGAACAAATTAACAATAAATACAATAGGTAGGTTCTGTAATAGATTAAGGGATTAAGGTCGGAGAAATTTAGACTGCTACGGGAAATGAGGGTATATTGGATAGGGACAGAAATTTTAGCCTTGCAACAGGTCACCTACGGACCCCTCAAAGAGTTGTTGCAAGGGTTCTTAACGTGCAAAGAGCGTGGCACTCTCTTTACACGAGGCATCGGATTTAACGTCCCCATTCTGACCGGACGTGGCTGCAAATTTGTACATCCCGCACAGCCAAACGGACGCCCCACTTTAGCAAGGGTTTTACTGCCGGTCGGAGGAAGACCAATGGTGACCATACTTCTATTCCCCAGTCACCCTTGGGGGTCTCTTTACACGAGGCATCGGATTTAACGTCCCCATTCTGACCGGACGTGGCTGCAAATTTGTACATCCCGCACAGCCAAACGGACGCCCCACTTTAGCAAGGGTTTTACTACCGGTCGGAGGAAGACCAATGGTGAACATACTTCTATTCCCCAGTCACCCTTGGGGTTGTCATTGATGAGAATAGCTTAAAGGCTCAAAGAGCAGCTTACAGAAAAATAACGACCCAACATATAGATTTAAAGGCGTAAATATATATCGTCAGCTGACTGAAGATGAGCCACTTTTTCTTGGTACAAGTCGGAATGAGGACACCAGCTCGTTTGTCAAATTAGTGAAGATCATAAAGTGGATCTGATCATATATCATTGATTGATTGTTGGTTGCTAAACGTCCAGTGGCAAATATTTCATGCATATTCAGGACGAGAACAAATTAACAATAAATACAATAGGTAGGTTCTGTAATAGATTAAGGGATTAAGGTCGGAGAAATTTAGACTGCTACGGGAAATGAGGGTATATTGGATAGGGACTGAAATTTTAGCCTTGCAACAGGTCACCTACGGACCCCTCAAAGAGTTGTTGCAAGGGTTCTTAACGTGCAAAGAGCGTGGCACTCTCTTTACACGAGGCCCCCAAGGGTGACTGGGGAATAGAAATATGGTCACCATTGGTCTTCCTCCGACCGGCGGTAAAACCCTCGCTAAAGTGGGGCGTCCGTTTGGCTGTGCGGGATGTACAAATTTGCAGCCACGTCCGGTCAGAATGGGGACGTTAAATCCGATGCCTCGTGTAAAGAGAGTGCCACGCTCTTTGCACGTTAAGAACCCTTGCAACAACTCTTTGAGGGGTCCGTAGGTGACCTGTTGCTAGGCTAAATTTCTGTCCCTATCCAATATACCCTCATTTCCCGTGGCAGTCTAAATTTCTCCGACCCTAATCCCTTAATCTATTACAGAACTTACCTATTGTATTTATTGTGAACTTGTTCTCGTCCTGAATATGCATGAAATATTTGCCACTGGACGTTAAGCAACCAACAATCAATCAATCTTTACACGAGGCATCGGATTTAACGTCCCCATTCTGACCGGACGTGGCTGCAAATTTGTACATCCCGCACAGCCAAACGGACGCCCCACTTTAGCAAGGGTTTTACTGCCGGTCGGAGGAAGACCAATGGTGACCATACTTCTATTCCCCAGTCACCCTTGGGGGTCTCTTTACACGAGGCATCGGATTTAACGTCCCCATTCTGACCGGACGTGGCTGCAAATTTGTACATCCCGCACAGCCAAACGGACGCCCCACTTTAGCAAGGGTTTTACTACCGGTCGGAGGAAGACCAATGGTGAACATGCTTCTATTCCCCAGTCACCCTTGGGGTTGTCATTGATGAGAATAGCTTAAAGGCTCAAAGAGCAGCTTACAGAAAAATAACGACCCAACATATAGATTTAAAGGCGTAAATATATATCGTCAGCTGACTGAAGTTGAGCCACTTTTTCTTGGTACAAGTCGGAATGAGGACACCAGCTCGTTTGTCAAATTAGTGAAGATCATAAAGTGGATCTGATCATATATCATTGATTGATTGTTGGTTGCTAAACGTCCAGTGGCAAATATTTCATGCATATTCAGGACGAGAACAAATTAACAATAAATACAATAGGTAGGTTCTGTAATAGGGGCGTCCGGGGTTAAGGTCGGCGAAATTTAGACTGCCACGGGAAATGAGGGAATATTGGATAGGGACAGAAATTTAGCCTTGAAGCAGTTCACCTACGGACCCCTCAAAGAGTTGTTGCAAGGGTTCTTAACGTGCAAAGAGCGTGGCACTCTCTTTACACGAGGCATCGGATTTAACGTCCCCATTCTGACCGGACGTGGCTGCAAACTTGTACATCCCGCACAGCCAAACGGACGCCCCACTTTAGCAAGGGCCTTACTGCCGGTCGAAGGAAGACCAATGGTGACCATACTTCTATTCCCCAGTCACCCTTAGGGGTGATCATATATCAAGCCCAAGACCTCAACAAACAGATCAAAATGATGAAATAAAATTGATTGTCGGCAAACTCGTTTCTATTCATTAATAGAATGATTGATGTTATCAGCATTCGCGGAGGAGAGAATGGTTGTCAATAAGTCAAAGTATACATCAAGGAAGATAGTTCATCTGATCAGTTATAAAATATGACAATTAACGTCTTGACGAGAAACATAAAGTGATCACTGTGTATCATCGCCACCGGAAATTGGGTACTAACGAAGCGGAGAGAAATGGAAAAAAAAGTAAACAAGGTAAGCATTCATTCAATTTAAAGCATTTCTACTGATTTGACGAGGGTACCGCTTAAGAAATGATTTTCTGATATATAATTCTTTAAATTATTAGGCCGATAAGTACAAAATTAAGACAAGATTTTGTGTTATACTCCAAAGCTTGCCACTTAGTACCTGAAAATTTCGAGGTCGATCGTCCTCTGTCGCCCCATTGGCAAGATATTCAACTGTTTTTCATTATTTTTCCAGACACGTTTTTAGATTATGATAGTGTGACATCATATTGACTGAAATCTGTTGTCATAAAGATGTTTTTAAAGAATATGGACCAAACCTTTGTTTGTTTATTGTACGGCGAATTGCAGGACGTTGTACGGCGAATTGCAAAATAACAACTTTTGTCTGTACGGCGTCTTGCAATATATTGTAATTTAAAGATGAAATTAATCACTGTTTAGATAATATCAA
Source organism: Mytilus californianus (assembly GCF_021869535.1). Lineage (NCBI taxonomy): Eukaryota > Metazoa > Mollusca > Bivalvia > Mytilida > Mytilidae > Mytilus > Mytilus californianus. Next base: position 236,187 of record NW_026262739.1, read on the forward strand.
GTGACGAAATTTTGGCTGTATCAAAGCTTTACCGGCTTACAAATATACAAAATAAACTACTTAACTACTATATTATAAAATATATGCCGTTAATTTCGTTCAGAAGTCGTCGTTGCGTACCTCTATTTGACTTTTTGTTTTTAAAGACAAAAAAGTTTTTTTCAACCATATTATCCTAAATACATTCATATATCGTTATAATACTAACGACTGTTGTCTTATTTGTTGTCAGGGTGAAATTTTGTAAGTTCAATAAAAAAAACGACCATTCATCTTTTGTTAGCGCTGTTCTTTTTTTTTAAATATAAACAGTGGAGATGTTGTATGATTGCAAATAAGATAACTATCCACCAGGATCAAATAAAGTGTATGTAAGCAACAATATGCTATCGTTTGGCCTTCAACAACGAAAAATCGTACCTTACAGTCGGCTATAAAAAGCCCCGACATGAAAATTGTAGAAGGATTCAACAAGAAAACTAACGGCCTAACTCATAACAAAACAATTACCGAAAAATAACAAATATGATAGAGATGAACCAACGACAACCACCAAACTACAGGCTCGTGGCTTCGGACAGACACATAAAGAATGTGCTGGGTTAAATAGATATAGGAAGATGTGGTATGAGTGCCAATGAGACAACTCTCCATCCAAGTCACAATTTATAAAAGTAAACCATTATAGGTCAAGGTACGGTCTTCAACATTGTTTATTATTTATTTTTTAAATTTCTGAAATGAATAATTTGTTAAAAGAAAAGTGAAGAAAATACTTTGTTTTCATTGAAAATTAGGAGAAATAAATTATGAATTGTGTTTCGAATTAATTTTCTTGTTGCTTATTGAAAATAAGATTGTATTTTTGTTTTAGTTTAAGTAAATTCAATCAATCTTTTTATTTACAGGGAAAAAATAACAAAAGACTGTTGCTAAGGCTGTTTGGCCTAAACTTAAATGAGTAGATGGATGGGTAGTGAAAAGGAGTGTATTCGTCCGAATTTTCATTGTTACAGTAGAACATTTTCATGATTACTATGTATAATATTTCTCAGTAAATTTCAATGTGATATTGTGCCAATTAAAATTATATAATTAATACAAGTATAAGACTTGCATTTGCCTAAAAGATATAGCAGTACGTGATTATTTGTTTTCAAACACACCTTCTCTGTTTTGAAACTTATAAAGGTATGGATCTCGGCCTATCTGTTTGGTTGAATATAAATGTGAATTCATAGAGTTTCAAAATCACCAGTAAGCCCTATTTTTGTGTGTGTAAATAATCTAATCTTTAGATAGATGCTAAATTAAAATCATTTTTCTTAATAAGAAGAAAAAAGTGCAACTTAAGCACGTTTGAATGTAAAAAGGTGTACCCGACTTATTCGTTCACGATAAGAATTTACCGATTTCGGTATTTTAACAAAACTGTTTACGAGGGCAAATAAATAAATGAATGCTTTCAAATCAACATTTAAATTTACGTGGATTTTTCCAAAAGAATTTATGAGTATGCACCATCAGGATTCAAAAATATTTCAAACTGTCCTTATTAGATGTTATTTCATTATAATTCTTTAAACTTACAAGTCGAAGATGCTAGCTTTTGTGAATTGTATTAATAAGTATATAATATTAAGATGACAACCAAAAAAAACTTCATACAAGGTCATCTTTATTCTAAAGTAAAAAGTTTATATAAATAGTTTATGCCGTAGCCATAGCCGGATTTGTATCCCTTGTATCGGATTCTTCTTTCATTCTTTCCAAAAATGATTAATCTAAGGTTAATATTTTTATAAAATTTAAACAGTGTTAGCCACCGAGCTTGCTCATTTCTTACTATATAGAGATGTATTTTTTTTTTAGAAAATTAATGTTCTTTATTCTAATATATTGGCTGTATCTGCCTTTCATAAATAAGACAATAACATTAATTGAAAAACGAGACGTGGGATGGTTTTCACTGAGAGGACTTTCAAACAAAGTTCAAATGAAATAGATTTGACCAACTATTGGTTACTATACACTTCACAATGAACAAAACCCATACCGTATCAAAATTGCCTGATTTATGACAAAATCATAAACAAATATGTCAGGCAGCAACTTACGTCAGCCGCTATATTACATGTTCCTGACCAGGGACAGACACATATATATTGAGGCGGGCTTAAACATGTTTGTGAGCACTCAAACCTCCCTTAACATGGTGCCGTGGTGTAGCAATACAATAATTTTTTTTGCAGAGAATGATAATTCATTTATATTTCATTTTATCTGAAAGTTGAAAGAGAATTCATTCACTTAATGGTTCTAAATATTCAATGCGGAAAAATTCTCCTGCCATTACCTCCTTCCTTCCCTCCACCCACAACCCATCCCCGAAATGTTCATCACTTATATGCAAATGCTGACTAATGTTGTATGGTTAAAACATTTGGTTGAGGCAATCTAAAGTTTGAGAACAGAAACGACAGCTTTAGCTTTTTTTCATTTATAAAAGGGCATAACTCAAGAACGGTAATAGTGACGCTACCCAATTTATAACTTGATCTGTGTTTTGTGGTGATAAGCATTTCGTGTAAGTTTTAAAACATTTGGTTAAGGCATACTAAAGTTAGAGAACGGAAACCAATTATTGGGACTTTCTGGACGGACGGGAGAGACGGGTCGGACGGACATGGGTAACATTTAACGCTACGTCAGGGCAGAACAACAGGTCAGTAAAACCATAGATGTATAAACCCAACAGTGACATGCCTTTCCGAAAGTTACAACATTTGCCAGCTTTTGTATATGCCGTATTCATATTGATTACATCAGGTATGTAAAAGATGTAATAGGACTGTGTTCAAGTCTTATGTGTATACATCTTAAATGGTGTCAAGCGAATTGTATTTTTATCAAATGCATAATTAGATATTTGAACTTTATACTTTATTTTCTTTAAAAAGACGGCAAATAAATATTTTGAAATTAGCAAGTTGCCATACAGTTGAAAACAAGTTGCCATACAGTAAATTAGTCAACATGAGCAAGTTGCCGTACCCTAGACTTTATTTTTTATGGTCTATATTCTTTAAAAACGTTCATTTTGACAACAAATTTCAGTAAATATGATGCCAAACTATAATAATCTAAAAACGTGTCTGGAAAATTAATGAAAAACAGTTGAATATCTTGCCAATGGGGCGACAGAGGACGATCGACCTCGAAATTTTCAGGTACTAAGTGGCAAGCTTTGGAGTATAACACAAAATCTTGTCTTAATTTTGTACTTATCGGCCTAATAATTTAAAGAATTATATATCAGAAAATCATTTCTTAAGCGGTACCCTCGTCAAATCAGTAGAAATGCTTTAAATTGAATGAATGCTTACCTTGTTTACTTTTTTTCCATTTCTCTCCGCTTCGTTAGTACCCAATTTCCGGTGGCGATGATACACAGTGGTGATGTTAAAAGACTTAACCTGGTCTTTCTTTACCAATGTTATCAGTAATGGATCCTATTTTAACACAAACACCTAAATGATACTTGGTACAGAGCATCAGATTAAACCAGAGCAATTGAAATCCAGTCAATGGTTTCGCATAACAGCACCCACTCCAAATAAGGCCCACAATATTGACTGAAACAGCACACACAGAAGAATTCAAATACAGAAAACAGTATAAATATTTCTCGAATCTTGTTCGGGACCTTCATCCATTTACAACATCAGACATATCTTGTGGCATAGAAAATGAAGACCACGCAGGAAATCGATTACAAAAACGTCATGCTTAAAAGTTCACGGGTATTAAAAGTGCTCAAAACTGGTTTCTTTGTCTACAAAATTAGAATGTAGTCTGATGGTTTTGTGTATGATCCAAATTAGAAAAATTAATATTGGCTTGTTGAAATCAAAAGCGCGTCGGACGCAAGAAATTCCTAATGATTGATTGATTGTTGGTTGCTTAACGTCCAGTGGAAAATTTTTCATGCATATTCAGGACGAGAACAAATTAACAACAAATACAATAGGTAAGTTCTGTAAGAAGGGCGTCAGGGATTAAGGTCGGAGAAATTTAGACTGCCACGGGAAATAAGGGTATATTGGATAGGGATAGAAATTTAGCCTTGCAACAGGTCACATACGGACCCCTCAAAGAGTTTTTGCAAGGGTTCTTAACGTGCAAAGAGCGTGGCACTCTCTTTACACGAGGCATCGAATTTTACGTCCCCATTCTGACCGGACGTGGCTGCAAATTTGTACATCCCGCACAGCCAAACGGACGCACCACTTTAGCAAGGGTTTTACTGCCGGTTGGAGGAAGACCAATGGTGACCATACTTCTATACCCCAGTCACCCTTGGGGTCTAAAATTCCTAATGTATTGTTAATGTGTTGTTCTCATTTTATGTTTCGCCTGCCAATTCACCCAATGTTATAGGCTTTGTAGATATAGATTTGCAAATATTATCTTATAGATTGATTGTTGGTTGCTTAACGTCCAGTGGCAAATATTTAATGCATATTCAGGACGAGAACAAATTAACAATAAATACAATAGGTAGGTTCTGTAATAGGAGCGTCCGGGATTAAGGTCGGAGAAATTCAGACTACCACGGGAAATGAGGGTATATTGGATAGGGACAGAAATTTAGCCTTGCAACAGGTCACGTACGGACCCGTCAAAGAGTTGTTGCAAGGGTTCTTAACGTGCAAAGAGCGTGGCACTCTCTTTATACGAGGTATCGGATTTAACGTCCCCATTCTGACTGGATGTGGCTGCAAATTTGTACATCCCGCACAGCCAAACGGACGCCCAACTTTAGCAAGGGTTTTACTGCTGGTCGGAGAAGACCAATGGTGACCAAACTTATATTCCCCAGTCACCCTTGGGGGGTTATCTTATAGAATCCATTTCATTTATGAGAATAGCTTAAAGGCTAAAAAAAAACCAGCTAACAGAAAAATAACGACCCAACATTTAGATTTGAAGGCGTAAATCTATATCGTCAGCTGACTGAAGTTGAGGCACTTTTTCTTGGTACAAGTCGAAATGAGGACACTAGCTCGTTTGTCAAATAAGTGAATATCATAAAGTGGATCTGATTATATATCAAGCTTAAGACCTCAACAAACAGATCAAAATGATGAAATAAAATAGATTGTCGGCAAATTCGTTTCTATTCATTAATAGAATGATTGATGTTATCAACATTCGCGGAGGAGAGAATAATTGACAATCAGTCAAAGTATACATCAAGGAAGATAGTTCATCTAATCAGTGATAAATATGACAATTACTGTCTAGACGAGAAACATAAAGTGATGTTAAAAGACTAAACCTGGTCTTTCTTTACCAATGTTATCAGTAATGGATCCTATTTCAACACAAATACATAAATGATACCTGGTACAGAGCATCAAATTAAACCAGAACAATTGAAATCCAGTCAATGGTTTCGCATAACAGCACCCACTCCAAATAAAGCCCACAATATTGACTGAAACAGCACACACATGGACTTCAAATACAGAAAACAGTTTAAATATTTCTCGAATCTTGTTCGGGACCTTCATCCATTTACAACATCAGACATAGCTTGTGGCATTGAGAATGAAGACCGTGCAGGAAATGATTACAAAAACGTCATGCTTAACAGTTCACAGGTATTAAAAGTGCTTAAAACTGGCTTCTATGTCAACAAAATGTGGATGTAGTTCTGATGATTTTGTGTATGATCCAAATTAGAAAAATTAATATTGGCTTGTTGAAATCAAAAGCGCGTCGGACGCAAGAAATTCCTAATGTGTTCTTTTTTTTTGTTTCGCCATTAATGCACCCAATATTATAGGCTTTGTAGATGTAGATTTCGAAATATTATCTTGTAGAATTCATGTCATTGATGAGAATAGCTTAAAGGCTCAAAAAGCAGCTTACTGAAAAATAACGACCCAAGATTTAGATTTAAAGGCGTATATTTATATCGTCAGCTGACTGGAGATGCAGCACTGTTTCTTGGAGTAAGCCGAAATGAGGACACTAGCTCATTTGACAAATAAGTGAATATCATAAAGTGGATCTGATTATATATCAAGCTTAAGACCTCAACAAACAGATCAAAATGATGAAATAAAATAGATTGTCGGCAAATTCGTTTCTATTCATTAATAGAATGATTGATGTTATCAACATTCGCGGAGGAGAGAATAATTGACAATCAGTCAAAGTATACATCAAGGAAGATAGTTCATCTAATCAGTAATAAATATGACAATTACTGTCTAGACGAGAAACATAAAGTGATGTTAAAAGACTAAACCTGGTCTTTCTTTACCAATGTTATCAGTAATGGATCCTATTTCAACACAAATACATAAATGATACCTGGTACAGAGCATCAAATTAAACCAGAACAATTGAAATCCAGTCAATGGTTTCGTATAACAGCACCCACTCCAAATAAAGCCCACAATATTGACTGAAACAGCACACACATTGACTTCAAATACAGAAAACAGTTTAAATATTTCTCGAATCTTGTTCGGGACCTTCATCCATTTACAACATCAGACATAGCTTGTGGCATTGAGAATGAAGACCGTGCAGGAAATGATTACAAAAACGTCATGCTTAACAGTTCACAGGTATTAAAAGTGCTTAAAACTGGCTTCTATGTCAACAAAATGTGGATGTAGTTCTGATGATTTTGTGTATGATCCAAATTAGAAAAATTAATATTGGCTTGTTGAAATCAAAAGCGCGTCGGACGCAAGAAATTCCTAATGTGTTCTTTTTTTTTTGTTTCGCCATTAATGCACCCAATATTATAGGCTTTGTAGATGTAGATTTCGAAATATTATCTTGTAGAATTCATGTCATTGATGAGAATAGCTTAAAGGCTCAAAAAGCAGCTTACTGAAAAATAACGACCCAAGATTTAGATTTAAAGGCGTATATTTATATCGTCAGCTGACTGGAGATGCAGCACTGTTTCTTGGAGTAAGCCGAAATGAGGACACTAGCTCATTTGACAAATAAGTGAATATCATAAAGTGGATCTGATTATATATCAAGCTTAAGACCTCAACAAACAGATCAAAATGATGAAATAAAATAGATTGTCGGCAAATTCGTTTCTATTCATTAATAGAATGATTGATGTTATCAACATTCGCGGAGGAGAGAATAATTGACAATCAGTCAAAGTATACATCAAGGAAGATAGTTCATCTAATCAGTAATAAATATGACAATTACTGTCTAGACGAGAAACATAAAGTGATGTTAAAAGACTAAACCTGGTCTTTCTTTACCAATGTGATCAGTAATGGATCCTATTTCAACACAAATACATAAATGATACCTGGTACAGAGCATCAAATTAAACCAGAACAATTGAAATCCAGTCAATGGTTTCGTATAACAGCACCCACTCCAAATAAAGCCCACAATATTGACTGAAACAGCACACACATTGACTTCAAATACAGAAAACAGTTTAAATATTTCTCGAATCTTGTTCGGGACCTTCATCCATTTACAACATCAGACATAGCTTGTGGCATTGAGAATGAAGACCGTGCAGGAAATGATTACAAAAACGTCATGCTTAACAGTTCACAGGTATTAAAAGTGCTTAAAACTGGCTTCTATGTCAACAAAATGTGGATGTAGTTCTGATGATTTTGTGTATGATCCAAATTAGAAAAATTAATATTGGCTTGTTGAAATCAAAAGCGCGTCGGACGCAAGAAATTCCTAATGTGTTCTTTTTTCTTGTTTCGCCATTAATGCACCCAATATTATAGGCTTTGTAGATGTAGATTTCGAAATATTATCTTGTAGAATTCATGTCATTGATGAGAATAGCTTAAAGGCTCAAAAAGCAGCTTACTGAAAAATAACGACCCAAGATTTAGATTTAAAGGCGTATATTTATATCGTCAGCTGACTGGAGATGCAGCACTGTTTCTTGGAGTAAGCCGAAATGAGGACACTAGCTCATTTGACAAATTAGTTATTATCAACCCAATTAGGTGGACCTGATCAACACCTCAATGGAAATAAAGAAATATGCAGATATGACTGTAAAGAACCAAATGGAACTATTGACTTTGGTCTCCATACAACTAAAATAAAAGAGGAATATTTTGAGTCATAACTTCTCCTTGAAATTGTATTTGTTTACAGTCGGTAACTTCCTTTAAAAGCTCAGATTCAGGATTTAAAAGTTGTTTTAGCTTGAAAAGTGGTTAATAATTTGAATAACCAGGGTTAATGAATCATAATCTTGAAGTTCATACAAATTATAAGATACTACGGAATAGAAAAAAAAACTTTTGATCACACTTTCACGTCACGGTTTTTCATATGAAAGAAACTTTCGCTTTGCTTAACTGGCTTAAATCATTATTCCATAGAAAGTAGTGGGACCAAATCGTATCAATACGAGAAGACAAAGGATTCCGACCCCGACTATGATCCCTCCCAGTTAAATCTTTACGATTAGACATTTGTTACTTAGGGAAAATGACATTTCTTTCAGAATCAACAAACTCACTTTGACTTCTGATGAATAATATGATAGAAATAAATTGTATTTTATGTTGGGAGAGAAGTGGATATCGTCATGTTATTGAATCCAATGAAATTTTGTGCAGCTTATGTCACGTGACATATAATAATGTAAAATAATTTTGTCGCTTACAATTAACTGTGTTCTCTCTATTGACTTAATAATTACATTTCGATTGATGAACAGGTAAATAAAGAAGTAGTAAGTTTATATAATAGGTGTTATTAGAGATTTCCAATAAAATGACTTTACTCGACATAACCGACCTAACTCAACGTATATCGTCCTATTGCATCGAAGCATGACGGAGGGGAGCATACACTGCATGCATTTTTTGTTCTTTAAACACGCATTTTTTGCTGATATAGACTTAATGTAAAAATCAACCACAACTACTTTTTTTTAATCTTTAAATATTTTGTTATTAAATGTTTAATGATTTTATTGACAAAAATATTTTAATGGAATAAATAAGCTAGCAACTTGTAATCAAATACACCCATCATTTCTTGTCATTTCACTTGACCCATATTTCAGTTCTTCTCAACATATGAATTTTAAAAACTACCAAGTAAACATTTAGCATGAAAATATTAAAATAATGAAATCCGAAGCGAGAAGGTTATCTCTTTTTTTGTTTTTATAAGTTTTAACGTTTAAAAAGTGGATTCCAACACACCCGAATGTAAAAGGTGTACGCGACTAACTTTAAAAAAAATATTTGTCTATAATTTAATTCAAGATAATTTGACGTGGGCAGAAATTCATATCATTGATACATTTATCAAAACGTACTTTTTAGTCTTTAACTATAATAATGCGTGGGACGAGGTTTTGATCATGTATACCTAAACGTGCATTCGCGGATACAGGCGTAGAGGGCGTACTCCCCACTTTCGATCGCCAAGTAATTTTGAACATCTCACATTTTCCACGTTATCTATACAAATGTTTAGTATAAAATCTTCCAATTTTTTTCGCGTTGCTTCGCTCGGCAGTATAAATTCAATTATCCGGAACTACGCCTTCTTTCAAATATCTTGGATCCGGCCATAATCACAAATTGTATAGCACCAAAAAAAAAAAAATTAAATGATTGTCGTTTGACTTTGATAAATTCGTTTTAAAAACAACAATGTTTGAACATTGGACATCTTGCACGAGATTTAAAAGTTTAAGACTACATACTGAATTGGATTTTTTCCTGGATTTTGAGCTCACTTAACACGGAAATGTGATGCTGGCGTGTAATCTAATGGACACATATTCTTGTTTCTGATGTTTCTTTTAATATAAATATTCATTTATTTAGTTATATATAATCCCACTTACAAATAATCATGTATCTTTTACTGATAAATTATCATTACATTTTATAGAAACTACATATATTCTGCTATACAGTTATGAACACTAATGGTCCTACAGACACTCTGTGCTTTTGACATGACACAAGGTCTTGCTTTTCTAGAGTTTTTATGTACTTTTTTACTTAAATTTTGATATGTACAAAAAAGAAGATGTCGTATGATTACCAATGAGACAACTCTTCACAAGAGACCAAATGACACAGAAATTAACAGCTATAGGCCACCGTTCGACCTTCAACAATGAGCAAAGCCCATACCGAATAGTCAGCTATAAGAGGCCACAAAATGACAAATGTAAAACAACAAAAACGATAAAACTAACGGCCTAATTAATGTACAAAAAAAAATGAACGAAAGCACAGCAACAAATGATAACCACTGAATTACAGGCTCCTTACTTGGGACAGTCACATCCATACATAATGTGGCGGGGTTAAACATGTCAACGGGCCCACTTACCTAATACAGTGGTGTAACAGTACGAAATAATTGATTAATATTCTAGACTGGATAATTATTCTGTATTTATTAGTTGTGGTTGTTTTTAAGATAGTGTTCAGTAGCTGTGAATACTCTAAGATCGGTACATGGAGTTTATTTTGAATTACTAGTAATTGCTGTTTTTGTGCTTCGTTTAAGTCGGACGAGTCAATCCCTTTCTTACTGTTTTAATTATGAGTAGACATGATCATTTGATAAACATACTTCTATGATCTCTATTGGCTTTAACTTGGACATTTATAAAAATTATGTAGCAAAGAGATGCATGCATAAAATAAGTTCTCGACATAAATTGGCTAAACTATCAGATAAGAATATAGCCTCAAGCTATAAAACTTACAAGCTATAATAAATACGACGAAGATTAAGCCTCAAGCTATAATACTTATGATGATGATGATACTGATGTATGTCTTATATCCAGCGACAAATATTACATATATATTAAGAATGATGAAATGATAGCGATTCGCTGGATCGAATTGTCCAACAAAATAATTAAACCCGTAATCGAGGCAGGCCTGCGACCAGTCAATTCCATGTTTAATAAAAACCTGTTTATATATTTTATGCTTTAAGTGCATATATTATTATTCTAGCAACATTTGTTTTGTTTTGATATCCCTTTTGGTTGCATAATTTGTTTGATTTTTCTCCTTGTTTCTTTATATCAAAAAGCTTAGTTTTTATTGTAAAATGGTGTTTCACAGCTTCCATTATCCTTGTGACTTGCTATTGTACTAATATCCAGTAGGCATGCAATTATTATTCTAAATAGTAAAAAATATTTTTAACAAGACTTAGTAAAGATTACCCCGTTTTGATCCAGACTTCCTTACCACTAGCATCTAAGATACTTACACTGACAAAATATTGTACCCGCACTCATATTACAATCACTCTGTCTGTCCGTCCGCCAGTCTGTCTGTTCAACAAATATTTTCAATTTTCTCTTCAAAAGCATTAGTATGCTTAGCATGCATTCTTTTTTCGATTTATTCCTTAAACTCCTGGGGTCAAACTATCAAACAGAGTCCAAATGGTGTGAATTACGACTACCTCAGTGGCTCGTGCTGTCGTCAACAATAAGCAAATACTCATACCCTATTATCAGATACTAGTATATAAGGCATTGACTTTGAAAAATGTAAACTTTTTAAACGAATATAAACATTTTTTCAAGAGTAAAATCAACACAAAAATGACAGAAAGTAACCAACGACATCCACTGAACTGAAAGCATCTGACTTGGGAAAGCCTATATAGAATTTGGCCTGATTAAACGTGTTTACCAGCGCTCAACACTTTGGTGTAACAGCACAATATAAGAAAAAAAAAACCCTGTAAAATTCAGTTGGAAATAGCTCAACTAATCAATATTGAATTAAGCCCAAGTCAATTACATTTTTATGATGAAAGACACAGAGTACCGATCTTAAAGTACCCCCAGGTACTGAAAGCTGATTCTTAAATGTTAAATTACCTGTGAATATTAAACGTATTATGTTAAAAATAAAAAAAAAAATAAGGAGATATGGTATGATTGCAAATAAGAAATGAAGTTGATGTAAGCAATGATAGGCAACCGTACGGCCTTTATCAATGTGAAAAATCCATATCGTATAGTCAACTATAAAAGGAACCAACTTGAAAAATATGAAACAATTCAATTGAGAAAACTACCCGCCTGATTTAAAACAAAACAAGTTACGAAAAACAAATATAACAGATATGAACCAACGACAACAAGTGAACCACAGGCTCCTGACATGGGACAGGCACATAAAGAATGAGTGCTCAACCCCCACCCCCTAAGCCTGGGACAGTGGTGCAACAGCACGACATTAGAACAACCTGTAAAAACATTCCTTCAGAGAGCTTGGTTTACACATATATATATATATATATTCAAAGTAATTATTAATATTAAATGTGTTTTCAGCCGTGTATCACCTTCAATGGTGATCATATGCATGGATATGTCGTAGAGTTTACCTTTTATATATAAATATATACCTCTAATGCGAGACAAAAATTGAAACTAAACATTTTTGCTTAACTCAATCAATATGTGATAGTTTTAGAATCCACTTCTAATTGGATTAGTAAGAGTTGTCTTAATCCAAAAACAACTCTGACAATATCAAGCCTTACTTATTAAAAGTACATTTTGAAAAGAAAATTACTGTAAAGACTGAAGTGGAAATATAGTTGTCTTAAAAGTGTAACAAGTATATAAATTGGCATTCTCGTCCACTTTTAATCAGAGATACCTGGGACAGGACATTTTTTTAACCCATTTACTATGAACTATTAATTGATATTTTACTATCCACAGCGGTCAATGTTTATATGCAGATTAGTCATCAATTGCTAATCAAGTACACCTTCCAAATTACAATCTATATAACGAATTGGTGTATACATTTATTTACATATATCATTATTTATTACAATTTTTTTTTTATAATGTTAGTTGACTTTTATTTGAAAGAAAAGTGTATGTAAACTATTAAAATTTAAAGAAGTACAAGACCTGTATTAATTATTTTTAAATATACACATCCCTTTGTCGAACGATTTCCCTTGGGGAAAAAATCGGAGATTGTAAATAAACAAGATTAACTGCAGAAGAAGAGATCGTTTGAAATGATGCTTAATAAAGTATGATGCAATCCCAGTTATCAACTTTAACAGAGACAAATTCTGACTAACACTTTGAATTCGATATTTCTGAAATTGCTAGAAAAATCTCTGTCATATAATAAATACCCAAGGAAATTAAATATTATTAAACATTAAGAGACGAAAGGAAAAACGGACACCAAACTGATAACGACAAATAAAAGCATGTCAAATATTAAGTAATAAAAGGTTCATTTGCAAAGTATATAAAAAACAAAGTCATGGTCAAAACCATGAAAGACAACTCAAATCAATCGTATGATAGGTAAAGATACGTGTATATACGTGGTCTTATGACAGTGAAGTTTTGGCGGGAATCTCAATAATCACGTGATATATAAAAATCATGATTTCTTTCGTTTTTCATCATCTTAGAAATAGTTGATATTGATAAAATTTATCCTGAATGGGTTTTATAGTTTAGGAATACTTAGATAAAACTTGAATGAAGCATTTAACAAAATTAATGGGTTAGCAATAACCGGTCCCGTTACGTGCGTACGTCGAGTTAGGTACGTATGTCATTTTATTGGAAATCTCTATTGTGACGGTTGCATATTTATAAAAGTTTATTGGTTGATGTGTTCCTGAGGTCCCTGGTTGTATAAAGCTGGTTCACGATGATTTGTAATTCTGGCTGGTCTTTATTTTATTTTATAATAGAAGTTCGTTATAATAGTAAAGACATTTGCTCACCATATTTCCTTTGTCCTATATCTTTTGATCCTTAGATCCCGAAAGGGCCAGCAAATTGTACTTATCCGGCAAATATACTTTGACTAATTGTTGCAAGGATTCTTAAAGTGCAAAGAGCGTGGCACTCACTGTACACGAGGCACCGGATTTAACGTCCCCATTCTGACCGGACGTGGCTGCAAACTTAATACATCCCGCACAGCCAAACAGACGCCCCACTTTGGCAAGCGTTTTACTGCGGGTCGAAAGAAGACCAAGTGACCATATTTCTATCCCCCACTCACCCATAGGGGCAAATGAATTAAATCCAACAACATAACAGTTAGAGGACTAGAAGCCAACCCCTAATAAACTGTTTAAAGATGATTTTGATTCTGATTGATTGATTGTTGGTTGCTTAACGTCCAGTGGCAAATGTTTCATGCATATTCAGGACGAGAACAAATTAACAATAAAGACAAAAGGTTGGTTCTGTAATAGAGGCGTCTGGGGTTGAGGAAGGAGAAATTTAGACTGCCACGGGAAATGAGGGTATATTGGATAGGGACAGAAATTTAGCCTTGCAACAGGTCACGTACGGACCCCCAAAGAGTTGTTGCAAGGGTTCTTAACGTGCAAAGAGCGTGGCACTCTCTTTACACGAGGCATCGGATTTAACGTCCCCATTCTGACCGGACGTGGCTGCAAATTTGTACATCCCGCACAGCCAAACGGACGCCCCACTTTAGCAAAGGTTTTACTGCCGGTCGGAGGAAGACCAATGGTGACCATACTTCTATTCCCCAGTCACCCTTGGGGGTGATTTTGATTCTGATTTTGCTGCAATATCTGAAGAAGAGGCATCATTACCGGTCCTCGAAACCAAACAAAATGTAAATATCTTCCTCTTCCATCCGATTCTGAACATGTTACGAGGCCCAACAGCTAAACAAAGGAAGGTCGTTCATACTCTTGATAATCACACACACAATTGTGTTCCGATAAACAAAAAAAATCGGTTGTTTCCCAATGTCTTACTGGTTGTTGAAAATATCTGGAAATTAAATTAAGTTATAGTTTAAAAATATGCAACGGGACAGAATAAATATTACAACATCAAAGCTACTTAAAAGGGGGTTCTCTTTTGGAAGAATGTATTTGTTTTTGTTTAAAAAAAAGTTGAATTGCATTATGAAATTCATATATGTTTAATGTGTCCCAGATAACAAATAATCAGTATTCATTGTTATATATTTATATATTGCTGTTCTAGAATGGCCTCTGGTTTAGGTGTTCACCTACTTCACATTTCTTCTTTTTCAATTATAACCTTTTGGGACATGTATGAATAAAAAGGATTGTCTTTTTTTAGATGCTTGGGATATTAGTTTGTTGTTGTTGAATGCAATTACTTTAGTGACAAAAGAAACATAGTCAGTTGGTACGCATAGTTACTATTGTAGACGAGTTTAATTTGGGTTTTCAGGAAAAGACATGATAAAATAAAAATGTATATATATACTTTTCAAATATATGTTTCAGTGCCAATGACAGCCCAGCCTTCATTCAGTGGAACGAAGAGAGGCATAATAAAGTTTGACGACGTCAAGTTCAGTGTTGAAATCAATAATCTGTCAGCGTATAAAAGTACAGGGACATTTCAGGTTAAGAAGGAGGAACTTTACATATCAATTTCAATCTACCAATGGTGCTCACTTCTACACTTACCTGAATGTTAATGTGATATCGATGACAGAGATTGGTTATACAAAGGTAAAACATTTGATTGACTGTTTCGATCCACAAAAAAAAACCCATTCTTATACAGGTAAAAACGATGATTCTAATATGACGTGCTTCTTTCGCTTTGTAAACAACACCGTGATAAAATTCTCCGATATATCTATTCTTAGCGCAGACTCAGAGATATACATAATAATGGATGTTAAAATATACCTCCCAAGTAAATCCACATGTATCGGAACCTATTTTTCAATCGATATGCCGATTTCATTATTTTAAAAATTGCAAATAAAAAAAACATACAGAACTTTTGTTCTGTTCTTAAAAGTTCTGTTCTTATTCAGATGCATAACAAAAAGAATTAATGCACAAGAGCTTCGCAAAATCTACAAAATTAAAATAAAATAAAATTCCGCGAAAGTCCATTAATGCTTTTCGCGCATTTAAGTCATTTCATAACATGACGTCATACAAATGAAAATGATATACTGAAGTTTTTTCCGTAACGTTCACCATTGAAATTTTTATAAAATTGCTTTAAAATGGATTTTTGAGGTAGGGTTTGTCATATTTTCTATTCTATTGCATTATTCGCATATTTACTGATTTCAGCGAGTCAACATGGCGGCGCCTTAGTTACGAAATTTCAACTTTGGAACTGACGGTTGCTTACGAGAAAAACATGTAAATTAAATATTGCAAATCTTGGGTTTGAGAATAAAAAGAATTAAACATATGTTTTATGAGAATTATGTATATAATTCAGGTTTATACAAAAGACAATTTGTCCCTTTCCGTTCCCCATTGCTTTATCTACATTCAATTGTTTTTAGCACGTGGGAACTATTTATAAATTTACATTGTTTACGTTGAAGGCATCGCCATTAACACAATTAATCAACTAATTCGTCTATACCAAGCGGGTGCTGATATAAAATCCGATTCTAAAGTGACATACCTGATCAATAAGGATTTATCTTAACATTAATGTGTTGGTTTAGTTGCAAACAGTTTTACACACACATTTCATGAACTATTGATGAACCTTCGAAACCTGAGATAGTTATTTATAACGTGATACAGAGGATAAATTTCTACATATATATTTCTATAATTCGTACGTAAGTACTTTTAACTAAAACAATATGAATGGTAGAAAGAGACCACGTAGGAAAAACAGTGAAAACAATAGAAATTGGCCAAACGAAACTTATCTGGAAAAACTAAAAGAGATGGGTATCGGGATCAATGCAACGTGGAAGGTAGAAATGATTCGTCAACTATATTTGGCTAATAAACCAAAAACTACGTCTATAACAATTCCTGAAACATCCAATCAGCCTCCCGTTAATGAGTTGCAAAACTCTACAAATACGACTGATCAAGAAGTAGGATTATATCACCCGTCAACATTTCCTATCGTAAATGATACGCGTTTTCATACGGTAGGTAACGCACTTAATCTAAACAGTGAGGTACTCTTTAGGGAATCTGCCGCAGCCTTTACCTCAGCAACAGAAACTCTTTCAAATATCGCTAAACTGATGTTAAAACAATCAAATACAGAAAATGTTACTGAAAAGGAATCAACCACACCTACAATAGAATCTGCCATAAGATGTTCCAATAGCCGACTAACAGACTCCGCTGCCGAGGCTCCATCGACAGGAAAAGTATACTATGCTGAAGATCTACCAAAGATGGCTTTTGTTGCGACCTCCATAAAAAAGCAGATAATAGAAGGTAGGGACATTAATCTGGCTACATTATTTGCACCAAAATATGATATACCTCAAAACCAAACTATGCAGTCAAGGGGGTTTACAGTTGAGCTTTCGAGTAAGAAAGATGTAAGATTGGACCACAATCTTTCAATAGAAGAATTGAATAGGGCTTTCCGGAAATACCGTAATATTATGGGGGAAGCTTACCCTCAGAAAAAAGTTGAATTGGAACAATATGAAGCTGACATAAACGAAATATCACAAAATTACGGCCAATGTTTCTATACATATCACAAGATGTTTTCTGCTAAAGCAGCTGCTGCCATGTTGAACACAATATTGTTATCAACTGGTCAAAAGTTGATGACAAACTGTTGAACCTTGTTACCTATAATGTTCAAAGCAGAACATGTGCTCACTGCGGGGAATTTGACCACACATCAAAATTCTGTGAAAAAGCAAACCACGTTATCCCACGGGTTACACATATTCGTAACACAGATAAGAGGGGCAGACCGGTTTCTAATATTGCAGGAGCAGAACTCTGCAATAACTACAATTACGGCACTTGCTATAGAAGAGAATGCAAATTCATGCACGCATGTAGTCAATTTGGGTCAAGCGGGCTTGGCATGACAACTTGTGGTTTAGCCAAACAACAGACAAAACAATCAAGGTCAAACAATGAAAATGCAAAATTAGATAAATTATCCGACTTATCTAAAGCTTCACAAAAAGAAATGACAAAGGCAAACATCGAACTAGATATGTCACCTATAAATGTAAACAGACTTGAAAACGAACTTAAAGAACATCCAGATAAACATTTTGTTATGTATCTTCTGAATGGTATACGTTTCGGTTTTGATACACTAGTATCTTTGCTCGATTTACCTACGTTTGAATGTAGGAATTTACTTTCTGCCATCAAAGACCTCGAAACTGTTGATATGCTTTTGAAACAAGAAATAGATAAAGGATATGTTAAAGGCCCGTTTAGTAGTCCACCTTTCGAAACTTACCGTGTTAGTCCCATTGGGATTGCAGAAGGCAAATGTTCTGGCAAAAAACGTCTTATCCTTGATCTATCTTCTCCACACGAACATGAAACACATGAAAGCATCAATAGTCTTATAGATAAGGAGGTCTGTTCACTATCTTATGTGAAAATAGATGAAGCAATAAGGCCATCAAGCATTTCTTTAATATAGATTAGACACTGGGAACTAACCAGCCGATCTGACTAGTTTAAAGTTATGTTTGCAAGCAAACCGCAGTTTGCCTACAACTACACTATTTCTATTTGTTTTCAAAACATTCGGATAATGTGACCATGCACGCTAAATTGCTGAGACAGCCGTACGCCAAGAATACTGTATATAATTGTATAGTTGTATAAGTCCATATGTTTTGTAGTTTTGCAATAAAATTATATTCCTAGCTTGTCTTGTGTATAAAATGAGAATTATGTATATAATTCAAGTTTATACAAAAGACAATTTGCCCTTTTCCGTTCCCCATTGCTTTATCTACATTCAATTATTTTTAGCACGTGAGAACTATTTATAAATTCACATTGTTTACGTCGAAGGCATCGCCATTCTTTGTTGTTAACCACCTTCCTCCCCTCCACCACCGATAGATTTAACTGTTATACATTATTTGCATGTCATATTATTAATCTAGTGTATTTTTTTTTTATATATATATCTATATATTTTTTTATCATTATTATAATTGTTGTTTCAGTTAAATGCTAAGGTTTTCATACTGTTAGATAATGTGGGTCATTTCGAGTTTTCACTCAAATCCCAAATTTACGGGGTATTCAGTGGTCCCTTACGTCCTAATTATAGCATAAGTCTTGCCAATATTTTCTGGCTAGAAAGCTCAGATAAAGGCTTATGCTAATTGTTTCGCAGATCGGCTATCTCTGGTTTTCTATTATATCTTTGACTACTTATCTGAATCACAGTTCAGATGCTTATTATTCACATGCTTTGGAACCAGGAGAGCGGATAGTGCATAACATAGTGTTTCTGTAGTAGCTTTAAAATATATTAGACACTGGGCACTAACCAGCCGATCTGACTAGTTTGCCTACAACTACACTATTTCTATTTGTTTTCAAAACATTCGGATAATGTGACCATGCACGCTAAAATGCTGAGACACCCGTACGCCAAAAATATTGTATATGATTGTATAGTTGTATTAGTCAATGTTAATATATTATATTCCTAGCTTGTCTTGTGTATAAATGATACGATTAGATGACATATACGCTAATTTAGTGATTCCAATAACATGAATAAGCTGATTCATTGAGACACAGGCAACACAGCACAATTTCAAAAAATTGAAGACAGCAATGTGTTCTCCACATACGCAGGTGGTTTAAGGCAGGTCCAAATTGTAATTCCGTAAAAATTCTGTCAAATAGCTATTTCTTCTAAATATTGCTGGAGATCGTATATTTGAATATTTTAGGCGATCATATATGGGTGATATCAATTAAATAGATTGTAAGATTTCATTTTTTTCTACTTTCACTTTCATGGGAATTTCCCCATGGTTGTCACGTGACTTATTTGATATAAATACATTTCTGCACCTTTATATGATTTGCACAACCTTTTATCGTCATATTTATACAGTCAATTTTGGATGTATCACCTCTTCCCTTTATATATTTTCAGGAAATTGCTGGCGATAACAGTACTGACAGCGTGAATGAATGTAAAACCGTATTTTAACTGGACGGAGGTGGAAATTTTACAAATGCTCCCACTTTTAAGGATGCTAGTGTACTATGACAAAATGTGACAACCAAGCGCCAGATGTGTCGCAATTGTTCAATTAATTCTGAAAAGATTGATTATATATACAAGTCTAGAAGTTTCCGATAAAAGGTTGAACAGATTGAAAATACAAAACTAGATAACATTTCCGACAAGGTCGTCATTGTTTACAAACGCTCGAGTGATCAAGGAGAAAAAACAACGGGAAATAATCGATAATAAAGTATTCCTGGCGCAATTTTTCAAATTGTATGGACTATTTACTAGTACATTTTTCTCACTTATCAGTGTTCAATAAATGGATATGAAATGAAAACATGAATAATTGTTGTTTATTGTTAATTACTAGCACTGATATGAATAGAAAATAAAAAGGGGGAGGGAGCAGTTCTTTAGTTAATCGAAAGTATTTTGCACATCTCAGCATACTGTACACAGCAGACACCAGTTTAACTTACCTTATTAAAAACCATCACTTTTTTTTTAAATTTCCAAACAAGAAGGAAACTAGGCATTTGCTCTTAAAGTACATCACTGTCCAAGTTGATTATTTTTTTCCTGAAATATTTCTTTATAAAATAAACATTTTTCACTTTGAAAATCTCACTCGACGCTTTTCATGATTTAAAAAAAATCATGTATAACTCGCCTTCATTTTAATCTAAAATGAAAACCCTGAATATATTTCTTTCATTTATTAACTTTCTTTTTCTGCATTACTGATCTTTACTGCATACCACTTCCTTTCCTGATCTTTCCTGAGAAGAAGAATGAGTTGACAAGAATTTTTTCAATCTAGTTTATTAGACAACATCAATGAATACAACATGAAGAAATAGTCATAATTACAGTTATATCTAAAAACATTTTTCTATTTGATAATTATTTTTGACATTTACAATGAACATCTGCAATTTTTCAAAAGTGATAATTTCAAGGTCAACAAAAGATTCCACATCTATCAACTATTTCAATAACCCACATAGCAGATCGGAGCAAAATACTTTGACCCCTGTATATAATTCATCTTTATCACTGAAACAGCGTCATGAAAACTATTCTCTATTTGTGCATAAATATCCATCTATGCAAATCAACAATTTTAAGTTATATTGTCAAAAAACAGCAAGGATTCAGGAGTATGTAACAAATGCTAAATACTATGAAAATAGAAATCAAGGTGGAGAAAGGGAGACATTTATTAACCATTTTAAGTTAATTCAATTCAATGGTTAAAAATTTCTGAAACAGAACGCAAACAGCACAAACTAGAAAACTGTATGCCTTGTAACACCACACATATAGATATTTCTAAAATTCATAAATCTGCCTCAGAGACATCCATTCAAATCTTGAATTTAAGTGAGCAGATAGTAGAAAATGTTTCATCTATATTACCAACCAGCACAGCAACAAAAGGTAAAAAGACAGCTCAAGCTTTAATTAATGTTTTAAATCCATTGTTTGAAAACCAGTTCCAAAAATCTTTTGAAAAATCTGCTGCAGAAGCATTACATTTGTCACCTATTGAAAAATCAGCTGATAAAGTTAAAAAAGAACTAACTTTACTGAAGAAAAACAAAATCCAAATTATTGAAGCTATAAGTGTCAATGACAGAGACGTTGAGAATTTCCTAGCATCAGGAAAGTCATTTAAACAGCATGATCGAGAGAGAATGCATCTGTACGAGAGCAAGGCGAATGCTGAGAAAGAAACTAAAATAAGATTGGAAAAAGAACAAAAGGGTCAAGTTGTCCATAAGAAACATCATGGGAACTTTTCCAATTATACCTTTAACAAAGAAGAGTTCCTTGTAGAGATTAAGTCTTTAATGGAAAAAGGCATTGTAAATTGGACAAGACTTGCGAAAAAATATGACGTCACAAACAAGATTACAGGAAACAAGCCCCAAAATGCTGGCCAAGTTTTATTTATGTTTGCCAAAGCAAATGGCACAGATATTATGTCTTTTAATAAACATAAAGCAGTTTCAGGCAGGGATATTTTAAGGAGGGTGAGACGACCAAAGAAAAAGATAATGAAAAAATTATCTATTCCAACACCAAGATCATCAAAAAAATTTAAAGAAGCTATTAAACAAAAACTTGCCGATGGTACAATCTATCTTGGAAACCAAATTGCCCCAAAGACCATTATTTCAAGTTCTATTAGTAAAGAGGGAAATCTGACTGAAAATAAAGTAATTGTTTACAGTCGAATCATTGGGTTACAAAAAATCATCTTAAGCGAATTATCCCGTCTTCAGAAATCAGGAATTTTGTTAGTACATAATGATGAATACTACGACACTTTGACGGAGGATAAGATAAGACAAAGATTACAATTTCTAGGGGAAGAAACGAACGGCAGCTGTCAAGATATGAGACTTGAGTTAAAAATTATTGAGAGAACCTTCAAGTTAAAAATGTGGCATGACCACTCTGATATTCTAAACCACTCCTATGTCAATTTTATGACCACCATCCTGTATGATGCAGCCAATTTCATGACAGACAATGAATATCAAACACTGGCAAGGACAACATCAACAACCAATGTGCAGTCTATTGTAGAGAAACCCCAGTTATACATACTTGGGAGATCAGGTAAATTAATAAATATATTATAATAATATAATAACTAAAGTAAGGATTTTCGTTGTTATAACGAATGCCAAAAACATTAGGCTTGGGACAATATAAACAAGAATGTGTCCATAGTACAGTTTGTACATGGATGCCCAACTCGCTCTATCATTTTCTATGTTCATTGGACCATGAAATTGGGGTCAAAACTCTAATTTGTGTACTAAGTTTCAAGTTGATTAGACTTTCAACTTCATCAAAAACTACCTTGACCAAAAACTTTAACCTGAAGCAGGACAGACGGAAGAACGAACGGACGCACAGACCAGAAAACATAATACCCATAAATGGTGCATAATAATAACCAGAACTAATAGGCTAAACAAATTAGTGAAAGAATTAATATCTGACCAATTCTATAATATTAGGAAGTGGGTATCAATGAAACCTGTAACTCAATTCATATACAAAATGTAGCATAAAAATATTTATAAAAAAAAACAAGAATGTTTGAATGAAATTATCTCCCCTTAAAATTATCAGGTCAACAAAATCAAAACAGTTAGGAGCTATTATAATGGGAACACACTTCCATATCTTGTCCACAAGATTTCCCTGTTTCACACATTTATCCATAAAAAATTGTCACTTTGCAATAATAATAATCCTAGGTGTATATCAAAATACAACGTACCAAATTGGAGTTTGAGAAAAAAATCTATATTATGATCTACATTTTTTTAGTACAGTGTAGATATTTATACTTTTTGTTCAAACAAAATATACATATTTTCTAATATCTGCCAAATGAATATAAGATATGGGTCTATACGACTATTAAATGGCAACCCTGATATCACAATAAGCATAACATTTTTCAAATACAGAAAAAGTATACAAAGAAAGCAATTTTATTTCTTTTCTAGGGGGTTGGGGTACAGACAGCTTTTTAAATTTCATTTTTCATTTCTAATGATAAAAAAAAAATGCTTTCAATTCTTAAAATAACAGATCATTAAGGATGTACTTAGGTGAAATTAAATAAATCAAGAATTTAAAATTGATACTATATAACCCGGAAGAGCATCAGATAAGGATCAAAATAAGCTAAAAATATTGATAGCTAAAGGAGCTCCTTTTCCAGATATTTGATTTTTAAAATATGGCGGTAAAAGATGGACTCGGACTTTTACCTTATATTTGCATTGGTATTATTTGGGTCTCAAATCAAAAGAAAGAAAATCGTTTATCTGCTTAAATTTTGGTAAATAACCTTTTATGAGCTATTAAGTCTTATATGAAAAAATTAATGGGTGTTATGGGGCAAAATATTTTACATTGTATCATAGGGAAAAACACCAAGGAGTCCGAACATCTGAAACAAATTCCAAAACCTCACCCAAGTACATCCTTAATACAAAAAATTTATTTATATAAAAACAAAACATTGTGCAGAAAAAACTTCGTGTTATGTAGGTGTTTCTTTTTCTAATTTATTGACCTCTACATATGATATTCTGAATGAAATGCAAATTACATAGAAACAACAGTATTTGCATGAATGCAACACCTTCTATAAATATTTCAATCTATTCATATGTGATAGCAGATAGGTTTTAAAATTGACCCTTCATGATATTTACAGCTTCAAAAACACAGTTTACATACAATGCATTTAAGTTTATCGATACACCTTACATAGTCATCAATACAAATAAAGTGATATACTTCTGATAATTACAAAATCTAATAATTTAATTTTGGATTTAACACATCTTTTGATTGGTTGAGAGGTTTTTGTCTTTCAGCTCATAGACATAATTTTGTCATGTGACCGTGACATCTTCAACATTAATGATGTACCCCTTACAAATGCAATTTAGAATTAAATTATAAGTGATGACTAATATTTTTTCTGTCTATTCTAAACAACCTAAAAAATGTTGTGCACACTTTTAAATAACCTGCTACGAGGGTTATTTAGTGTGCACTACATTTTTTATGTTATTTCTTCATAGACAGAAAAAATATTAGTCATTCTTTAAATAATTTTTGAAAATAGAAAATAATGTACAATTTTTCATATTTCAGCCAGCAAAGATATTGATCAGATAAGTTACACTGAAGCAAGGATTGAAGACTTTAAAACAATTGACAAACAAAATAAGGTATGGAGACATTGACCTTATTTTCAAACTTAGACTTTTCAGTGGTGATGGACCAGCCAGGCAATTTGAGGCTGGTCAACAGAGAGGGGGAAACTTCAGCTGTATTTGTGGTGTAGAAAGTAAAAGCCATATGAATTTGGAATGCTGCTATCAAATGATACCCTTAGATCTTGAGGATAGAAGAAAACTTGTTGTGGAAGGTTCCTCCTGGATTAAAATTAAGGACGGAATAATAAATCCATTTCAAAACTTGAAAAAGGAAGAATTGATTGATGAGCTTGAAGAAAGGGGTGTGGATACTTTTCATTTAAATTTAAAGTCAAGATTACAGGAAGAGCTAACATCAGTACTCCATGGGATATGTAGACCCCCTGCGTTACTTATGAAACACCCCGATAAAACATCAAAAGAAATGAATATTGAAAGCTATGAAGTTATGCCTTGTGAACCATTGCATGATATATGTAACATTGTACAAAACATCATTACTGAACTACCCCACCATGTTGAAAACAAAGAAACAAAAGCCGAATTAGAAAATTTTTGTACAACAACCATTGGTGATAAAAATCAAATTAAGGGTTCTGACGCTAGGCATTTTGCGATACAACTAGCACAATATGTATTAAATGAACAACAGCATGATAAAATCTCTGAAGATACAGTTGACTTGATTCAAGTACTAGTTGAAATTATCAACATTGCATACAGCTCAGAGGAGAAAAGATCACCACGGCAGATACTACGGTTGTATAACCTTACTTTTTTATTTGGAGTATTAACAAAATCTGTTATAGGAACACCAGTGAAAATAACCACCAGAAAACTGTATGGTTGCCATTTCCACAGTTTAGTTGTACATCTACCAGAAGTCTACAGGATTGTAAATACAAAATCAATTTTATGTGAACAAGAAGAAAGATCATTTGGAAGCTTACGGAGAATTGCTGAAACTACAACAAATAGGAAACCAGGTTGGATTATAGATAATACAATCATTCGATATAATGCTCAACAGAATAGTGATGACAGAAGTGACTCATTTGCAAAGCAAGACTCAACCATCAGTCGCCAAGCTAAGCGTCTACCACACAGGAAAAATACCATCTTCACAAAGAAACTGTTATCTGGAAAATCATCAGTTGTGCAATCTCATTTAGCAAGAATCGCAGATTTCATTATCCCTGGTGATCAAGTCTGGTGGCATTATGATGGTGAAAATGTTGTTTTTCATGACAGCATTGATGAACCAAACTTCAGATTGGAGGGTCCCCCACTGTCAAATTACCGTTCAACTTCACTGAAAAAAGAAATCACTAATGTAAATAGCATCTGGGAAAGCTGTATTTCTTTGGTCAAATTACAGAAACTCATTGTGCCAATACTTAGACTTAAAACTAAGGAGAATGGAAAGCCTGTTTTCCTCGACACACAGATCAGATCAGGTGTGTATAATTCTAAAATAAAATATAGAGTGCTTTAAACACCAATTATTTATTAAGTAAATTTGACAGAAAATTTCAGGCTATGAAAAAATTGTTACATAAATGCATAAAACTTGCTACATAATTGTCAAAAATTAAAAATTACAATAAAGTGTGTACACATTACACCGATGGCCTGATCACACCATCATTTCATCATTTCCCATGTTCAGAAAACCATGAGATATGAATACTGTAATTTGACATATAATTTAGAAAGATCACATCTGAATGAACATATGTACTATAAAGCTTCAAGCTGATATGGCTAAAACTTAATCATTTACCTAAACCAAATACTTTAAACTGATACAGGACTGAGAGGCAAACAAGAGCAGAGACTGGAAAACTTAACAAAATTTTACCATATATACTTGAGGAAAATTAT
The DNA here is from genome assembly GCF_021869535.1 of Mytilus californianus. Lineage (NCBI taxonomy): Eukaryota > Metazoa > Mollusca > Bivalvia > Mytilida > Mytilidae > Mytilus > Mytilus californianus. Next base: position 262,887 of record NW_026262739.1, read on the forward strand.
CACTTTTAAGAAACCTCTGAGAAACATGCTAATTAATTGGGTCATTACTAGTAATATTTTGCAAAAAAACAGAACATCTTTCTATTGAAAGTGGATTTTTAAAAACATGAATTCTCATTTATTTTTCAGCAACAGTCAACATTAGCAAAGAAAAAGCAATACCACCAAAGAAACATAATGGTAAGCAAGTTAAACAAGTGAAATGATCAAAATGCTTAAAAACTTTACAAAAATGTGACTGCAACTTTCTTAATACACAAACCCTACATCAAATACTATAATATTTACCGATGTAAAGGTTGAAGAATTGACTGATGAAAAAACCATGTAAACCATTTAATTCATACCATTAATTATTCTAATATTATCCCCTTCTTATTAAAAGTTCTGCATTCTTGATGTCACACCAATACACCGACACTAGTCACTACATATGTCCTCTGAAACATAAGGGTAAGCATTAGTAATTATAAAAAACATATTTGGTAAAGTCCTTCAACACTGAACTAAGTAGTAAACATGTTCAATCTTTTTATATCATGATTGCTTGTGTTATTTTTTAAGTGAAAAGATATTTGATCTGCTTCCATTTTTTCAGGTGACATATTGGATGACCTCTCCACAACAGAGGAACCAATCATGCAAGGTAATTTATAAACATAAGAATAAAATATAACCATTCACTTATAACTGTATAATGAAATGCTCAGAGACAAGATACTGAAGTGAATTGAAACAATGATTCAAGTCAACACCTTGCCCATAGTTTTTTCATATTACTGGTAGTTTTATTGCAAAAGAAAACACTAACATTTAGATACTTAAAATACGGAACATCTGTACTAAAACAGTAGTCTACATTTCTCTCTGTAAACGTTTTCATTTTGATACATCATCACGTTTACCTTCTGCACGGTAATGATAATTTAAATTTTGGTATATTCCAAATGATATTGCACTCTATGTGTAAGGAAACATGAAATCGAGATAAAACCCAGGTAATTTACAAAGCTCACATCTAAATGAATATATTTATCCAATTTCTTAGTTACAGCCAATTGCATTGAGTGTGTAGGTAAAGGTAATATGTTTGGTTAGCTTGCTTGCTAGCTGAACCGCAAAGTCATTATTAGGTTAGGTAAAATACCCTCCTTTAAGAGTAGACTAGTCCGGCAGATAACCAACCTATCTGTCTGTAGGACTAGACTACTTCTAAAGGAAGGCAGTATACCTTACCTAATAATGACTTCACGGTTTAGCTAAGAAGCAAGCTTACCATACATATTACCTTTACCTACACACTCAATGCAATCGGCTGTAATGGGACTACATATTCAACTATCTTGACATAGACAAATGAATGGAAAAATGCAATTATAGGCGTGTTCATGGCTGATACACATGAATGGAATTCAGTGGTAAAAAAAGTTAACATTAAAAACATTAATAAAAAATTTTCAGTTTACAATTATAATTATTAAATTATTTTGATTTGTGTGTAAACTAGGTTGCTGAATAATAACCTTAACATAAAATTATTTTTTACCAGTTTTAAGTTGTTTTTTTTTCCCCAGATAATGAGCAGGAAGTTGAAGATCCTGCATTAATTCTTTATGACAAGGGAAGCTGCAGCAATCAAGAGGAAAAAACATCAATTCTCAGTGATATTTTGCCAGGTATCTACTGAAATAGATATTTGATAACAATTCATGTCATTTATTGCCATGTAAACATAAAATCAGCAGAATGTTGGTTGGATTTGAGATTTTTTCTACTATTTCAGTAATTTAACTTAATCAACCAATTGAAATCTAGAATAAACTAGTTATTAAATTAATTGTACAAAATCAGACTCAATACTTCTTTCTTTACTTTTTAGAAAAACAGGAGCTGTCAGTCAATAGTAAACAGATTTTTTTTTACATTTATTGAAATTTATTCAAATTGCATCAAATTTCAATCTTTCAAATACATGTACCATGCACAGCTCCAGAACAGGAAAAGTGAAACAACATATTTAAATTAGAAAAGAATTGGTTGAACCATTCATATGTTGGCAACTGCCCACACACCCATTGTACTTTAAAAGTTTAATAACAAAATTTTTCCATTGGAAACCCAGCAACAAGAATTTAAAATAGGTGCATTAACATTTCAGAGCAGAACAAATGCCCACTTATACAAGAAAATGGCAAGAATATGGTCACACTGACAGCTGAAGTTCATTATGCCTTTGGTAAGTTTTGTATTAACCATGAAGGTTAACAAACATTGTTTCAATCCTATACATACAAATATATACTGATAGCAAATATACTGTAACAATGGACAAGGATAAATACTAGGCCAGGATTTGAACCTGGAACCTACTCAACCTTGTTGAGTTGCTCTTCCATCTGAGCTACCTAGTATTATATTAGGAAAAATTTACCCATCTATACAACTTATGTAGCTTAATATAACAAATGGCTAAGGGAGATAACTCTGCAAATCTTTAATTTTGTTTTAACAGCACAGTTGACATGGTTGAATAATTTATTTCTAACTGAATGAATGAATATTTTTAATTTTTATTTCATTTAATTATGAAGTAAATTTTAAGACACATTGTAATGGTCTGTTTCAGATGCCAAACTCTCTAACAAAGAACAGAAAGGAAGTATAGATAAAGAAATTAGGAGATTATACTTTATCAATGTCAAAGAGGAAGCTGAAAACAGAAAGGGAAAATTAGCCTGTAACATTTCAGAACCTGTAAAAGGTATAACATTCATTTTCTATCATGCACTTTTTGCTAGCATAAATAAACAGCCACTTCTAACAATCATAAGAATATTTAAAGTGTTTGATGGTTTAGAATTATAGCACTTGGGAATTGTTTCCTTTAACAGAAGTGCTATTTTTAATACATGTAATAATTATGTTTTCTTTAAAACAAAATTTTCTTTTAGATGTGAAAGCGAGTTCAAAAACAATTGGCCATCAAAAAGATCACTCAGAGGTGAAGCCAGTTCATGCTACGAAATTGACTGTAAAACGGAAACTTTTTGAAACCAGCCAGGAAACTACTGGTAAGGATTTAATACTGTTAAAAATTATTTAGATTGTTGATAGACATACATTGCTGACCTTTTTTGTACATCAGATTATTTTTTTTTCTTTCTGTTTGGTGGTTGTCTCAAATGCTATATAATATTACATCTTTAAATTTTCATAAATGATGTTGAAGTATATATATATACATAATATATGTTAATTGACTTTTTTTTTTAAATAGTGAATTTTACTTATCTTTCAGAACCATCTAGTGGAAAAAAGACACCATTGGATCTTGCTGTGCAGTTGCTGGGAAAAACACCAGAAGTATTAGAGTGCATCAAATATAAAAGATTGAAGCAAAATCATCCCTCTCATGCACCCTTCTCGGCGAAGTATGACAAATTGTTTTCCAAACTCCAGATAGACATCAGCGCCAAGTACCATGAACTAAAAAATAAATTAAACAACTCTAAGATGCATGGAAACATGGAAAAGGAAAAAGCTGACTTGAAGATTGCACAAAAATTACTAGACCACTGGGGAATGTATTACTTCTAATCAGAGAAAATTTAAATGAGCAGAATTGATTGTTAATTTTTATTGAATTTTATTTAAAAAAGACCACATTGACTGCAACATGATTGATTGATATTTAAAGACTAAATTAATGAATAAATGACATCAATGATAACATGATTGATTGATAAATATCAATGATAACACGACTGATCGAAACCAAGTTTGTATGATTGATAACTTAAGATTGATTGATAAAAGACCATTTTGACTGATATACAATGTAAATGACATCAATGATAACATGATTAATTGATAACAGTAGATTGATAAATGATATGATTAATAACATGATTGATAACATGATTGATTAATAACAGATGATTATATGATTGATAACCCAAGTTTGATTGATAATGACATCAATGATAACATGATTTATTGATAACTTAAGATTGAATTATGGATAAAACACATTATTTTGAAGTTCAAATTCAATAAAAGACCACAGGAATGTGTACTGGTTGATAAAATGATACTTCTTCTGTTGATTGATTGATTTTAATCCTTTTACAATTTTACTGATTGAAACTTTGATTGATATTTTGTCACCTGATTAGAAGTAGTATATTCCTCTGCAGACAACATTATGGAAGCTAAAATGATTACATAACACTTTGATTGATTGATAACATGCCAGCTACAATGTACCTAGAAGCAATTCAATGAAGACGAATGATTGATGATGAAATTATTTTTTTTTTTATTGATTGATTGATTTAAAATAATGCACAGGAGACGATTTATAGCACTGCACAGCAGATACCATGTACCGCGCTACTTATTTATCAAGTACAAGAAATTGAGGGAATAACCCCAATTGTAAATCCTTCATATCATCCTTTGATATATAATTTTCCAGGCTTTAAATTGACAAAAGCAGTAAATACTAAAAAAGAATAGGGAAAATCTGTTGGTCTTACAAATTCCTTCTACCTTGAGGTATAATTGCTTATAAATGAGAAAACAATCCTCTAAAGTTATACATGAAAGGACGATGCTGTGAACAAAAGATCACTGTACAGTCTTCAACAATGAGTGAAACCTCTTACTGTTAAGGTCACTATATTTATGACAATTATGAAAAACATGTACAAATTTGAGGATAAATATAAGCACTTCACCATAGAATTAAAATACAAGCTCATATGTAGATATAAGAAGATGTGGCATGAGTGCTAATGAGACAACTCTCTCACCAAGTCACAATTACTAAAAGTAAACCATTATAGGTCAAAGTACGGTCTTCAACAAGGAGCCTTGGCTCAAACCAAACAGCAAGCTATAAAGGGCCCCAAAATTACATGTGTAAAACTATTTAAAAACCAACGGTCTGTAATTTAATTGCTGTTCTTTTATTTGATCACAGACTGGTCTTCAACAGCAGCAATTACTCATTATTTAATAGAACTTGATTTTATTTTGAGCAACTGTATCCCTGCCCCCTTTTTACATTTATCTGTCAAAAAAGATGGATGATATGAACGGATTTATGAAGTTGATACATCAGATATCACAGCAATTTACTGGAAACGATCACAACATACTGGATATGACAACAATTTACTGGATACGACAACAATTTACTGAATACGAGCAACATATACCATACATATACTGGATATGACCAACATATATACTGGATACGACAACAATTTACTGGATGTGACCACCATATATTGTACAAATACTGGATATGACCAACAAATATACTGGATATGACCAACAAATATACTGGATATGACCAACAAATTACTGGATATGACCAACAAATATACTGGATATGACCAACAAATTACTGGATATGACCAACAAATTACTGGATATAACATTTAATAGATTCCAGAGCATTGTCATAAGGCAGTGAATTGATGTGGCGTCTAAATATTTATGGATATGACTTGACTCAATGTCACACTGACATTATCTGTAATCATGGTAATATTATTTTCCTTTCTAAAAAAAATGGTAATGCTAATCTATGCAATTTTATAAGGTATCCAGGTGATGGTTAAAATATCTGGTCATCTAAAATGTGTATAGGAAACAGTATCATGGTAGGTTGGCCATAGGGTTGGTCATGTGATTTATTATGATCTGTACCATTTTTAACTAATAATGACAAGTGTTTTAGCTTCACATCTAGGATTTCATAAATATTTTGCTAAATTTCTAGCTTTTTATAACTAATTTTAATGTTTATAATCATTGATAAAGTTTAAACATATTTAAGTTTTGTACAGAGTTAGTTTTTTGTGTGCATTAAAAATTTCTTCTTTCAAAGAGTAAAGTTAAAAAATAATCTAATATACAATGTTAAATAATAAAGATGGAAAAAATTATTAAATAATTCAAAGTACCAGAAATAGCAAAAAGGGCCAACAATAAAATCATAATGACTGGCAATATAATAAAAATATCCTGATTTTATTGGAATTTTAATTTGTTTTCTTTCAAAGAAGGTGTAATAAAAACAGTTGTTTCAAAGAAGAAGTAATAAACAGAGTGGTTTCAGAGAAGATGTAAATGGCATTTAAGGGTTTTCTTGCTGTGTAAAATTCTCCATGCTTCATTTCATGCCATATTCTGTATTGCATTATTTCATCAGTCCAAGTCAAGCACCTTCAGGAAATTCTGATATTTAATGAAACTGAATTTTTTCTCTCCTTGGATTGATTGATTGATTGTTGGTTGCTTAACGTCCAGTGGCAAATATTTCATGCATATTCAGGACGAGATCAAGTTAACAATAAATACAATAGGTAGGTTCTGTAGTAGGGGCTTCCGGGATTAAGGTCGGAGAAATTTAGACTGCCACGGGAAATGAGGGTATATTGGATAGGGACAGAAATTTAGCCTTGCAACAGGTCACCTACGGACCCCTCAAAGAGTTGTTGCAAGGGTTCTTAACGTGCAAAGAGCATGGCACTCTCTTTACACGAGGCATCGGATTTAACGTCCCCATTCTGACCGGACGTGGCTGCAAATTTGTACATCCTGCACAGCCAAACGGACGCCCCACTTTAGCAAGGGTTTTACTGCCGGTCGGAGGAAGACCAATGGTGACCATACTTCTATTCCCCAGTCACCCTTGGGGATTCTCTCCTTGGACAAAAGTTATATATTTATAAATAAAGTAAATGATAAATATGTGAATAATTCAAATTCTTTTTAAATTAAACAGGCCATTGTTTTTAAAAAATCAATTTAGAGAATGTCTGCATGTCAACAATCTTTCTTTCTTCAAATAATGGCAAGCATTTAATTTGTTAAAACCGTTAAAATAACAAGTAATTGTAAACTGACAATACTTTCCTCAGACTAAAAAATTAAGGTGGGCAGCAAACATGGGAAAGTTATGTAATCATTTTGTTATATAAATTATAATTTATACATAAATAGAAACCTAACTAATTATTACACAGCAATTTTGTTAAAAGTGAAAAGTAAAAAAAGGTTCCTCTTGGACTGAAATTTGCAATGTGGTGGTGGGTGGGGAATGCAGCCAAGATATGTAAAATCTTGCCAGTCACAAGCCTGGAAGGAAGGTAACTTCAATCAATATGGAAGTGACCTTCTGAATGCAGAGTGAACCACCATAAGAAGGAATAAACTAGTTTAGTGTGATTTTTCAGAAAATAAATTTGTACAAATAAACAAAAAGCACTTTGAAAATGTTGTAACGAGAACGATCTATAGAGATTTACTACAGATTGAGTTTTATATTTGCATGATTTGTGGGATATCAATTTTCGAAGATTTCATTGGTGAACCGAATTAAAAATTTTCTATGAAGAACAAATTCTCCTTAGGATAGTATGTAAACTGTTGCCAAACTATGAAATCAAATATCCCCAAACCACAAAAAAGTGATGAATCCATGTAGTATATTATAATTTCAGAATTTCCTTTTTAACTTTCACTTCATGAAAACCCTCACCAATTGAATTCCAATTTCAGAGTTCCCATGCATGTTTGTACAGGAACAACCCTTACTTGTATTATTATGAAAAACTGGAAAATAAAATTAAGGAGATGTGGTACATGTATAATTGCCAATGAGACAACTATCCAACAAAATCCAAATGACTTGATTTAATCAATAATAGGTCAATATATGTCCATCAACAATGAGCTGAAACCATACTATGTAGCAAGAGTGCTTGTCATGGGCAAGTCAAATCAAAACTTTACTCATCTGGAAGGAGAATTAGTCCCCCAGAATTTACAAATGAATTTTGAATTCAGTATTAATTGTATTTAAAATGTTGAAACTGTTTTGTAACACAATAAAAATGTTATTTGTGATATTTGTATAATATATACATATAAAATCAGAAGATGTGGTATGCTACATGTAATGACTTATACAACTGCCAACCAAATATCATTGTGATTAGGTCAGTTTAAAGGGAACCACATATGGTAAATCAATGATACGTGGTTTGCAGTTGTATAAGTACTTTCATTTCTCATTTCCATGGAGATTATTCAGCCCCGCCGCTTCAGTCATGGTCTATTGACTTGAAAACATGATTTACCATCGACTTCCGGTTTAATTTCCTGTCAAAACGGTGTGTTTGGGACTCCGGGGATACAACGGACTCACGGGTTTCAAAAATGACGCGTCAAGCTCGAGTTTCATGCGTCCAGGACGCGTATACGCGTCTTAACGAGAACTTAGTAGTTCCCTTTAAACTGACCTAATCACAAACTTTAACAAATCATTGACACCGTCGTCAGAAAGAGCATACACATATCTCGATTTTTGACACCGTCAAGGCGAGACAAAAAAATGATAGTCATTACTTATAATTTAATTCTAAATACCATTTTTAAAGAGTAAAATATAAAACAACGTTCATGACGTCATAGTTGCATGACAGCATTAGTTCTATGAGCTGATAGAAACAAAATCAGCCAATCAGAAGATATGTGGCATCCAAAATTAAAATATTGTAATATGATTAAAAACAAAACTTTTGAGGTATGGGGTAGGAAATTAAGGTACATTTAGCAGGTCAGGACTTTTAGTTATTGTTTCGTCAGAATAAACATGTGTTAATCAATGAACAACAGTGCATTATTGGTTACTACGTTTTTACTTTTCCCATCTCACATGTGTTTCATTCATTAAACCGCCTACATTTTCAATCGTCTCGTGGAATGTTAAATTTCATTAAAACCTAAATTCGTTTCATCAACTGTATAGAATATCGTATAATCTTGTTTTTCCGTGCTCAGATTTAAAAACAATATTCTTTAACGGCGTCTTTAATCATTTTTTTGTAATGCATTCTTAAGGGCCTTGACGGGGTATTGGGAGCATGTGCGAGGGACGAGAAAAGGAAGAGAAGGCTGAAGAGGGGCGGGAGCAGAAAGAAAGCAACCCCCTGTCCAGCCCATCATTCTTCAAGATATGTTATTTTTCTAATTATCTCTCGCCGCGATATAGCCTTGTTGTGCTAATGCGGCGTAAAGCAACCAACAATCAATCAATCTAATTATCTCTGATATTCATGTGTCATTGGCTAAACTGACACAGGTACATTTTGCACGTTTAATGTATTTGTTAGAGGAGTCGGAGAGTGTCCGATGCCACAATCCCAAATGTCTTAAAACCCCGAATTAAACAAAATTGGTATCGTAATCTAAAAATGAAATTTTCGGATCTCGACTGGAAATCCTGGAGTCCTGATAAAGGTCCGACCCCACTCCCCCTGATTTGTGCTGAGGCAAAGACTTTCATATAAAACATATATATTCGAAAATAATACACAACTATATATAGGCCCCTTCCTCTTTTTTGTTAATCGTTTATTTGGGGGGGTTTATACAAAGGTTTGCGAATGTATTGTGTAAAGATTAATGCACTTTTGATTTGGTCACTTAAAAACGTTTTTTGTTGATTGATTGTTGGTTGCTTAACGTCCAGTGGCAAATATTTCATGCATATTCAGGACGAGAACAAGTTCACAATAAATACAATAGGTAGGTTCTGTAATAGATTAAGGGATTAAGGTCGGAGAAATTTAGACTGCCACGGGAAATGAGGGTATATTGGATAGGGACAGAAATTTAGCCTTGCAACAGGTCACCTACGGACCCCTCAAAGAGTTGTTGCAAGGGTTCTTAACGTGCAAAGAACGTGGCACTTTCTTTACACGAGGCATCGGATTTAACGTCCCCATTCTGACCGGACGTGGCTGCAAATTTGTACATCCCGCACAGCCAAACGGACGCCCCACTTTAGCACGGGTTTTACTGCCGGTCGGAGGAAGACCAATGGTGACCATACTTCTATTCCCCAGTCACCCTTGGGGGATGTTTTTTGTTGAAATGTACTAGTTTGTATTATATACTATTATTAAGTATTTAGTTATTCAACTGTTTGTTTTTGCTGTTTTTTATTTGTTTCTTCTGAAATTGGTTATACATATAGGACTATAAAAAGCTCAATTATGAAAATTGCTCATAGATTTAAAGTATTAAGAAAAGAGGGCGCATAATCATAGTAAAACTGTAACAGTTGCAATATCCAGTAGTATTCATATACTTAAATAGAGCTTTGTTGTGTATGTAAAAAAACATTTTTCTGTCTAATAACAATATTTTTTTAACTGAGAAAACGATGCTTCAAAACATGTTTTTCAATATAACAAAATTATTAATAAATGCACATTCACAATTTTCCCCTGCAATGCTTAAAAATGTGCACTGTATATCTCGTCAAAACATGTGTTGTAGGTAAATTATAAACACCGTAGTAGCCCATCATAGCACAAAAATGTCGGCATTCACCTCAAAAGCTAACCAAACAGACTTAATCGGAAAGGATATAGCTACGATATTATTGTCTCGTCATTAAGGATTGCATATTTTGGTATTAATATTGATTCACTCATAGGGTCTTTTCATCGAAAATAAACACATTAATTCTAAAACCAGTTGTTGGCATGATACGGGTTATGTTCTTCTCATATATTTTATGATGGTATGATATTAAACCCCTAACGGGAGGGATTGTACTTGATTTTCATATGATGAAGACATAATTTTTCAATCAGTTTAATTGAGGTCTGTAGCTGGCATGTCAGTAACTGCTAGTAGTCCTTTGTTCATTAATGTATCATTGTCATTTTGCTTAGTTTCTTTTGTTACCTTTTCTGACATACTTCTATTCCCCAGTCATCCTTGGGGGGGCCTTTCTATTAAAAGACTTAATGAAAGAGCATTCCATACTTTTGGTCCATTGTACGAGAAACTAGACTTATACAACTCTGTATTTGGTTTTGGAATTATAAAATTATCTGAGGACGAAAATCTCTTATTGTATTTTTGGTTTGCAGAAGCTGATAAAATAAGACTGGACATATATTCTGGACCTAAGCCATGTTTTGCCTTATACATTAGTAATGATTTATGATAATGTATTCTTTGTGTAATCGGCACAATGTTACATTCGTGAAATAATTCGCTTGAAGGTTTGGTGTAATCATGTTCGTCTAAAATTATTCTTGCTGCTCTCTTTTGCAGTTTTAGTAAACTATCTAATAGAAAGTTAACCCCCAAGGGTGACTGGGGAATAGAAGTATGGTCACCATTGGTCTTCCTCCGACCGGCAGTAAAACCCGTGCTAAAGTGGGGCGTCCGTTTGGCTGTGCGGGATGTACAAATTTGCAGCCACGTCCGGTCAGAATGGGGACGTTAAATCCGATGCCTCGTGTAAAGAGAGTGCCACAGAACCTACCTATTGTATTTATTGTGAACTTGTTCTCGTCCTGAATATGCATGAAACATTTGCCACTGGACGTTAAGCAACCAACAATCAATCAATCAATCTATTAAAAGACCGTGTTCATTTCTATGCCTTTGTAAATTATTTTTTTTTGTCTTATCCTTCTGGCGTGGCAATGTACTTATGCATCCCCTCTATGACGACTTCTTCACTTCAACAGTGTCAATCCAAGAAAAAACAGGCATCCCGCATTTATATAAACAAGAATACTAACGAAATTTCGGATCTACATAAAAGATGTCACTTTTCCTGGTATTTCTGGCAAATGTTGCTGCTTTTAAAATATTATAAATTTATAGAGAGAAAGGCACATGACGTTGGTCTCCAAACCTACAACAAGATTGATTGATTGATTGTTGGTTGCTTAACGTCCAGTGGCAAATATTTTATGCATATTCAGGACGAGAACAAGTTCACAATAAATACAATAGGTAGGTTCTGTAATAGATTAAGGGATTAAGGTCGGAGAAATTTAGACTGCCACGGGAAATGAGGGTATAATGGATAGGTACAGAAATTTAGCCTTGCAACAGGTCACCTACGGACCCCTCAGAGTTGTTGCAAGGGTTCTTAACGTGTAAAGAGCGTGGCACTCTCTTTACTCGAGGTATCGGATTTAACGTCCCCATTCTGACCGGACGTGGCTGCAAATTTGTACATCCCGCACAGCCAAACAGACGCCCCACTTTGACGATGGTTTTACCGCCGGTCGGAGGAAGACCAATGGCCTACTACAAGAACAACAATGACATCAACAGACGTGTGTGAACCGTGTAGTCGTTTTGGAAGACAGATTTTGTTCAGTTATTATTTTCAGTTAAGATTTTCTGATAATTATATATAAGCTTCAAGTTGAAATAGAAGGGTTGTAATACTCTTAGTATTTACAGGACTTTGATAATGCACCTTAAGGGTGACTGGGGAATAGAAGTATGGTCACCATTTGGTCTTCCTCCGACCGGCGGTAAAACCCTCGCCAAAGTGGGGCGTAAGTTTGGCTGTGCCGGATGTACAAATTTGCAGCCACGTCCGGTCAGAATGGGCACGTTAAATCCGATGCCTCGTTTAAAGAGAGTGCCACGCTTTTGGCACGTTAAGAACCCTTGCAACAACTCAGGGGTCCGTAGGTGACCTGTTGCAAGGCTAAATTTTTCTCCCTATTCAATATACCCTCATTTCCCGTGGCGGTCTATTTGAGGGGTCCGTAGGTGACCTGTTGCAAGGCTAAATTTTTCTCCCTATCCAATATACCCTCATTTCCCGTGGCGGTCTAAATTTCTCCGACCTTAATCCCAGACGCCTCTACTACAGAACCTACCTATTGTATTTATTGTTAATTTGTTCTCGTCCTGAATATGCATGAAATATTTGCCACTGGACGTTAAGCAACCAACAATCAACTCATACGCAATGGCACTTCCACCCAACTGTGTAACACGCGTTATTCTTGCAAACAATGAAAATTAACCATGCTGTATATTTAACGAGGTTTCATTGTAACGTGGTTCTTTTTTAATGGTGTACTTTGGGATATTATCAAAGGTCATGTCCTTGGAAAGAAATTAAAAACGCCCTCTTTTTAAGAACCTAGAGAGGATTTTAAAATTTGATAATTCATTCCATGAAAAATGATAAGAATTCATAAAAAAAAAATGTTTTCATTTCTGCACATCCTACAACGCTAGCCATACGGCTATCTGCATCAAAGCAGAGTGATATAATTTAAGTTTAAACCTATTTTAAACTCGCAAAACTTGCGTTGAATATAAAAGCATCGTCTGGAAACACCGTTCAAGCAAATAACCAGAGTACCGTGAATGTGTGTAACAACATTGAATGGAGCGACGATGAAGAGGAAACTATACCAATGAAGGTAGCAACCCCGCTTCCAAGTAAACCTAACAATAAACTAGTACGCAAAACTAATATTAAGGCAAAATCTCCGTCTTTCTGTACAATGTCAGCACTCAGGAGAATTGAAAGTCTTTTACTGTCAACATCTGAGGAAGTTTTAAACTTAAATGATGTCCTTAACTGTCATATTGACTCGTCAAACAGTCAGTTTCAAGAGATTAAAGACAAATTTGCATCATTAGCAAACACGGTTAAAACTCAAACCAATTCAGCTTTAACCTCCGTTCAAGAAGTCTACAGAAACACAACTCATTAAATCGGAAATCGAGATAAACAATAAGGCATTTGTAAATAAATCAAACAGCTTGTGGGACAAATTAAATGCCGTTTCTAATAAATTAAATCTGTTAATTTAAAATCATCTCACGTCAACGTATTACCAGAAACCGTGACAGAAACACCAAATAGAAAAAGAGAGGAAAGAAATTCTGCTACCAATAAAACTACACCTGGAACATACAGCAACGCTGTTAAAAGTGGATTTCCAAGTAGCTCTAATAAGCCAGTTACTTTAAATAGGACAAACCTCGGGAACCACCATGATACGCACAATCCTACTTATATGGAAAGACAAAGGTCACAAATAAATACAAAATACACGGACCGTGAAGTCAACTCTACTTATCCGCATTTTCTTTGTTCTAGTGAGAAGAAAAACTTATTTCTTGTTGGGAGTTCAACTCTCAAAAAAATGTCTCCAAGGAAAATGTCAACTGAACATATCAACACTAAAGTAAAGACTATTCGGGGAGGACGAATCAGAGACATTGAAGATTGCCTAATTCAGTACATCTCAGAAGGCAAACTTGATTATGTAGATGTCATTGTTGTTCATGTGGGCACTAACAACGTATCAGATGGAGACTCTGTTCATGCTTTAATTGACGACTATCGAAATTTAATTTGTACAGTTAGACAGAGCTTACCAAGAACTAAGTTGGTAATTTCCTCAATCTTACCAAGGCCAACTCATTATCAAGCTAACCGTACAATTTATGATATCAACAACCGTCTTTTATCTCTAGAGGAACAACATGTGGAAATTCTAGACAATACTTTAGACTTTCTATATGGAGACCAGCCCAATCTTACTTTATTTGCAGACCATGTTCATACAAATGTTGCTGGTGCCAAAGTTTTAAGTCATAACATTATCTCGTGCGTGAACACGTTGCTTAATTTGTCGGATTGTACATCAAAAACTCAACCAAATTTTCAATCGGTGAGGTCAACAGGGAGGAGATTTATACCATTCAACACAACAACTCAACAACAAAATGTGTTCAGTCAAGCGTACTGGAGGTAAAGGATTTTCACAATAACCTTTCTTCTACCAGAAAATGTAACTTCATTTTGGGAAATCTTGTCAGTATTGTTATTTTGTATTTATGTACTGCCACACATATTCTATTATCTAACCCCAAATCATCTCCTTTTACAAACCCTTTTATATTTCCACAAAAGTCACTTAATATATGTCACTTAAACATAAATCATATATTGCCAAAGTTTTCTGAAATTAAATATTTGCTATCAAAATCTAACACAGATGTGCTGTGTTTAAGTGAAACATTTTTGTCAAATTCTGTCCAAAACAAAGAAATAGATATTAAAGGTTATGATACAAACAGAAAAGACAGAATTGGAAAATCTGGGGGTGGGTTTTTAATTTATATTTCTAACATGTTAACCACAATTAGACGATATGATTTGGAAAAGGATGATATAGAATCAATTTGGGTGGAAATTATTTTTGTTCATCAAAAACCTATATTACTTGGTAACATATATAGACCACCAAATAGTAATGCAGAGTGGATTACAAAATTTGAATCAATGTTAACAAATGTTGATATTGAAGATAAGGAAATTATTATTTTGGGTGACTTTAATATTGATTTGGCTTCGAGAAAAATTCCAGCTAAATGGTCCCATTTGAAAAACATTTTTAACTTGTCTCAAATAGTCTCAGTTCCCACTCGAGTCACACAAACATCTTCCACTTTGGTAGACCATATTTATAGTAATGAACCAGATAATATTCATTTTTTTTCTGTTCCAAAGTATTCTATCAGTGACCATTATCCAGTATGCATTTCTCACAAAAGAGGGTTACAATCGAAAAAGAAAATTCATGAATATATTACGTTCAGATCTACTAAACATTTTAATGAAAATGATTTTATCAATCACATATCACAGTGTTCATTTGATAGTGTATTAGAAATTGATGACCCCGAAGAAGCATTGTTGTCATTTTTAAATATTTCTACTGAAGTATTAAATCATCATGCTCCACTCATTAAAAAGAGAACCCCATGGGTGACTGGGGTATAGAAGTATGGTCACCATTGGTCTTCCTCCGACCGGCAGTAAAACCCGTGCTAAAGTGGGGCGTCCGTTTGGCTGTGCGGGATGTACAAATTTGCAGCCACGTCCGGTCAGAATGGGGACGTTAAATCCGATGCCTCGTGTAAAGAGAGTGCCACGCTCTTTGCACGTTAAGAACCCTTGCAACAACTCTTTGAGGGGTCCGTAGGTGACCTGTTGCAAGGCTAAATTTCTGTTCCTATCCAATATACCCTCATTTCCCGTGGCAGTCTAAATTTCTCCGACCTTAATCCCTTAATCTTTTTCAGATCATACCTATTGTATTTATTGTGAACTTGTTATCGTCCTGAATATGCATGAAATATTTGCCTCTGGACGTTAAGCAACCAACAATCAATCAATCATTAAAAAGAGAGTAAAACGTTTGTATCAAAATGAGTGGATGAATGATGAAATTCTAGATAGCATGAGAAAACGTGATTTTTATCATAAGAAAAAAGATATGTATAGTTATAGATTCTGGAGAAACAAAGTCAAATATCTCATCGAAAACTCTAAACAAAATTATTATACCAATATCATAGAACACAAAAAGGGAAACAGTAGTAAATTATGGAAGCACCTACATACTGTCAACGGAACCGACAATCATACCAGTATTAAAATCATAAGTGATTGTAACAAAAAGGAAATTTTAGAACCGAAAAGCGTTGCTGATGTATTTAATGCTTATTTCACAAATATCACAGATAATCTTAATATAAATCAAAACAGCAACAATAGTTCCTTTAACAAACTTGATGATTTCATATCGGGTCATGTACCAGATAACGTGTATTTTTCTATACCACTTATGAGTAATGATTTTGTGTGTTTACAACTAAAAGCACTAGATGAATCAAAAGCAACAGGTCTTGATAACATAAGTGCAAAGTTTTTGAAGATGTCTTCTCATGCTATTTCACTACCACTTTGTCATATTTTTAGCTTAAGTATTAAAAAATGTATTTTTCCATCTTCATTTAAACTTGCAAAAGTCATACCAGTTTATAAGAACAAAGGTTCAAAACAGGATGTTTTTCATTAAAGACCAATTGTAATTTTACCACTCATTTCTAAAATCCTCGAAAAACATGTGAAAACACACTTAGTAAAGTATCTTAATAAATACAACTTATTGTATAGAATGCAGTCAGGCTTTCGCGTAAACCATTCTTGTCAAACTGCGTTAACAGCTTTATTGGATAAATGGCTTAAAGCCATTGATGATGGCGATCTTGTTGGGGCAGTGTTTCTAGATCTAGCAAAAGCCTTTGATCTTCTCAATCATGAACTGCTTATTCAAAAATTAAACATATACAAATTTGCTTATACTTCGTTACGATGGTTTACATCATATTTGGCTGACAGATATCAGATGGTATCTATTTCAAATACATTTTCAGACTTACAAAAACAAAAAACGGGTGTACCTCAAGGATCCGTTTTAGGACCTGTGTTGTTTTTAATTTTTATAAATGATCTTCCTTTGTCTAATCCTAATCATAACACCGATTCATTTGCTTATGATAGCACCATATCAGTCATTGGACACAACAAAAGTTGTATCAGTCATAAACTTAATACGGTTTTACAAGATATTTTTCGCTGGTGTGATGACAATAAAATGGCTGTAAATGTATCTAAAACGAAGGCTATATGTATTGGCTCTAAACAGAAGCTTACATCAAATGAAAACACTAATATTGCTATGAATGGACAACAAATTAAAGAAAGTACATGTGAAAAGGTTCTAGGTGTTTTTGTTGATGCATCTCTATCCTGGTCTTCTCATATTGATTATATCATAAAAAGGGTTAACTCTTCTTTAGCTTTACTAAAAAGGATAAAGAAATATTTAAATCACAAAGCTAGACAAATGTTCTATAACACTTACGTTTTACCTCACTTAGATTATTGTTGTTCAATATGGGGAAACTGTAATAACTTTCTATTGATTGATTGATTGTTGGTTGCTTAACGTCCAGTGGCAAATATTTCATGCATATTCAGGACGAGAACAAGTTCACAATAAATACAATAGGTAGGTTCTGTAATAGATTAAGGGATTAAGGTCGGAGAAATTTAGACTGCCACGGGAAATGAGGGTATATTGGATAAGGACAGAAATTTAGCCTTGCAACAGGTCACCTACGGACCCCTCAAAGAGTTGTTGCAAGGGTTCTTAACGTGCAAAGAGCGTGGCACTCTCTTTACACGAGGCATCGGATTTAACGTCCCCATTCTGACCGGACGTGGCTGCAAATTTGTACATTCCGCACAGCCAAACGGACGCCCCACTTTGACGAGGGTTTTACCGCCGGTCGGAGGAAGACCAATGGTGACCATACTTCTATTCCCCAGTCACCCTTAGGGATTTTTATTCTTTTGTAACGACAGAAGGAAAGTTATGAGGTATCCATTGTTTGTTTTTTATTGTTTTGGCATTTTGTCTTCCTTTCTGTTTGTTTTGTTTTATTTTGTTATATTTATTCTTTTGTCGATATAAGGAAAGTAATGAAGTTTCAACACTTCCAACTCTTCCGTAATAACTAGCTGATTTTGTCATAGGAAATAACAGAAAGCAATAATATACATCATTTATCCTGTAATAAGCCTTCTATCGTACAAATAATTTTTGGATTTATTTGTATAGTATGCAAATTATGCATTACGCCTCGTCTACATGCTACCGGAACTATTTTTTCATCACCTTGCGGGACCCTGCTTGACAACTATGTAAACAAAACGCTGCAATCGTTGACTGGTACGGAACATTTGTTATATTACATAACGTTCCGACTCAGGAACCAGCATAATAATCTCGTTAACAATAGATATAATAAACAAACATTCTTTTTATTGATTTATGAAAAAAAATGTGGTTGAACAGATGCATTTTCAAAAATGGGTGATCTCCATTAATTGATTGCTGCAAAAATATTTCGTCTGCTAAAACCAAACATGTTCTCTGATTCTGAAGAAAATAATATGCAAATGCCTCAGTTAAGACTTATTTGTTAACCTTGTGCTGAATTAACTGAAGATGATTTCATGGACACAGACCTGCAGGACACCCTCACCCAGTTAGATAGGCCAAATGAACAAGATTTGTCAGAAAATCCTAACAGCACAAATCAAATTCAGAAAATGCATCTGTAAATCAACATTTTGACGCCCAATATATGGACACGACAGAACATGATGTTGAATAATTTATTGAAGGCCAACAAAATAAAAACACTTTGAACAAAAACAGTATGAGAACTACTGAACAAATTTCTGAAAGATAACAATGAAAACTGAGAATTACAGACTATTCGAACAGTGGAATTGGACCCTTTACTGGCCAACTAACTATTAACTCTTCATAAAAAAGATGGAGAATATTAGCCATCCACTTTGAGATCAATAGTCAGTAGTAATTATTGCCGTATTTGTCATATTAGAATATAAATAACTCATGGGGGCTTGAATATATCGTGATTTTACAACTGGTTGTCCCTTTATGTCGATATTTTATCCCTCGCTGTCGCTCAGGGTACAATATATTGTATAAAGGGCCAGCGCGTAGAAAAATCACGATATATTTAAGCCCAACCCGTGGTTAAATCAAGCTTCGTGCAAGCCTCCATAATTTTTTTCTTACTTATATTACACATATTCCTTTTTTCGTGTCATCAAATGAAAACAAATTATTGAAAAACAATCATTTTTACGATCATTGTTTACAGTTATCTACATGTGTTAAGGCTATGTCAAATAGCCCTAGCTTAAGAGCCACAGCTATTGAAGCAACAATAAATTTACAGTCACTATGAACGAAAAAGTGTGTATCTAGCCCTGGCACAAATGCAAAAAGAAAATTGGTAGTGGGTGGTCTTTATTCGTTCAAATAAACATTAAAAAAACTAAGGAAAAAAAGAAGCCAACAATTTTTTCGCTTAAGACAACTTACTGTTCATGCTCTGAAATTTAAATGAATTTTCTACATACGAAAATGCTTGTACGAAGTCTGGAATATGACAGTTGTCTATTCGTTTAATGTGTTTTGTCTTTTGGTTTTGCTGTTTGATTAGGGACTTTCCGTTTTGAATTTTCCTCTGAGTTCAGTATTTTTGTAATTTTACTTTTTCCTATAGTTTGCAACTCACATAAAAACTAAAATTAAATCGTTTAGATTTGTTTTATTGTAAAATACATCATGAAATTTGTATGCACTAAATATCAACAATTGCAGCAAAATTTTCTTTTAACAAAATATGTAACAAATGTAAAAACTTGCTTTTCATTGGAATCAAGGTGGTAGACAAGACAACACATCCATCAAGAATATATACAATTTAGTAAAACTTAGAGTAAAGGCGTACAAAAATCTTACGAGTTGAAAAAAAGGAAGCGCACATTTCAACCATCTTGGAAATCACAGTATTCGTAGCTATATGAGATAAGTAACAGTTGTATCATACTTCGCAACATGTATACTTCAAATGAAAAGAATGGAAGCTTTGTGACTGGTTGCACCAACTTCCGATTGGAAAAAATCAGAATTCATGAAAACTCAGAGGGCACACCATGAATACAAACAAGTGGAAGTCGAAATATTTGTAAAATTTGACAACGACACACAATCTCCTAAATCTAGAATATTATGTCTTAAATTGTTACTTCTACATCTATATGTTGAACGGTCTGTCTCGACCGTTTTCAAGCTCTCTGTTACATTGACATCCATGAAAAACGAGTAACCGTTAAAAACATCTTTTAATCCAAAAATTATTAATGATGAAAAAGCCGACCAAACTAATGATGACCATGTGTACAATTTGATCAAATGCGTGATTAAAAACATGAAGGATATGGGTAGCTTTAGTGATTTCATATCTATCTGTTTTGAAAATAGATTACTTGTACGAAACATAGCATTCCATCTACATTTAGATATTGATAAGTTTTATGCCACTTGACAATGTCTGATATATGATATGACGACAAATCTGTTACATTCTGGTGTATAATCTTTTCAAGGGAAAGGGGATACACGTTGTCTGTGGATATAAAGTTGAGACGGTTTAGGCGTCGAAGAAAGTTCCATCGGCCAAAAAACTTCAAATTAAGTTTTACATGCCTTCATATCCCATTATAACCAAAGAAATTGCTAAATTTATAGCTGATGCTGGACATCCAGGAATACTAAATATATCCCTCGACACATTCGCTGCTAGACAGCAAGAAAGAGATATTAAACTTTCAGTAGACAAAAAAAAATGCTACAAAGTTTAGAGAAAAAATCCAGTCCAGAGAAGCCCGACAGCGACTTATGGTATGTACCAAACGACGAATCTCAGGACTCAAATCAGTCTACCTATTAGAGACTCCTCATAACACATCAGAACCTAAGGTAATTGCATTTGAGAGCTGCTTAGAGTCATTGTTTGCGCGAGTTATTTTCACTGATTGTGGAGAACCGACTGATGATTACAAATCCATGATAACATGTAACAGTACTGTAATGAAAATAAATTTCTTATGTAGGATAATAAATCCGCAAAGCATTGGCAACGGATCACAGTGACAAGATATATCAGTTAGACGTTTGGCGTTTTTTAAAGTCAATTAAAAGAAGATCTAAGCCACATAACCAAAAAAGCTACTAAATAAGGTTAAGCTATTGATTCCCTCCATCTGTAATCACATTCGGTGGTGCTCCCGACAAACCGAATTTGATCCGGATAAGCTTAAATGGAGGACCTGCTACTTCACATTACAAATAGGCACTCCTTTCCTGAAATGATTGTCACACAATGTGGACAACCTCACTGAGCCCAGACGATATTCGGAGAAATAAATGGCTAAACCAAGACAGCAAAACCTATACAGCTTTAGAAAAGGTCATCACATACTAGCTTATTTTGCGGGACATACGTCAACTAGATCCTTTTTTGCCTCACAAGAGCATTAGAAACGTACTTCGTGATGCAGAAACACTGTCCCAATGCAAGCGACTCGAGTTATGGGTAGCCACTTGAATTTCAAAGATTGAACAAGTCCAAAAAGTCAACACAAGCACATGATCAACATGGTTTTCTCGTAAGCTCTCATTTCAGATCATCACTTTTGAACGATGCCTCTTGAGCAAGAAATTTCTCTCAATCATTTGACCATTTACCAGGCAGGAATAAGAAATTATTAGGCACTATGTAATTGGATTAACAATGGACACCACTGATAAATTCCTTCCTTCTATTGCTTACCTCAAACATAGTAAACCATTAGAATCAGCATATATTTCAGCTTAGACATAGGTAACTCCTCTATCCTGGTTGCCTTAAAATGAAAATAAATGCTGCGAAAATCCTAACCTTTATTGTCAGCTTCTGAATCCAGGAGAAGTTGGTGCTGATGCTGAACTAAAAATTGTGTATGGTGGAGACCAATTGACCAGAGAAAGATTACCTGTAGCTATGTTACTTCGCTTTGGAAATATTTTTTTTATCACATGTAGATTGAAAAACAAAAACATCACAGTCGTTTCCATTCTACAAATTTTAAAAATATCACCAAACAGTAAAAGCTTTAAAATTATAAACTCCGTTTAAAGCAAATATATATACCCTTATAAAACTTAAACTAGACATATAGCTTTAATCATTTCGCTTTTTGAAAGCTTGAATTTATTGTTGAAACATTTGTAAAATAGAAAACTGGCGAAAAGGTACATATATATCATTAGCGCGTTTGAATTTTTTCGATGGACTTGTTTGTTACGCGTGTTAAAGAATTTGCAGATGACGACATGGTGGAATCAATCAACAGTTCCAATAACTGTCGTCACCGTTAAAGCTTTAGAATTGTGCTAGTTCATATCGCACATTATTATTTTTATTTAAAGCATATATTTGAACTCTCTGTTGTAATTAGTCATATAACCTATGTCGTGTTTAACACATATTTAGAATTGTGCAAGCGTCTTACCTGATGTTCGGTTTAACTTTTTTATTGTATAAATTTCAAGATTGTTACAGTTTAATCTAAGTAGACTGATATATGATTCATTCAACATCACAATCATATTTACTGATGAAGGATATCTGTTATCCGAAATATTTATAAATAATTACATGTATAGTTCCTTTTTTTGTTATTGGTGTTGTTGTGTACACTTTTTAGGTGTTTATATAATTTATTTCTGGTGTACATGTATCGTTACTCGTAACGATCCAGCGCCCTCGTGGGAAAAATCGTTGACTATTATTCAGACGTTATATATATATATATATATATATCTTTACAGATAATGAGACGTTTTAGATACTAAACAAACATGTCTGGAAAAAAATTTAAAACAAATGTTAGGTTAAACATTTAAGAAATTAAATTTACCAACCCTGCTATATAATAATACTAAATATGAATTTACTCAAGACAAAGATCATTTACTTGCTACACTTAGTGAGGCTAATTAAAACAAAAATGCAAGATGTAGAACAAATGGAGTACTGTACATGAGCAAACTAATAAAAGGATATCTCTGAACCCTATTCTGTGCAAGAACTAAAAGATGTTATCAACGATACATCTGATACCTCCCCTGGAAAAGATAGAATTCATTTATCTGTCCTTCGAGCGGGTTGCCTATTAGGTCGGTGTTTTTAGGTGAGGCAGAAAGCAGAAGAAAAAAAAACACTTCCAAAAAGGTTTGGTAATGCATGAGTGACCCAACCTAGTTTATAACTTTTTATGGTTAAAGATGATTGCGCAATCAACACTAAGAAAAATTATAACAATGAGCGCGAAATGATCATTTCGGGGTTCACATCACGGCTCCTCATATAGGAAATCGCTTATGTTGACTCATTTTGTTCTTAAAATTAGCTCTGATCTTTTTGGAAGCTAACCATTTATGTGAAAAATGTGACAAAATACTCGACCGGAAGGATATCTGTTATCCGAAATATTTATAAATAATTACATTTATAGTTCCTTTTTTTGTTATTGGTGGTGTTGTGTACACTTTTTAGGTGTTTATATAATTTATTTCTGGTGTACATGTATCGTTACTCGTAACGATCCAGCGCCCTCGTGGGAAAAATCGTTGACTATTATTCAGACGTTATATATATATATATATATATATATATATCTTTACAGATAATGAGACGTTTTAGATACTAAACAAACATGTCTGGAAAAAAATTTAAAACAAATGTTAGGTTAAACATTTAAGAAATTAAATTTACCAACCCTGCTATATAATAATACTAAATATGAATTTACTCAAGACAAAGATCATTTACTTGCTACACTTAGTGAGGCTAATTAAAACAAAAATGCAAGATGTAGAACAAATGGAGTACTGTACATGAGCAAACTAATAAAAGGATATCTCTGAACCCTATTCTGTGCAAGAACTAAAAGATGTTATCAACGATACATCTGATACCTCCCCTGGAAAAGATAGAATTCATTTATCTGTCCTTCGAGCGGGTTGCCTATTAGGTCGGTGTTTTTAGGTGAGGCAGAAAGCAGAAGAAAAAAAAACACTTCCAAAAAGGTTTGGTAATGCATGAGTGACCCAACCTAGTTTATAACTTTTTATGGTTAAAGATGATTGCGCAATCAACACTAAGAAAAATTATAACAATGAGCGCGAAATGATCATTTCGGGGTTCACATCACGGCTCCTCATATAGGAAATCGCTTATGTTGACTCATTTTGTTCTTAAAATTAGCTCTGATCTTTTTGGAAGCTAACCATTTATGTGAAAAATGTGACAAAATACTCGACCGGAAGGATATCTGTTATCCGAAATATTTATAAATAATTACATTTATAGTTCCTTTTTTTGTTATTGGTGGTGTTGTGTACACTTTTTAGGTGTTTATATAATTTATTTCTGGTGTACATGTATCGTTACTCGTAACGATCCAGCGCCCTCGTGGGAAAAATCGTTGACTATTATTCAGACGTTATATATATATATATATATATATATATATCTTTACAGATAATGAGACGTTTTAGATACTAAACAAACATGTCTGGAAAAAAATTTAAAACAAATGTTAGGTTAAACATTTAAGAAATTAAATTTACCAACCCTGCTATATAATAATACTAAATATGAATTTACTCAAGACAAAGATCATTTACTTGCTACACTTAGTGAGGCTAATTAAAACAAAAATGCAAGATGTAGAACAAATGGAGTACTGTACATGAGCAAACTAATAAAAGGATATCTCTGAACCCTATTCTGTGCAAGAACTAAAAGATGTTATCAACGATACATCTGATACCTCCCCTGGAAAAGATAGAATTCATTTATCTGTCCTTCGAGCGGGTTGCCTATTAGGTCGGTGTTTTTAGGTGAGGCAGAAAGCAGAAGAAAAAAAAAACACTTCCAAAAAGGTTTGGTAATGCATGAGTGACCCAACCTAGTTTATAACTTTTTATGGTTAAAGATGATTGCGCAATCAACACTAAGAAAAATTATAACAATGAGCGCGAAATGATCATTTCGGGGTTCACATCACGGCTCCTCATATAGGATTGATTGATTGATTGTTGGTTGCTTAACGTCCAGTGGCAAATATTTCATGCATATTCAGGACGAGAACAAGTTCACAATAAATACAATAGGTAGGTTCTGTAATAGATTAAGGGATTAAGGTCGGAGAAATTTAGACTGCCACGGGAAATGAGGGTATATTGGATAAGGACAGAAATTTAGCCTTGCAACAGGTCACCTACGGACCCCTCAAAGAGTTGTTGCAAGGGTTCTTAACGTGCAAAGAGCGTGGCACTCTCGTTACACGAGGCATCGGATTTAACGTCCCCATTCTGACCGGACGTGGCTGCAAATTTGTACATCCCGCACAGCCAAACGGACGCCCCACTTTAGCACGGGTTTTACTGCCGGTCGGAGGAAGACCAATGGTGACCATACTTCTATTCCCCAGTCACCCTTGGGGGCCCTCATATAGGAAATCGCTTATGTTGACTCATTTTGTTCTTAAAATTAGCTCTGATCTTTTTGGAAGCTAAGCATTTATGTGAAAAATGTGACAAAATACTCGACCGGAAGGAGAGAGCATGTTGACAATACATGATGACAAGCTAAGATACAGATGTTCTACATGTAACCAGGGTTTCACGACAAGGACATATATAAATATATATATATTACATATGGTGTAGCATTCTAATGTTTTCATTGGATATGACGATCACGTGTTTCAGTTAATTTTATGTATCTGACGCCTTGTTTCTATTTTTACATATATTGGTAATCAATATGAAAATGTTACTAAATTTAGATTTATGACGTCATGACGTCACACATCACAACTACGGAGGAAGCACAACATCAGAAACGAAAATTTGTAAGTTTATCAGGAGATTTCAAGAATTTTATGTTAAATGCAGACGATAAGAATACAAGAATGCTAATGAAACTAGCCATAAAGTTTTAAAAAAAAATCATATTTTCAATAACATGTTAAAATTCTTGCAAAATACAATTAAAAAATACAAAGAAAGAACATTGAACGTCATTTTCCTAATACATTATTTACATATGTTATATAGAAATTAAGGACTTTCAATAAGTCAATACGTTATATATGGTCCTGTTATATTATATTGACACTCGGACTTCGTCCTTGGTCAATATAATCTGAACAGATGAGATTAGGATGCCAACTAAAGATGGTTTTTGCTAACTTTGAGACCGACTGCAAAAGAGATGATGTTATAGTTGCAGACATTATGAAATACGTCAAATCACTGCCCAGGGGAGAGAAATTATGGTTAAACGAAGTTGTGAAGTTGATTAAGCTTGTTCTTGTAATGCCAGCAACAAAGGCAACAATCTTTTTAGCTACCTCCGTAGAATATAAGGCTACCTGCGTTCTACTATGAAACAGAGAGATTGAACAGTTTAATGCTTCTAAATGTTCACAAAGACAAAACTGATGGGATGAACATACATCATGTGGCTAGGGAATTTATAATTAAAGAAAGCAGATACAACACATTTTGAAAATTCTATTTTTGTTTGCCGAAAATGTTGTATTTATTAAAGATTATGTACCTTTATGTTGATTTAATACTAAACATATGGAACTGTTATAGAAAATCCACAGCCTTCGATTTTAATCGTTGCTACCACTGCATGTAATAATCCTCTATCAAGCACTGACTTGTCAAAATATGAGAGTATAAGGAGAAAGTTTTCTTGCACTGTCATATTTGCCAATTCATTATTACTAGCAATGATTTCATTAAAAAAACAGGGTTATAAACATAGATTATGGCTAACACGTATATAAATATGGACCAATTCAAGTACACCTTCTGTGTTGACTTTTATGACTCGATCAGCAAGATTTTTTGGAATTTAAATATTGTTTATGACTTTTTGTAAACAATAAATGCTAACACATGATAGAAAATGAAGTAAGTAAGCTATGTTTAAAATTCTATAACAAAAAACTGATTTAAAGTCTGGATTTTCTACAAAAATCTTGGTTTCATTTGCCACAAAATCCCCTTTTTCTATTAAATAAAATAAATAATAATGCTTTGAACGAAGTTCCCTCTTGGTACTAAAGGGCCTATATCTATTATTAATTATTTTTGCTGTTTTGAAACTATTGTAGTTTGAAATTTTCGTAATTCACATGGCTACAGAAGGGGTGATAACCCTCAAGAGAATGAGATGCAAAATTAAAGGAAAAATGATTCAAAATTAAACATGCAGACGACTTTTGATTTTTTTTTTGTGTACGTATACCTTGTAAGCCTTTATTCAAATAAGTTGTTTGAACATTCTTTTTTTTTTTATTTCTCAGTCTAACTATTCCTCAATCTGATCATAGTTCCTTTTCTTCGGGACTTTGTTTAGCGAAAATTTGATCGTCTTAAATTAAAGTTGAAAATTGTCCTGCATCCGGCACTGTTACAGGTATCATCAGCTCAGTAGTCAGTAGTTTTGGTACAGGCATGATTTAACATACTTATCTAAAATTGTCCGTTTATAAATTTTGAAATTATTAAGAAACTAAGGTTTAAACTCCCTCAGGTTAAAGTTGACTTTAGATGAATTTGGCTATTTATTTTAGGTATTTTTGACATATAGCTCTTCAACAGTTTTGGTACTTATACATCCTCGGATTTCAAATGTTTGGCTTTGAGTGTTCCTGATGAAGGTAAATCCAGAAAAGCGCTTCGGATGCATGAAATTATTAAACGTGTTGTTTTACAATTTTTTACAGAATTGCACGCATTTTTCATTCCTAACATTTCCCAGGAGGAGCATGCCACGCCCCTAAGAAGGTGTCCCACTAAAAGTGAAAATGTATATTTAAGCTAAGATATTCCACCTTGTTCTATCCAGTTGGATTGTTGGCTTTTTTTTGGACACATTTCACGTTTCTTTTATTTATATAATATATAGATAACTTGGAATCACAATTACATTTAATGGTATATTCAAGCAGAATAAATATGAATAAAACAACAAATTTTTAAAAGCATGTTTTAAGCTACACAGATGCTTGTCATCATCCATATTTTTACATCTGTATGATCCATACTATTATATGACAGTGAAATATAGGGAATGTTTCGTCATGATTCAGCTGTATGTACAAAGATACGTAATATTTATAGAAAGATTATACTCCTGAATGTAGAAACAACAAAGAAGGCCCCATGGTACAGCTGTGTGTGCTAGACCTGCTCCAATGTTGATATGAAGATAAAAACCTTGACAGTCTGAGAAATTCACAGAATACAAAAGAAAATTAAATAGCAATTTATGGACATCTTCGCTATCGAGAGCGGAAGAGTAATCTAAAAGATCCATTGGTTAGAGCATTTGAAAAAAGAGACACAAGACGTTAGATATAAATAGGATTTGAACAAATGCTGAAGAAGGCATTTATTATGTTTAAATTCTCCAATTACTTTTACATACCCTGATTCATTATGTAAAATATCAATTATTTACCTCAGCACACGAGGAGACAGATTTTTTATTAAATTTCAGTAATGTGATAAACGTTTTTTTTAGACGAAAGTTGTCTTAGGAGGCACGTTAAAATTGACCACGAAGGCAAATGTTTGTGTTGTACAATGTGCAATGTTTCCTTAAAGTACTCGCGCTGATTTAAAGTTGCTGTATTAAGTGAAAATAACACAAGATACTTTAATGCTATAGTACAAAATATGGATGACTTCCACATACTCGAGTACTTCTCATCAGAAAGCTCAGTTTGTGAACAGACGCAGATATGAAATCTTCGCTAAATATATTTAGTGGAGTTACACAAATACAATGAATAATTGTGTTTCTGGTCTACTGTATTCAAATCAAGATCGGGAAATTATGAAGTGTATAATTACGTTGACTATGCAGAAGAAGACAGTATGAGTATTGACATTGAAATGAAAAAAAAAATAACTCATTTAAGGAAACAGAAATCATCGACACAACCAACTGTCTTTTATCTTTAGCAGGAAACATATTCCATCTAGGCAAAACAAAATACCTCTTTCTTAATTGAATCTGAATTGGCAAGATTCTTATATTTACCAACCGTATAAGAAATAACAATTATTGTTTAGGAAATTGAGCAGTTTCAAAGTAGTAAATTGAACAGTAATTATATGGAAAAGGACAGTGACGATTAAGAAGATGACGATGATATTAAGTTTGATAACAATGAATGTTAGTGTTGATGACATAATTAGATTGCTTAAAATAGGAAAAGCTTAAACCATGTCAGAAATCACACCTGTTTATTTAACTCTATTAACAACTATAGGCCATCATACGGTCGACGACAATGCGAAAAACTCATATTATATAGTATGCTATATAAGGCACTGATATAAAACATGTGGAACAATTAAAACAAAATAACTAACGGGTTTATCAGTAACAAACAATTTACTCAAAACAAATATCATGAATATGAAGGACATAAATCAATTAAAAAAATACTTGTTGATGACCAATTGGTGGCCTTCTGCTGTTTTCTGCTTTTTAGTCGGTTTGTTGTCTCTTTGACAAATTCCTCATTTCCATTCTCAATTATATACATGTACATAAAAATATTGCCACTTGTATTATAATTCACTAATACATTCCACTGCCATCCACTAATTCTTGAAAACTTGGTAACTGAATACCTCTTTTCCAGAAATACATCTTGCAGCCAAAGGAAGAGAGGGAACTAAAAAGTAAACTAAAACAAAACAGTTTTACTCTTCATGCTGTAATGGCCCTCAATGTTAATGACGGCCGCATAGTTCAAATTTCCTCTTACCAGGAATTTGATATGAAACCCAAACATGTTTATAAAGTATACCAGGCAGATAAAAACGCCTATGGTATCTGGTGAAATCAAAACAAAGGTAAAACCTTATACTTTTTCCATAGACCACAGAAATCATATATTTTTTTATTTCACAAAATTACTAGCCAAGAACTTTACATAAGTGCATTATATTTTAAACATATACAAACCTCCTTTAGATGAGAAATCCTCGTGCTATAAAATGGTTGAATTAATTTCTTCTCTATCGTTCTGAATTAAATGCTTCTATCAGGTGGCTTCTATGCAATAAATCCATAACCATATCAGAAATTTCTTTAATATGAAAAACTATCAAAACTTATTAATCTACATGGATAGACTATTTATCAAACAAATGCACAAAACTTCAACCAATACATTCTTTTGAAGTGCATGCTTTTGAGCACCAACGTTATGATTGCAATAATTTTTCATCGGGAACTAAAAATTAAACATTGCATTAGATTAGGCATAGGAAGGCAATAACATGAATTGGGGAGTCTATGATTATATTATCATTAAAACTACAATTAAACAGAAAAGAAGAGATTTCAAAATTTAAATATTTTTACTTTAGTATTAATTAAAGAACAGAATTCCAATGTGCGCTGTCTTGTATACATTTTATTCATCCAAGGCCAATTATTAACTTGAGCTTCCGAATAGCCTGTGTCGCTCACCAGATTTTACTTCAGTCGCTCATCTGATTTTACCAAACAGGTGTATAAAAACGTTAAAACTACAGATAAAAAAACACCAATTTTCAACTTCAGCTCATTAATATGTATCTCCTAGCCAGCCAACTTATGAAATGCATTGCAATTCCTCATTATTTTCAGTTTCTTGAAACAACAGAAGAGCTGAAAGGCAGCAACATAGAACTTGTAAATCAATTCAAGGGAACAGAGTTTAAAACCATAGGAGAGGGCAAATTAATGGACCTTGGAACTAGACTATAAATTGCCAATGTGCAAAAAAAGGTATGTTTAATCTTGAAATGTCAAATAGGACTATTCCATTAAAATGTTTGTGGGGTAGTAAGGGACTTTCAAATATCCTTACAACCAATAACCATTGAGTAGTTAATTTTGCATCATGGTAATACATGCATACTGAAAAGAAGGATCAACAAAAGTCAAAAATATAACTTCCCTGCCTACCCTCCCACAAACATTTGAAAGAAATAGCTATCTCCTTGTGCTATTTTTAATTGTCAAATTCAAACAAAAGTCCCACAATAAAAAACCTGTATCAAACAGATCGAGTATGAACTAATGAGTTTTACTCCGTTTATCATTGTAAATTTTCCAATATTATTCGAAATAGAAATCATTTTGATTACAGTTGGTTTTTTTTAAATTTAATTACCGTCATATACTAGTAATTCATAAATGTCTTTCTTAGGTATATCTTGTTGATTTTAACATCTTCAGTTGGCCATCTTCTTTTTATCTCAGAATTGAGAAACACATCTTGCAGGAGAGTGAAGGTGGCGCATCATTACGATAGAAAATGCTGAAGAAGCAGCAAATGTCACCCCATAGGGTATGCAATTGGAAACAGTTTAGAGGTCAACTCTGAGATTAATGTCAATGTATGCTGCCTGGTAACGGCTACATTCATGGACCAGAAGGTGTTTTATTCAACCCCTTTGATAAAATTTGAGGTAATATTTTCACATATGATCACTGCTTTATCTTAAATTCCCCGGGGGAATTTCTAAAAACCATACTTCATGCAGCAGTCGAGATTACACTCTAAACTTTCAAAGCAGAATTTCGATAAAGATAACACAAGATTCTCTTGTCTTCTTCCCAAATCTGAAACAAATCAGAAGCAGAGGAATATGTGCAATTGAGTGAAAAGGTGTCACAAAGGAAAGCCGTCATCCATCACTCCGTCTAGGGATTTTCACAGTGTTCTGTCCTCATTGTATGCATATTTATCAATAGTTAGTGAAATTTTGCAATAGAAATTGAATTAGCAATGCTTTATATCAGTCAAAGTAAATACTAATATATGTCAATATAAGACATTAAATTGTCAGTGTAATCCAAAATAATGCGTTTTTATATTTATTTAGTTCTCTATTAACAGTAAAAATTTACCAATATTAACAACTTGCTGTTGTTAAAATTGACATAACATGAATTTACCACCTTTACCTCCAAAGACTGTCGAGGGTCATGTCAATGTTATGTAACTGTTTAAATGCTAGGAGATAAGGTTTGATTGCTCAGAAAAAATGTGTTTCCACTAAAATTCAGATAAAGTGGGTGCAAGGAATTATAAGCAACCGTAAGACCTTTAATGTGTAAAAAAAATAAACAATATTTTGTCTATTAGATTTGTAACAACGATAAATTATTATATTACCTGTTCGATAATTATTTTTTGTGTGCAGAGTCAAATGTTGCCCCCTTTTTTCTTTTTCCAATATCGACATTCAATTTTATTTATTTTCTTTTATTTGTAGAAAAAAAAACGTACCTTATTGCCAGTCCTGAAAGTACACCAACATGACAGTACCGAAGTTCATTAGAAAGGATGTTTTTATTATGTTAATGTTTAAGACATTATAAACAGAATTATATCATCTAAAAAATTACTATTAACGAAGACATTTGTGCCAATCAGCCCATGTAATAGAGAAATGACTTAAGTTTGTTCATAAACAGTCACCGCCATTCCGTGCAATACAGTAACTTACCATAGGGTCCATAATTTACAGGATTGAAAACTTTATGTTTTCAGCAGACAGAAATATACCCATTAGAAAGATTCACAGCTTTTGTTTTGATAGTGGAAAGAATGCTATTGTTACTTTGAAACTATATCCGAGGGGATTAACAGTTCGAAATAATTATCCTGTCATTCCATAACATCGAAAGATCAGATTTTCCTGACATATGTTGTAGATACTGTTGAAAAAGAACACATTATTAAAAAGATCAGAAATCAGTGGAATGTACTTTGTATCAAGACATGAACAACAAAATTTTACAGACTAGAGCTTTCATTTCATCAGTGGTGAAATTCCTTTGTGTCACCGGATATATGTATCTATTTTGTTCCATTTATTTTGTTTCACATTCATATCATATTTCATATTCATGTTTCTTGACGATTGACGACAAATAGTTTTGCGCAGCGTATTTTGAAACAAACCATAGCTTTGCACGCTATATTTGGCTTTACATACTGAATATTTAAATTAGTACGATAGAAAGTTAATGCGATTCTTATTATTATTTAAATGATATATATTTATATTCAAATGGCATGATTTATGCATGAGCTCAAAGCGCGGCAGTACCATATATATATATATATATATATATATAATAATAATATAAGCACTTTTCGAGCAAGTCACTGTAGCCTTTTTCACGTAAAATCTTAAGTGTAAAATTTATCGTAAGTCTAAAATATTCCTTAACAATTGAACTAAATATTTTTATCGTAAGATTAATTTTACACTTAAGATTGTTTGTCAAAAGGGCTACTGGTCAATATAACAAACAGGAAAGGTGGTAGACGAGAGTCACCGCTGCAGGTACTTGTAATTGTATTAATTCTTTTATCCATGTTTAAATGTTTCAAATTAATTCTTTTATCCATGTTTAAATGTTTCAATTAAAGTAAAGTTATTTTAGCATTTCAAATATATAATTCAATTTGGATTGAAGGCCACATTTTGGTTTATTAGTAAATGTCAGAATAAAGCTCCGTTACATGCGAATCTTTCAGTAACAATATTGTTCATATTTATTGGAAGACATTGTAAACTTGGTTTACAATTAGTATATTTGCAGATTCATAATAAAAAAAGTATTATAATTGGACGACTCATTTACTGCAGAAAATGGCCCACTATTGATTGATTGATTGTTGGTTGTTTAACGTCCAGTGGCAAATATTTCATGCATAATAGAACAATAACATAATGACGGGATCTTTTAAAGTACAGAGTCACGTTATAAGAACCAAAGAAACACAAAAAGTCGCATATACAACACACACCAGCAAAAATGAAAGATAATACACATTGACGGGATGCATAAGTACCGAGCCACGTCAAATGGATATCACAGAAAACAAACCAAACAGTAAAAGTAATATAAATAATAAAACAAAGACAAATGAAAGAACAATATAACACGTTGTCAAGATGATAAACAACGTCAGTACGCAGAATCTATACTTCAAGACCATCATGTATTATTTGTGAAGTTGATACGGAATATTTATCAACAAGGTCTTGGTACCTTCCGATGAACTTTTTTAGAAAAAGGACGAGACGTTCTTTGACATACCCCTGGTTCATTAACTTTCTGCTCAGACACTGGTGACGTTTTACAAAGTCTGAGTAGGAGCTGCAAGCTCTTGATTGATTGATTGATTGTTGGTTGCTTAACGTCCAGTGGCAAATATTTCATGCATATTCAGGACGAGAACACATTAACAATAAATACAATAGGTAGGTTCTGTAATGTAGGCCTTCCGGGAAGAAGGTCGGGGAAATTTAGACTGCCACTGGAAAATTAGGGTAAATTAGATAGGGACAGCAATTTTGCCTTGCAACAGGTCACCTACGGACCCCTCAAAGAGTTGTTGCAAGGGTTCTTAACGTGCAGAGAGCGTGGCACTCTCTCTACACGAGGCATCGGACTTAACGTCCCCATTCTGACCGGACGTGGCTGCGTACTTGTACATCCCGCACAGCCAAACGGACGCCCCACTTTGGCACGGGTTTTACTGCCGGTCGGAGGAAGACCAATGGTGACCATACTTCTATTCCCCAGTCACCCTTGGGGGTTACAAGCTCTTGAATATCGAATAAGTTGGGAAATGTATATCTCATATTCCTTCCAAAGAGATGTACCAAAATCTGATATTCAAAAAGGGAAGTTATGTATAAATTTAATGCGCCGCTGTCAATTCAGAAAAAAAAATTGTATTGACATTTATACCTATTATGTATGCACATAACGTTGTCAATATAGTGGAATAAGTATGTGATTGTCATACAAGTGACAGGTTTGGCTACCTACAAAACGCATCATGACAACGTAAGGCAATATAATCAAAAGCTAGTTTTTAAACAGAAAACAGCAGACCTCACATCGTTATCAGTCACAAAACCTACTACACCTACAACACCTCAACCTCTTAGAGATTAATTTCTCACTCTCAAAATATGTTATGCCATACTCTCCTCAACCTAGACCATTTACGCAACGCCGTATATTACTATAAATCGATTCCATAACTTTCCCGAGTCCATGCGTTTAATGGAAGTTGGTTTTAACACAGTTTCTTTCCTTGCATGTAATTAGTATAAAGTATAATAAAAATTGGTTATGTATCAGCAACCTCAGTTTTTATTTTTATTTCAGCTCCGAAGAATGGCATGGCCTGTTATAATAAGTGTTACCGGTCACCAATAAATTTGGTAGGTCTTTGATGGTTTAACTTTAGAAAAAAGGTCTATTGCAGACCATTACTGAAGAATGGCGATTCAGCATCATTTTCACTGGCAAACTTCCAAGCATAGATTGACAACTTCATGAGTCCGCCCATAGTGGAGGCAAGTAATTTATTAACAAGTAATACACGCATACCTGTTAGAGGAGAAATATCAAGAGTAAGTTTTTTTTCAAACTAATTCGACATATTGCAATGAATATTAGTATGTGGAAAATTCATTATTACTTTTTAACATGTACCAGTTACATATCAATTTAATAACCTTTTTACTTGTTGGAACTTTTATCATTGATGAATTTCTTCAAATGTGGTATAAACATGAAATAAAAAGCATTTTTTTAATGGTTGACATTTCACCAGCAAGTGTGTGTCTTCAAAGACAAGTATATACATTAAATAAAACAGTGAATTACACACTGTAACTATTGCGATTGACAAGAAGTAACGTTAAAGTAATGGTAACAAAACCGCAAAATATGTATTTTACCCTTTTATTTCATGTGTATACTTGTTAATTGTAGTTGACTACAAGAAAAGATTGATTGATTGATTGATTGATGGTTGCTTAACGTCCAGTGGCAAATTTTTCATGCATATTCAGGACGAGCACAAATTAACAATAAATACAATAGGTAGGTTCTGTAATAGGGGCGTCCGGGATTAAGGTCGGAGAAATTTAGACTGCCACGGGAAATGAGGGTATATATTGGATAGGGACAGAAATTTAGCCTTGCAACAGGTCACCTACGGACCCCTCAAAGAGTTGTTGCAAGGGTTCTTAACGTGCAAAGAGCATGGCATTCTCTTTACACGAGGCATCGGATTGACGTGGCTGCAAATTTGTACATCCCGCACAGCCAAAACGGACGCCCAACTTTGGCGAGGGTTTTACCGCCGGTCGGAGGAAGACCAATGGTGACCATACTTCTATTCCCCAGTCACCCTTGGGGGTTACAAGAATAAAAATAATTCATGAAAGCTGTTCAATTGTTATAAATACACAGATGGCATTGGCTAAGATGTTTGTTATTTTTATACCTCCCTAATGCTCACGATGAATTTCAAACGACCTGGGCCAAGTGTAAATTAATATCAAAACTTAGCTTCCATAATTTTTTAATGAACAATGATAGTGGTGCCCAGTAGCAGAACATTTCTGTAATTACACTTTTACTGGTTGCCATTGAAGACTATTTTGCATACTTTTATATATTTGTTTATATTTGAAATCTTTTTCCGATTAATTATTATATAAATCATAAAAGATAAACATGCTTTAAAAACTTACATTGTTTAATTATCATACAATAAGATTTCATCAAGCTTGAACCATCAAACCAGACAGAAAACACATACAGGGGACTACGGGTAACAAATACGATCATGAGGCCCTGCTCCCTGAAAATAAAACTTTGACAGAAGGTCACTATGACAACCATCTTTGCAGTGGCCGACAAGGTTGTGGTCAAAAATCTAAAAGTGGCAGAATATCGGGGTTCGATTTTTCTGAATTCCATGTGTGATAACAACATAATAGTGAGCTGTATTTTGTTTCAAATCTCCACTCCTAATAAAATGTAAAAAACATAACAAAAACAAAAAAATGATAACTTTTTCAAAAGACCCAAAATTTCACTCGCTTATCAATTAAATATATTTCAAAAAACAAATACATATTAACTGATGTTTGAAATGATAAATATGTACAAAAAATTCTTAATTTGATTTTTAAACATGTGGTACAACCCAATCTGTTAAAACATATACTAAAACACATTTAAGCTAAAATTTAGTAGCATTTTGACCAATTATATACAATGTAATTATTGTTTTTTAATTAATTAAAAAAAAAAAAAAAACACTGAAGAAAAAGACTGAAAAAAAATGTTTTCCATTCAACTTGCAATTTTGCAATTATATGAAAGTTTGTTTACCTGTTGAGACTTATATAAACCACATACCATTTTTATTTGTCAATCCAACTTAACTTAAATTATATTGCAGAATGACACAGAGTTTGAAGAGACCGTCGAAGGGCTCATCATTAAGCCAAACCCTTTCTGTGTTTTAAGACTGAATCAGAAAATAGAGTTGGTAAAATGTATTTGGAAGCAAACATTTTAAAATGTACTGGACATCTAGGCAGCAAAGCTATGATAATTGCATGTAATCTATTTTTTACCTTGGATGTCTCCTTTTTGTATCTTTTATATCAAATGCAATGTAGATTAACGACATATCCACGAAGTTAGCTCTCAAAGAGACATTAACCAACATACATTCATCTCCAAAAAAGATAATAAATGCCTTACTGGAAAGAGCTAAAGTAAAAGAAAAAAAAAAGATTGAAAACATGCAAGAAGTCTTTACCTTTTTTCAGTGAAGAACTCTGCATCTATATAGAGGATGAGGGAATGCACACGGTTTCCCGGGACATAATGAGGAACATTTTTCCAACACACAACTTTCAAGAGGGGACTACCATCAGGTGTAAAGTCAACAATGGGCAAGTGACGTACATTGCAAGTGCTAATCATGAAGTTGAAACCAAATCGGTTTGCTTCCAATGTCGTTCATAATAAGGTTGCACTATCAACATTTTAGTTCCTTATAATTTTCAAAATAATTTGTTCAATTAAAATTCATATTAGAGAAGACAACGTATTTTATGTTTTTTAAAAGACATACTAAAGATAATCGCATCGCCTCGATCAGATAGAAATCGATAACAAGTTGACAATAAATACAATAGGTACGTCTTGTAAAAGAGACCATACGCGGTATAAGGTCGTGGTAATTAGGACTGTCACTGGATAATGAGTTTATTAGATTGTTGCTAGCGTTCTAACCGTGCAGAGAGCGTCGAGCTCTCTGTAAACGAGGCATCGGATTGAACGTGCAGCACCGCTCAAAGGACGCCCAACTTAGGCCAGCGTGTTGCTGCCAGTCGGCCTTACTTCTAATAACCAGTCACCCTTTTGAGATTTAAGATAAGGAAATCAACTAACCAGTGGTGGTACATAATTCACTAATCAATGCAATAAACAGGCTGTCCATGTGAAAAAAAACTAATGTACAATAACAGTGGTTAAGCAAATGTTTGCATTAAATTTTACAAACACTTCACATTCATCAACTTGGCCCTCATTTATGTGAAAAATGATAAATTTTCAACCACTTGAACGAAGTCAAAGAACCGGTTTTAGGATTCGGAATCTTGAAAGACATACAATTTATAGTGGACACGCTTTTAAATCTCGTGTTGAGTTTCTGTTCCAGAGTATCATACATATAATTAATGCTGGAAAGTCTTGTTTTACTATTACACATCAAAAGTTTCTGAAAATTTACTAACATACAACTGATAAGTCATCTAATCAATTCATACTGTAATTAACACACACTTTCATTGGGATAAATTCTTTCTGAAAGCCAGATTATCAAGATATAATTTCAGGTTGTTGCAAAAATGCATTCGACAGAGTTTGAAGCAGATAATTTCAAACCATTTTCAGAAGCCAATTTTTCAATTCTAACAAGACATACCTGCAATTGACGTTCAATATATCTTATATCTTATCCCTGGTTCAATAATCTCTTAGGAGTAGGAGCTTGTATTTCGGCTGTATTTGTACTAACATCTATATAATGATTTTCTTCTTTATTGTTGCAAAATTGTTTTGTGTTCATAGAGTAACAATATTGCAACGAACACTTCAGAAACACATTTTTTCTGATGTATTTTGATCATTTTCGAACCTAAATTATCCATATTAAGCTTAAGAATAGACGATCCCATTATCCACACAGTGATATGTGACAAAATGATCTGTGATTGAATTCACCAATTGATTGTTTCTCCTTCTTTTATCTCCTGTCCTCTAGCAGGAGCAACTTTCTTCAAATTTTCTTTTGGCATATTGGTATTGAACCTAATCGGCAAATACAGCTATTGTAACAATGCCACTCATCTGGACCACCAGGATCTATAGTTAAAATGCCACCTTATTAGAGCACTAGTATCTTTTGTACAAATGCATCCTATCTCGGGCACCAGGATCTATTGTAATTTGTTCTTGTGGCGTCTTCAATATTTCATTGATTATATTGAAATAATCAACTGTTTCCGCCTTTGTTGTTTACAGGTCAGTTAAAGGAACTGCAATGACGGTTGCGAAAGGACGGATAGCATATTTTGTTGATGCCACCTTTTTTTTCTTTTCGGCTTAACCTAAGCTGTTTAATTGATAGCTTTGATTCATTTTGTCTAAGTTGCCTTTGCTGCTGGGTATATTTGGATTGAGATCGAGTGATGGCTGGAAGCAGGCACGTACAGATCTCATCCAATCTCTGCATGTACTGTTCATTTGAACATCAATCCGGACTTAACCACGATATATACCCATATCATCCTTAAACGCTCTCTGCACCATCTTAAATCTCTCCATCTAATACCTAAACATGAAAAGCACTTAAAATCAGTATAACAACAAATGTGGGCACTCTGTAAACAATAAGAATAGAAGTAATAGTACGTGACTTTTAGATAATGATACTGAAAGTAAAGCAACTTCCCAATTTTCATCAACTTCTAATGTTTCTTAAAAATGATATCTAAAATCTAATACAGTATTATAATCTTTATAATAATCTTGTTTATTATTAATTGTAATGAACTTATTTCTTAAATAAACATTTATTTATAGATTTTCTTCAGGCTATTTTTTTATGTTTTATAAACAAATTGACTATATTTTTGTCGTTTTATTAATTTTTCCCAAGGTATAAGTTTTGCTAAAATTCCTCCTACAGTTAAAGTAATTTGAGCTATAACCATTTTTTTATTTTAATAATTAAATTATTTTAATAACAAACTATTATTTATATCATTTAATAGAGTTAATAATCTAGATCCATCATGAAAAACAAATGTTATTTTTTTAAACAACATTTATTATTTTCTTCAGGCTATTTTTTTATAAGATTTTGCACTTTTTGGTTTTAACATTGGATTTGCAATTTTTTGCTTTAAAAAAAAATTCTTTTGGAAAGATCATCTCAGGAGGAACAATTTTTCTTTCCACTATTAATAATAATTACTTCTATTTCTTCTTCTTCTTCTTCTTCAGTTTCTATGATGAAAGGTTTAGGTTCATTATCCATATCCATGTCAGTATATTCCATCATTTTAGACATATCATTCAATTCTTCTTCTTCAGCTTGTATTTGTAATTCACTTGTGTTATATTCTTGATATTTCAATCTTGTGAAATCCATTTTCTATAAATAATTAAGGTAATTATTTCTTAATAAAATTTTATAGTCTTCTTAAAATTTTAAATATTTATTATGATTTAATTTCACATACAAATCTTCACATAAACATTTAACTACTAGTTGTTTTCCATATGAAAAATCATTATGTTCGTGAATAATATATATAACACGTAAAAAAGTAACATACGTTGATATTCTAATTTGCTTCTTATATATTCCATAGGATCCATATTTTTTTACTCTGTAAATAAATATAAAAATAATAATATTATATATTAATTAATTAATTTAATATTAAATTATATTAAAAAATGAATTATAAAGAATATTTAACAAAAATATGGTATGATCCTAAAAGTTCTGTAGCTTTTTCAGGATTATATGATTTAAATAAATATATTTTAAAAGATAATAAATTTATAATAAGTAAAAGAACAATTCAAAAATGGCTTCAAGATCAAGATTCTTATAGTGTAAGAAGAAAAGTCATACGTAAAGTTAAAACAAATAAAATAATAGTAAATGGTATAAATTATATGTGGGATGGAGATTTAATGGATGTATCTAATATTAAAGAGTATAATGAAGGAATTACTTTTTTATTAATAATAATAGATGTTTTTTCAAGATATGTATTTGTAAAACCCTTAAAAAATAAAACTGCTTTAACATGAACAAAATATAAAAGAAATAAAAAATAATTATAAAAATTTAATGTTTCAATATTTTAGTAAAAAAAAATAAAGGAATTAAAATATAAAAATCATATGTTATCTGTATTAAAAATTATTCTAATCGATTATGATTTTCCTTATGATAACTTATTTTCAAATAATCAAATTATTCATACTCCTACCGACTATTTTCATTTAAACAAAATTTATGAACAAATGTTAGGGGATGTTGTTGGTAATGATGATATTGTAATACAACGAATTTTATATTTCAAAACAGGTATTAAAAATTAAAAATTGGAAATAAAGAAAATTTAATACAGTTATTATTTAATAGACAAATATATAGTAAAATAATTTAAAATTCTAGATTATATGATAAAATTGATAGACAAATTGAAACATTCGATATGCATGGATAAATTTTTTATTTTCTAATTATGTGTAATTTTAATTTTAATCTCTGAAAATGCTGAAATATTAAAATTATTATTGTAGTTAATAAATATATTGTTATATTATAAAATAATTTTTATAATTATATTTATTATTATTTTGTTTACAGAAATTTTGTACAACTTGTAAAAAAAAATTACCACTTCATAATTTCAACGTTATTCCATGGTTACCCACTTATTATAGATGTTTTTGTAAAAAATGTGAAAAAATTAAAGATGATAACCTTACAAGAAGAATTAATTATTGGAAAAAATGATTACAAAATAAAAATTTATCTAAAGATGAAATAAAAAAAATTATTATTCAAAAAATTTATTTAAAAAAGTTTAAAAATGCAACAATTAAAACTTTTTGGAATAAAATTAATATATAATTATATCAAAACAATAAGAAAATTATTTTTTTGTATAGATAAAGAAAAAATATGTAAACATCCTGGACTAAGATCTATATGTAAAATAATATTAAATAGACTATGGTGAATATTTGGTCAAAAGATGGATTATAATAAAAATATTTTTTTAATTGGGTCCATTTTTGATTGGGTCCATAGTCACGTACTATTACTTATGAATCTGAAAATATAGAACGATTGCAATATTACAATAACAAGTTAACTAATACAAATTTAAATGTTTACACTTGTTCCATGATTTAAGTGTAGCTGTAAAAAAACTCATGTCAGTCAAACTTTGGCATACATATTATTTATTTATTTTGTTTAGACTGGATTCTCTGTATTTTGAGTCGTGTTATTGCCCTTTATAGTCAATTTTTAACAATTTTTCGTATTCTCAGATAAACTAACAAACTGTCAAGTTATTTTGCAAAATAAACTGGATTATAGTGAAACCCCCAGTTTAATTGAAATGTGATTTAACTCCCCTATTTATACGTTTCTAGGTTGTATCAATTGCTTTG
This sequence comes from Mytilus californianus, assembly GCF_021869535.1. Lineage (NCBI taxonomy): Eukaryota > Metazoa > Mollusca > Bivalvia > Mytilida > Mytilidae > Mytilus > Mytilus californianus. The sequence continues at coordinate 305,772 of NW_026262739.1, forward strand.
AAATCTTTTGAATATCTCCATTCATCATACCTCCAACTATATCTGGCATACATTGTATATCAAACATAAGTTTTGCACAGTTAATAAGTCCAATATCAAAATATCGTACAAGTGCAAACACTATGCATACATATCTTGGATTGTTTTTTTTAGTTTTGAAAGGAAAAGAACTATTAAGATCCTGCTGTAAGCTAAGTTCAATTCGATCCTCCCTAATTGATTTGGGGGGGGGGGGATGTTATATCGATTCCATTTTTATTTTGTAGTCCAAAAGTTTCGGGTTAGCAGATTTTGCAAATACAGCAGTAGTGCAATACAATAAAGGTTATATCAATGGAGACATAGATTTTATTCATCAAGTGTTTCCTCTTGTCCAACGTAATGGACAGTTGCACCATTTTTTTCTCAAAATTCCAGGAATTTGTATTGAGTGAAAACAATTGTAGGAAACTGAGAATTTTCTGTCTTTTGTAGTGAGTTTTACTTTTTTAAGAGTCTATTAAATGTTGCAATGTTCTTTTCATAATTCCTTGTCGAGCCAGTAATATGACAATAGGCTGTCTATGCGGCAACTGAATATTGGTACAAACTCTAAGGTTTGGCCAATTCTACTAGACAGCTGTGCATGTCGGGCGATGACATCGTCTGTAAGCACATTGGCAGATGAACCTATACGATCTGTAAATGAAGAGATGAATATTAAGATGAATCGAACTAACTTCTCATATCCTATGCAATCACTGTCAGGCTGACATTAATTTCTAATCAAAGTACAGAGTATGTTTCCCTTTGTTTTTATACGAGATATTTGGGTACAATACGTAAACTATCTAACAGATGTTCTAGCTCTATGGTAATGTAGAAGTCGAAGTTCTAAACTCGTTGGGAAAGAATCACCTTCCTCATTTTAAATGCATGCACCATTTTGTGAACGTTACTTGCATGTGTCACATACTTTTAAAAACAGTATCTGCCTTTTATGACATTTATATCAACATTTTCAATACATACATAATATCACTGTTTGCATGCTTTATTGTGTTAAAAGCATCAAGAAAGTCCAATAATAAACAAATATCATACATTTTTTCATAAAACGTGTAATATAGTTTACAATGTATGATAACTTCATAAAATATTAATAAAAACGCAGTTTTATTACAAATACATGTGAATACAATCTTTCAAAGGATTGATTGATTGATTGTTGGTTGCTTAACGTCCAGTGGCAAATATTTCATGCATATTCAGGACGAGAACAAGTTCACAATAAATACAATAGGTAGGTTCTGTAATAGATTAAGGGATTAAGGTCGGAGAAATTTAGACTGCCACGGGAAATGAGGGTATATTGGATAGGGACAGAAATTTAGCCTTGCAACAGGTCACCTACGGACCCCTCAAAGAGTTGTTGCAAGGGTTCTTAACGTGCAAAGAGCGTGGTACTCTCTTTACACGAGGCATCGGATTTAACGTCCCCATTCTGACCGGACGTGGCTGCAAATTTGTACATCCCGCACAGCCAAACGGACGCCCCACTTTAGCACGGGTTTTACTGCCGGTCGGAGGAAGACCAATGGTGACCATACTTCTATTCCCCAGTCACCCTTGGGGGCTCTTTCAAAGGAAATGAATAAGTAATATGAACTATAATCATGGAAAAAATGCAAGCAGTATATCAAGACATTAGTAAAATACACACTGCAGAACATAATGAACCAATGCCGTCTGATTGAAGCACCAAATAAATATTCATTTTGTTGTTAAATGTTGAAGATTTTTTAACTGTTCAATTGCCCTCTCCACATGAATGCGCACATGGGCAATTGTTCTTTTCTGTTCAACTTCCTTTGAAGAATTTTCACCTAAAATTTTCTTATAGAATGTCACAACTGATGTAACGATTGCCCTTCTGTTTGATCTAAAACATTTTCATTACTTTAGTATAGACAATTCTTGCAATCGACTCTTTTTTCCTACCCCATTTAGTTGCATGCAGTAACATATGTTTTTTTAAAGAATTTTCACCTTAAATTTTCTTATACAATGCCACAGATAAGTTAAAACAGTTATATCAAATCTAAATTGAAGACTGTTCTTACAACATCTGGGATTACAAGAACATCTTCTGAGGCTAACTATAGGTCATTCTTGTAGGGTGGTATTTCGCAGCTAGTACCGACGAAGGACATATATTAAAATCCATCGGGTCGAGAACCAACCCAGCATATCTTTTGTTTCAGTCAGGGCAATTCCAATTTAGTGTGATTGGAGTTAGATATACAGACGTTACGCACGATGTTCGTACATGTTAGCGTAACACATTGTCGCGACGTTTTTATCTACAAAACGTCGTATTTTAAACCCCCCAAGAGTGACTGGGGAATAGAAGTATGGTCACCATTGGTCTTCCTCCGACCGGCAGTAAAACCCGTGCTAAAGTGGGGCGTCCGTTTGGCTGTGCGGGATGTACAAATTTGCAGCCACGTCCGGTCAGAAAGGGGACGTTAAATCCGATGCCTCGTGTAATGAGAGTGCCACGCTCTTTGCACGTTAAGAACCCTTGCAACAACTCTTTGAGGGGTTCGTAGGTGACCTGTTGCAAGGTTTAATTTCTGTCCCTATCCAATATACCCTCATTTCCCGTGGCAGTCTAAATTTCTCCGACCTTAATCCCTTAATATATTACAGAATCTACCTATTGTATTTATTGTGACCTTGTTCTCGTCCTGAATATGCATGAAATATTTGCCACTGGACGTTAAGCAACCAACAATCAATCAAGCAATCGTATTTTAAAGGGTTTTTTTACGTTTATGTGATTGACCATAAATACGTGTTCCTTTGTTTTTTGTTTAGAGTAAAAAATAGAAACAGGGAATGTGTCAAAGAGACAACAACCCGACCAAAAATGTACAAAACAATCAACGGCCAACAAAAGGCATTCAACACAGTGATAAAATCCCGCATCCAGAGGCGAACTTGAGAAAGACCCGAAACACTATAATTGATGAATTGATCAGGGAAAATGTTTGTTTGTATGTGAACAACACACCTTTTTTTTTCTTTTTTCTTTAAATATGATCAGTATGTGACAAACAGTTATTTTAATTCCTTCATTTTGATTTATATTGTATGAAAAAAAACAAAAGCAAGAATTGACAGCTAGCTTGTTTGGAACTTATCGCACATGGAATCTGTCGGTGATTTTTTACTGCTTAAGTAAGAAGCCATTACTTCGGTTCGGCGTTAATGTTAAAGATTGTTTTAAGGTGCAACTTTTGTCCGTTCTATTTGCGAAAGTTTTCCGATATAGGGATATTTGCTCAATTACGGCAGTTTCCTTCGCGGATTTGCGATAGCATTGTTTTCTTTTTGTTTCCTTTTTCTCTTTTTTGCTTTTTCTATCTTTTCTCCCTTTTATTTCAGAATTTGTCATTGAAAGTGTTTTATTTTGGCTATTTTGTTTCATTACTTAGTTTCTTTTTCAAATAATAATTTTGTTTTTTTCTTCCATTTTCTCAATTTTCTTTGTTTTCCAGAGTTTTATTCTATCTGCGGTAGAAATCTTTACTTCTGTAAATAAAATAGGGTCTCGGTCAAAGTTACATCTATTGATACAAATATTAACTGAAAGTATTTAAATATGACAAATATTCATATCATAACCGTTTTCATAATTTCTGAAATTATTAAAAAATATTTCGTAACGTTCAAACCAAAACTTCGACTGAAACGTTGTTTTTACGCAAGTGCGATCGACATTCTTGTAAAACTCCGCAAAATCGACGGTGCTTTTTAACTACTTATTGAAAATTGATGTATTTTAGATTTTTGAAAAATTAATATAACATTTTAAAAAATCATAAAATTCTACCATTATAAGAGCACTGATTAGCAAACAATTGACGTAAATTTGAGTTGTTTTCGTTTTTACGTCAAAAAATGGCGGTGCGACAACCTTGTAAGCCTTTGAAAAATCGCTCATAAATTACCATATATCATTTTTCAGGATATTTGTCTTTAAATTCATCAAATTAAGCAAATTAACATTGATGTAGTAAATACAAATAGTAAGCTTTTTCCATTTTAGATAAATGTTTTTTGATTCTCAATTCTGTAATCCCAATTTTTTTTCCCGAGGGACAGATTTGCCCTTGTAGTATGGAAAGATTTTTTTTCTATGACGTCATCATAACGTCATAAAAAATGCATAAAAGACTGAAGGAACCGTTCGGTTAAATAATGGAAAAAAACGTTTTTCAAAATATCAAATAGTTTAGACAAAAATCATAGTTTAGTGGTTACAATAAATGAAATATGTTACGCGGGACAGCCTAAAAATAGCCGGTTTTTAAAAAATGAAGCTTGTCGCATGCAGCATAAAACATAGTTTCAACAATATTTTTTTTTCGTTTTTATTTTAAGATTTCTTCAACGTTTACTTGTATTTTGAACATAATCAATATCTGCAGGAACTTTGCCTTTGGCATCTTGTGTATCTCCTTATAAAATTGAGAATGTACAAAAGTAATTATCTCAGCTTTCATTTCAACACGATAGTGCACACGAATCCAACAATACTGTGCATGTTTCTTTACTCCGTCATCCAAACGTTTTTTTTTTGTTTAACGAAATCTTTGCATTGATATCTTGGCCATAAAGATGTCTGCAAGGATTATTTCTTAAAATTGTGGTTGTATGTATAGCATGTTGATAAAGTTATATTTGGAATACTGTCTGTGGAAACTGTCAGCAGTATTTGTCTTCGCTACATACATGGTTTGTGTAGCAAGATGGTTGATACGTCAACTGTGCTTTCGTATGGAGAACCTGCTGAAGCAACAGTTGGGAATCGTTCATATACTCCAGACCATCAACAATTTCCTGTCTTGCCACTTCAAGAAGTACTCTGGCCGCACAAATGTTGTTTGTTCCTTCCGCTATAAACTACAAAATAAGAAGCACTAGATAGAGATTTTAAAATGATGACTAATGGTCATTTCAAAAGAAATCAGAAAATCCAGTGTTGTTAAAAATAAAGTATTGAATAATTGAAAAATAAAGTATTAAATAACATAACTTATAAATAAGTCAGAAATGTTTGAATTCATTCAACTACTGTTATCAGCTTTGTCATTCAAAACTTTCCTTTGGGGCTTTTCAATTTGTATTGCCAATGTTCACTAACTTGATATTAATGCATACCATGAAGACAGAACACTGTGAACATCACTAGGAGAGATGGATGACTGCTTCCCTTATTTGTGCACACCTTTTCACTCTTCGTTTTATCCATTGCATATATTCCTCGGCTTTGTTTTAAAAGGAAGAAGGCAAGATAATCTTGTAATCTTAAAAGATAATATAAAGCAGTGATAAGTGGAACAGAAGAGGAAATGAACTCTGTATGTGCTTCATTACATTAAGTTCTTTACAATAATCGGTGTGATTAGTGATGAACTTCACATTAGCAATTTCGTAATATGGAATTGCTGCACACACTGGTGAGTTGCTTGCCAGCATTCTGGTGAATTCTCTGTACTCCTCTGGACATGCATGTCAGCAAAATGTCTAGATAAAAAGTACATCCCACTATTATATGATTGACATGTTATCTTTTTAATTATGTGTTCTTTTTCAACAGTATCTGTAACATATGTCAGCAAAATCTTATCTTTTTCCGATGTCATAGAATGACAAGAATAATAATTTCTAATCCCCTTAGATACAGTTTCAAATTTACAACAACATTCTTTCCACTATCGAAACAAAAGCAGTGAATCTTTCTAATGAGTATATTTCTGTCTGCTGAAAATTTTATAGTCTTCAATCCTGTAAATTATGGAACCTATGGTATGTGACTAGTACACAGAATGGCGGTAACTGTTTATGAACAAACGTCACACATTTCTCTATTAAATGGAATGATTGGCACAAATGTCTTCAATGTAAGCCATTTTTTAGATGATATAATTCTGTTTATATTGTCTTCAACATCATTATAACAAAAACATCCTTTCTTCTCAACCTCTGTACAGTCATTTTGATGTACTTTCAGGACTGGCGTTTTTTCTACAAATGAAAATAAATAAATAAAATTTAATGTCAACATTGGAAAAAGACAGAAGGGGGTAACAATTGACTACCCACTAAAAAAATATTTATCAAATAGGTAACATAATGATTTATCGATGTTTCAAATCTTACAGACAAAATATTGTTTATTTTTTTTATGTTAAAGGTCTTATGGTTGCGTATTATTGCTTACACCCACTTTATCTGAATTTTGGTGGATACACGTTGTCTCTGAGCAATCATACCTCATATCCTAGCATTTAAATATTGAAAAAATTACCTTAAACAAGTGCATTACATTTATATGACCCTCGACAGTCTTTGGAGGTAAAGTTGGTAAATTCATGTTATGTCAGTTTTAACTAGTGGTATATTTTTCTCATGCTTTTTGTATTCGTTAACCACAGTTATTTGTTATTTTTAACCACACATGTTGATTGTGACCAGTTTCTACCATTAATTATAAATTATAATTACCATGGCTACCTTCAGCTTGTAATTTTGTACTTGTGATCATGTATAAGCTAGCCGATTGCAGTGGGCGCTTTCAATTTTCAGGTTGGTGAAGAGATCATCTACTTGAAACGTAATATTTTCCTCTCTTTCGTTTAAAATTTCTTGGTAGGTTGTTTTAGTTAGTAAGCTTTGTCACATTGAAATAATCCCTCTATTTATACCAGAATATTTTTAAGTTTGAAACAGTTCTGTAAGCTTTATTTCTTTCTGTGTATATGCTGCTTCACTGACTGGGGTCCTGTGGCTACTTCATCCAGGGTTCCGACCATTTCTGGTTCGTGTAATGAATCGGGCAGACTTTTGCAACTATCGGAATCTGAATTGTGAAGACATATAATTTTACTTGTTAAGAACTAAATAAAAGAAATAATAAAAGATTCCATTCTAATGCACAGGGAAGTATAATATTGAGGGTTCATTGTGCGTTGATGAGTAATTAAGAGTCACTCTCTGTAAATATCAAAGGATTTAAAAAAAATTGGGAAATGGGTGGATTCAGATTTTAACAAAACTTTCAGAAAATGGTTATATATTGCATCAGTTTCTAAAAAAAAAGTTTTTACTCCAAAATAATATTCGGTTGCCATGGTAGCCACCATTGAAGATTTTCCCGCAAAATTTCAATTTTTTACTCTTTTCATGAATTTTCAATATTTTCTCATTCAATTCACTTTAAATGTGTTCAGAAAGTACAAATTATTTTTATACTTTCTTAAACAACTAACCTTGCCTTTCAAAAAAATTCAACGTTTTGGAAAAATATTTTTGCAATTTATTAATTTTAGTCGGTTAAAAAGGGGGAAGTACCATTTTTTTTCAAAAATGGTAAAACTGAGATTTTCTCAATCTTTGACGAATTATTACAAAAAATTGCAGCATAAAATTTTTTAAAAATCTTGCCATTTATTAACAACTTTGTCTTATCTACATTTTAAATAAAAAATAGAGTGGTAATATTTGATTTAAGACAAATAATTAATTTGAAAATTGGGGATAAATTAGGTTTTAAATTATCTTGTTTGCCAATCTAAGGTTAAAATTATCTAGTGGTTAGAAAAAAAAACAGCCAAAAAATGCTTTAAACAATGAATATCAGAATGCCATACATTACCATGACATGTTTTCTTAAAAAAATAGAAGAAATCTTCATTTTTTTAAATTTTAAGGCTCAAAAAGGGGTAAATTTGCGAATTTGCTCATTATTATCTATATATCTTCGCAACATACTCCCAACCTTTTTAAATGAAAAGGATAATTGGAAATTATTTTTTTTTCTTTTTATTTAATTGATGATATGACTGTTTAAACACTTTTAATCTGAAAATAGCCTATTAGTGAGGCTCAATAAGGGCGAAAAAAATATTTAAGCCTATAGGAGCCTTCCGGAAAACCAATCTTGTAAAAATGAATGAATTTGCTAAATTAAAAATATTTTTTTGCTCTACAGTGTATTTTTGTTCTCCCATTGTTAACTTATGCAGTTTTGAGGAACTAAAAATTCAAATTACTTTCATGGAATCACCATACCTATCTTTTACAATGAATGAAATGCTGTTTTAAACCATCAATATTCCGGATTATAACTAATGGGGTCGAAAAAGAATTAGATTCCCTGCATTTTTACCAGAGGTGTGCTTTAACTTTAAGTAACATGAGTGGAGATCTATATCACAATTAACAGTTTGCTTATGCACGAGGGCCTAAAGATGCCAGAGGGACATTCAAACTCATACCTCAAAAATAAATTAACAACACTATCCTGCTCCACATGTGGCACCCGTCGTGTTGCTTATGTTATTACAAATCTAGGAAATAATCTAAAAACAGACAACTTTTTTTCACTTTTTATATTTTTTTTTATGATGTAAAATATGTATTTATATTTACTCAGTAATAAATGATAAGAAAGTAAAATACAAGTATAAACATTTGTTTGAAGAAGAAAAAATGCATTCATAATGACATAGGGTTAAATATCAATTCAAACTATATGAATATATAGGTATTTATATAATTATTTATCACATGACTAATATCTATGAGTGAGGGAGATACTAAACTTTAGTGTAATAATAGTATATGATACATTTGTCCCTGCTTGCATATGTTTGTATCATATCAAGTTAATCTCTTTGAAACATATATTCCTGCAAAATATTACTAGTTTATATAAAAAAAGTCACATCTTTCAGATCAACTAAAGTCATGTGTTGAAAACTGAAAAAGCTGCCTACCCAATAACTAAGCAATAAATTGACAGGCAATGCAATGCATGTTTACTTTACCTTCTCCTTTAAATTAAATTTTACACTGCAACCTTTCTATTTCAGCAGTCCGACTATATTTTTTGTCATGGCAGGTTGCGATAACCCTATGTTGACAAGACCTTATGTGAATGGCAGGAGCAGGCAGGGTGGAAGAAAAAGTCACGGTAACGAGAAACATATGTCGACATTCTGCAGCATGTATCACGGAATGTTGCGATAATTTATCATGACATGACACGATAAAAATAACATGAAGGTCGACATACCGAGATAATATCATGGCTTGTCAAGATAATATCATGCCTTATCGAGATAAATCTATGTCGAACAAAATTATGCCGATGTCAGAAATAAGCCACCATAAAATTGAGTATATTATTTTTTCATTTTCAATCAATTTGAAGATTGATTTTGTCAGAACATTCTCTTAGCAGATCTCCAGATCTCATTAAGTTACATTCTTAACAAAGCCCTGAATTCTTTTTTTCTATAACAAATGGAGATCTTTTTGAAATGGGTTTCTCATCTGTACCATTATAACCAAAAACTCGAGGCCAACTGGCATCTTCCCGACAGGGTGCAAATTCATCACATTTTCTCTTTAATGTTGGATGCCGGATGAGAAGGCTTATTTTGATGTGCCATTCTTTTCATCCACTCACCTCAGAGTGCCTACAAGGGCGATGCTGTGTTTCCGTGTCAGGCGGGGTCAAGTGCCTGCTTTAATGAAGTTTCCGTTTTGTCCATTCATATTTGATTCGCTCTTTTCGTTACCTAAAGATAATTCACTAAACTCGGGTTGATTTATCAATAATACTTGTCCCTTGACAACAGGACACTGGTGAAATTGAAATGTCTATTTCTTCATGTGTCAGGAAGTTTGCAGGATCATTAAGTAGGGAAACCATAAAATTGATGTATATGTGGTTTAATATTTCGAAGTGGTCATGCCACATCTTCCACTTTCTGGTTCTTTCCATTTTTTTTATGACATCCACGACTTCTGCTTTTTAAAGGTTGTTAATATTATATGGTATTCTGTACGTATTTAAGATATTTCAACTAAGGACATCTGATCATACGATTCGTTTGAGCGGAATCTCATCACCCCAGCTGTGTTGAGACGCTCTACTCCACTTGATGTAATGTCATTTAAAGGAATATTTTACCATATATTTTTGAAATGGATTCCGTTAACATGCTATCAGCATTTACTTGGGGTTGCACGAAATCTTTCGGCGCTATTTTAATACCATTATTGACTTCATTTGTTTCTATTTTTCTTTTCACAATTGACTTAATTGTTTTTTTCTGGTAGTGGTGTTGGCATTGAAAGTTTTGATCTATAAATCCTTTTTTTGGCTCTTCTTATTCTGTTTAGGTAGTGTCGCCTACTCATTCTAACATTCCTCACTATATTTTTACTAAATTTGCAATTTTTCGGATACATTATTTCTGGTGTTTCCGAAAAATTGTGTTTTCAAAAATCCTTCGCTCAACTCCATAACTTCCTACGCATGCATTAATTTACATAAACATATGTAAAGACAATGTAAATGAAAGTCATTGACCAACCAAACGCTCAAGCAATTCAAAAATACTTTAAGGGTTAATACAAGTGTTATACGATACGTTAAGCTATTAAATCAAGCTTAAGATGTTTTCAATTACATCAACAAAAATCTTTCTTAACGATAGCCATGCAATGAAATGACGTGCCGCCAGTGAAAACATACCTTTCAAACAAGACTGACATGACTTCTCCTTCGAGCAAGCCAATTCCCTCCTCTATGTCTTCCAATAATTGCGAAAAATAATACCAATTAATTTCTGCTTTACTAAATACTAAATCATATTTAAAAATGTCATTTTCTAATTCCTTGAATCAAGCTTTTGAAAACATCATATATATATATATATATATATATATTTACATATGGTTCGATTTTTCTTGTTTATATATACATATGATTCGTCTAATAAGTGTCGCAGAAACTCTCCATCCAATTTCACAATTTGTAGAAGTAAACAATTATTGGTCAAAGTACGGTCTTGCACATGTATATACATGGAGAGTATATGAAATGTTGAAAAAGAAAGTAGTCTCTGCCATCGGACTCCGACTTCTTTTAAACTGAGTTTTACTGCGTGTATAAGGGTGGAGCGTGCGAAGGCTGTATAGCCAGGCAAGGTCGTTAAAAACTTCCATCATATCACAAAACATGTTTAACCCCGCCGCATTTTTGCACCTGTCCCAAGTCAGGAGCCTCTGGCCGTTGTTAGTCTTGTATGTTTTTTTTTTTAATTTTAGTACATTTATATATGTTTTAGAGTTTAGTATTACGTCCATTATCATTCTTAATGATCAAATGATGAAACTTTATGAAAAAAGATGAAAACGAATAAGTATACGAAATACCTCAAATGTGGTTGAGTAGCGTTGTAACAACTACATCCCATAAAATCATCAGTTGGCGTAATGCTGTTTATCGAATACAGCTTTCCGGAGTGGATGTTGCAGTCACTTATATTCTCTGCTACTTCATTCCAGGCCGTCAGCTTAGCTGTTCGGCCACAATTTTTAATTTCCATCTATCTTCTTTTCGAGCCATTAGCGATCTTGATTTCCCCGATCTAAAATTCATGAATATTAAAGTTAACTCAGTTGGAATAACCTATCCATCTCCATTCTACTGGTAAAGGTTATTGTTGCGTTTATTTATATATAAGAAAAATACAAGATGCCAGATGACCATGTAACTAGCCTTCATGATATACAAACCAATTGTCCCTGATTACTATTAATTCAGAAACCAGAACCTTGATTGACTTTCTATAAAACTTATCATCTAGAACATTAGTTTCCCACCGTGTGTACGTAGAACAGAACCTCTAATATAAACATTACCGTTTATGGACCAACACTTTACGATCACCGGACATTCTGTTGACTATTTATTTGTTAGACAGTTTGTAACGAGGGAGAACTATTCCGAACTCTCTTGGATTCAGACCTATGTGCCAATAGACATTTCGTGTTCGTTTATTATTCATATGTAACTCAAATAAAATTTATCATTGAAACCTTTGTGTTCAAACCATACTACGCCACACAGGAAGTAGAGTCTGAACTTTTGGTCGAAAGATTGGAAGCACTTATGTACCTGGACAACTTGGAGGAATCTTTTGTCCAAGATAAAGAAATGAAGAACAAACTGGTGCATATAACTTAAGCATTTGTAGATTTTTGTTACTTTTATGCCCCAGTAACGATAAAAAAATTGAAAACAACACGTTTAATAATTTCTTGCGTCCAAAGCGCTTTTCTGGATTTATCTTCATCAGGAACGCTCAAAGCCAAACATTTGAAATCCAAAGATGTATAAGTACCGAAACCGTTGAAGAGCTATATGTCAAAAAATACCTAAAATAAATAGCCAAATTCATCTAAAGCCAACTTTGCCTGAGGGAGTTGAAACCTTAGTTTCTTAATAATTTCAAAATTTATAAACGGACAATTTTAGTAAAGTTAAGTTGGGTAGCGTATTGTTTTACCCTATCTGTCAGTCCCATCAGTTTTCACAAGATAACTCAAAAGTGCTTGTGCCAATTAAAATGAACCTTTGGTACAGTGCATATATCCACAGTGGTTAACCTCCCTTTAATATATATTTTTTTTAAATCCCAATTTTTCATTTTTACTAAAAATACAAAAATTTATTCATAACAGGGGGAGTTCCAGTTTTCACACATTAACTTAACTCAAAAACGCTTGCACCAATTGAAATGCAACTTTGTGAAAGTATAAGTTTATGTTTATTATATGTTTTAGACATTTTATTATATGTTTTAGACATTTTATTATATGTTTTACACAGAAAAGTTATTGTCAGTTGGAGGAGTTGATTTGAAAGATGGTGTGCGAAACATGTTGAGAAGGTTTGTTTTTAGCTAGATAGCATTAAGAGACCTCATTCAAGTAAAGGAAGTGCCAAAAAGAAGGGAAATTCATGAACAAAGAACAAAACTGAGAACATCAAAAAGATTGAGACAGACAACTAACATATAACACAAACTAACAAAAAATACAAATAGAAACAAACAGCAAGACCCCCTTTAAGCCAGGGTTGGAATCAGTTTCTCAGGAAAAGTGAGGAGTTTCATAATCTGTCTGTCACTAAAGGCATGCATTTCTTTTGTTTAACAATAACTTCCGCAGTTAGCTTTGTCCAGTCAAATTATAAGATTTATGCATGCACAGTATTAAGGATGATTTGATGATGCTCCTGAACTATTTGGATTTTTTTTTCGCCCTTATTATTTGACTTGGTCTATTAGGCTTCCGTCTTTGACATGTACTAGTATGTAATTTTTAGCATACTGGACCAAAAGGACCATCTGTAAACGATTGCCATTTGGTTTCTTGTTATCAACAACTTTTCATTTTTTTTTCTCTTATTAACTGTATCAGAAGAAGTACAAAATATGTTTTTTTTTTATATTACAATGTAAGTGGTCTACTCTATTTTTTATTGAGAAATTCTATTTCTGCAACGAACAGTAATAATTCTGGAACCGTATAACTGCATCTAATCATACATTAAACGACAAATTTATTTGCTATAACCTGTGTGACGTAGAAAAAATAATTGAGACTTCGTGTCCAGTGACTTGTTGTTCCACATTCTAGGGTCAGGTAATTTTACACAAACAGCAAATTACGAATACGGAAGGGATAGATTTCCCAAACTTAAAACTTAATTTATGTTACTATTAGATGAGTATAAGACGCCGTTCACACTAGCATATTTTTTAATCGAACTAAATGAAACTAGTTAGTTGGGATATTCAAGATAACCAAAAACTGCAAAATTTCCTTAAAATTACCAATTCAGGTGCAGCAACCCTACAACGGTTTGTCCAATTTGTCTGAAAATTTCAGGGAAGATAGATCTTGACCTGATAAACAATTTTACCCCGTGTCAGATTTGCACTAAATGCTTTGGTTTCAGAGATATAAACCAAAATCTACATTTTACCCCTGTGTTCTATTTTTAGCCATGGCGGCCATCTGTGTTGAAAAAAAACATTGATAAAAACAACAGGCTCTCAAGAGCCTGAATCGCTCACCTTAATTTTTTTGGTTAAATCTCTCATCAATGATTATTTTGGCTTTTCAATTTATTTAAATGTTCTTTGAATCGTCCTATTTTCTTCAAAAGCAAAAAAAAATCATTTCTCGGCCATGTTTTTTCACAAAATGGAAAATAAAACACAATCTTTATTCTAGATACCCTAAGGATCATTCAGCTAAAGTTTGGTTGTAATTGGTTCAGTAGTTTCAGAGGAGAAGATCTTTGAAATAGTTTACGACGACGACGACGAAGGACGACGACGGACGACAAGTGATGGCAAAAGCTCACATTTCCTTTTAGGAAAGATGAGCTAAAAAGGCAAAAAACAACTGACATATTCCTGACTTTAGCATAGTCATATTCCTAACCAAAATGGGTGTTTAATCTTCTGGGATATTTATTTTGTCTTAAAGTCTGACTGAAGCAGTTAAATACACATATTTATTCACAGCAACGGTTCCTGAGCTTCAACGCTCGCTATATGAAACAGTTAAAATGCCTGTAAAACAGGTTGTTATTGATTTGAGAGTCTAAAGATGCATACCTGTCAACCTGCGACGATGAAAATGCAGGTCATGACCTGCATTGAAGAATCAAATCTCAGGTCATAACGCGTACAAACTTTTTTGAGCTGAATTTCAGTATTTATGGTACATTTTCTTGTAATGTAACCCCCAAGGGTGACTGGGGAATAGAAGTATGGTCACCATTGGTCTTCCTCCGACCGGCAGTAAAACCCGTGCTAAAGTGGGGCGTCCGTTTGGCTGTGCGGGATGTACAAATTTGCAGCCACGTCCGGTCAGAATGGGGACGTTAAATCCGATGCCTCGTGTAAAGAAAGTGCCACGTTCTTTGCACGTTAAGAACCCTTGCAACAACTCTTTGAGGGGTCCGTAGGTGACCTGTTGCAAGGCTAAATTTCTGTCCCTATCCAATATACCCTCATTTCCCGTGGCAGTCTAAATTTCTCCGACCTTAATCCCTTAATCTATTACAGAACCTACCTATTGTATTTATTGTGAACTTGTTCTCGTCCTGAATATGCATGAAATATTTGCCACTGGACGTTAAGCAACCAACAATCAATCAATCTTATAATGTATATCGAAGACACCAAAACATCAATGCATGTTCACTTGGTTAAGTCATTTTAAATCCTATTAATTATTATTTCATTGCACTTTTAAAGATTTTTATAAATTTGTGTAACACAGTCTCATGTCCTTTACTTTTTGTGGTGATCTAATACTAGAGGTTATTTTTCAACTGTAATTTTAACAAGTTTGAGACTACTGGCTTAGTAGCCTTAATATATACAATCTTTCAATTTACAAGGAAATTAGACTATGATAAAATATAGTAATACAGTTAAAGGAAGTATAAATGTAAAAAATAATTTTCAACTTTTTTTTAAAAATTGTATAAAGGTATAAAAATAATGAAAAGTTATTTTTCAATATGTATTTAGATCTTATATTTTTATGATTTAATCTTTTCAACCATAAAACGGAAATATAAGGAATAATTTTGAATGGTGACAAATAAGGGGAAGTAACTACACTACTTTTAATATGTTTGTAAACCAATAGTGCAATTTTTTTACGACCTAAAGCTTGGTAATTGGTGTTAATTAACAGTGTGTTTGACACCAAAGCTGTCAAGTGAAGCCATGCACTTAATGGGTCACTTAATTTGACAGTTTACATAGCTAGATGAACTTCCTGTTCATGGAAGAATTACGAATTTGCCGCTATTTCAAAGGAATATTACTTATGAAATCAATCTCAAGGCTAAGAAATACAGGTGAAATCGGGTCATTTTTGGAATTCCCGTGTCATTTCAATGACCCGGCGGGTGTCCCGGGTGATCCCTCAGAATTGTGAAAATCTCAGGTCACACCCGCTGAATACGGGTCAGTTGACAGGTATGAAAGATAGTGTGCAATACCTGATTCCATAAATCACCAGATCACCTGCTCAAACGAATGATAAAGAACTACTTTTAAATTTTGTAACTTACACATTGTAGGTGTACTGTCTGGTCATTTAGTAGCAATTCAATAATGTGTATCAATGCTTTTTTCGCCAAAATCCATATGAAAAATTATTGTACAAGTTATAAGTGAATTTTTGTCCTATTTTGTACAAATTTTAATTTGTACAAGCACATTTTGTAAAATTTACAATTCGTACAAAGTCAAAATACAAATTATTATTTTGTACAATATTTTTGTACAAATTATAATTTGTACAAAATGATAACTTGTACACAACATATACCTACCTGAGTGAGAGTAGCAGTGTACTTCCTCATGGAAACGCTTGTTATTCGGTTAGGGGCAGCAAGAGAGCATTCTGTACAAGTCTTCTTTAATGATTCATAAGATCTAGCTGGGTTTAATCCTGCAAATAGATAGAAAGGTTAAAAGGACATGTCATGTGAGCATAAAATGATGAAACTATATCAACCCAGCATACGATGGTCCTATTTAAAGTTAAACCCAATTTCATTGAAATCAAACCAAGTTGAAACTCTGCTGTAAAATGGCAACCATTTTGAAATGCGCCGCCAAATTATTTCATTAGCACAATTCAACTCAAAATATCATTTAAGAAATAATTCCTTCATGTCATTGATTGATTGATTGTTGGTTGCTTAACGTCCAGTGGCAAATATTTCATGCATATTCAGGACGAGAACAAATTAACAATAAATACAATAGGTAGGTTCTGTAAAGGGGGCGTCCGGGATTAAGGTCGGAGAAATTTAGACTGCCACGGGAAATGAGGGTATATTGGATAGGGACAGAAATTTAGCCTTGCAACAGGTCACCTACGGACCCCTCAAAGAGTTGTTGCAAGGGTTCTTAACGTGCAAAGAGCGTGGCACTCTCTTTACACGAGGCATCGGATTTAACGTTCCCATTCTGACCGGACGTGGCTGCAAATTTGTACATCCCGCACAGCCAAACGGACGCCCCACTTTAGCAAGGGTTTTACTGCCGGTCGGAGGAAGACCAATGGTGACCATACTTCTATTCCCCAGTCACCCTTGGGGGGTCCTTCATGTCATGCTCTATGCTCATTTTAACATGGGTAGGCATTATATTTGTCGATATTTTACACTGAGCGTTAGCGAGGTGTAAAATGTGGTCAAATATAATGCCTACCCATGTTAAAATGAGCATAGAGCATGACATGAAGGAATTATTTCGATTCTAATATGACAAATACAATATATTTAAAGGTCGAAGCGTATGAAAATACCGTAAGAATGTTTGGCTGTTCCCGTGTCCTCCCCGAGGAGTCTGTATATTACATTTCATATTTGATATGTTAAAAACTACGAGCAGAGCAAATATATGTTGTTTGATAAAAATATATAATAAAAGTTCTTAAATTTAAATATTTAAAAGGATAACGATGGAAATAACGTTAATATAAACAGTAAGTCCGTGCGCATGTGTCAAACATATTGTTTGTGCTCATTAGAACACGGCTTTGTTTACAAAGTGTAATAAGGACGTCATATTAGAATTTCACATTTAAATACCTTTCATGTTTAATTCTATACAATAGAGTATGAAATAATGAGCAAAACTTTATTTTTGGCTCCCAAGTTATATTTTTAGTAATGGTGGTCATGTTTTTCATCAGATCAAAAATCCCCACAGTACTTTTGTTGAGGATACCTTGGGGAACAATTGTGCTAATTTTGGTTTGATACTTTTGTAGGCATTCAAGTTTTTATTTTATAACATGGAAAATGTCAAAAATTTGTGAAATAGGGAAGTAACTCCAATAAACGCCAACAGATTTTCACGAAAATTTGTATACCAGTATACTGAACATTTTTACATTGTCAGATTTTGGCTAAATCTAATGATTACACTGTAAAAAATGCGACTGTCATGTTTATATAGGAGAAACCAAAAGGACTTTAAATAATAGGATCAAGGAATATTTAGCTGACATTAAGCATAACAGGGATAAGTAGTGGCAGAACATTTTATTGAAAAAGACCACTGCCAACAGGACATGACTGTCCTGGAACAAATTTATGAAAGATCTACAAATTATAGGAGACATATTGAAGCATGATGGATGGAAAGATTGAATACAACCAGACCATTTGGAATAAACATAAAAACTGAATTACTTTAAAGTAAATTAAATAAAAACTAATTTTATTATGACATGCTTCTTTAGCTTTGTAAACAACACTGTGATAAAATTCTTGATAAAATATACTTAGCCCAGACTCAGAGATATACATAATAATGGCTGTTACAATATACTTCCCATGTAAATCTACATGTATTGGACCCTATTTGCAGACCCTTTGCCAATTTTATTGTTTTAAAAAGTGCAATTAAAAAAAGACAAAATAACTTTAATTCTTATTCGTATGCAAAGTAAAAAGAAGTCATGCACAAGGGGTCGGAGAAATCAAGAAAATAAAAATTAAGTAACATTCCGCGAAAGTCCCTTTATCTTTTTGGCACATTTAAGTCATTTCAAAACATGACATCATACAAATAAAAACGCTTAAGTGGAAAGTTTTCTTTTACGTGAACCATCGGAATTTGTATGATGTTGTATTAAAACTGATTTTTGAGGTAGGGTTTTTGTCGAGCCTGCGACTTTTGTCGCAGAAAGCTCGACATAGGGATAGTGATCCGGCGGCGGCTTTATATTTTAGAAGGTGGAAGGTCTGGATGCTTCATACTTTGTATATGGATGCCTCATGTTACGAAGTTTCTGTCAGTCACTTGTCCAATGTCCTTGACCTCATTTTCATGGTTCAGTGACTACTTGAAAAAAAAGTTCAGATTTTTTGTAATGTTAGATTCTCTCTTATTATAAGTAATAGGATAACTCTATTTGGTATGTGCGTACCTTGCAAGGTCCTCATGCCCGTCAGACAGTTTTCACTTGACCTCGACCTCATTTCATGGATCAGTGAACAAGGTTAAGTTTTGGTGGTCAAGTCCATATCTCAGATACTATAAGCAATAGGTCTAGTATATTCGGTGTATGGAAGGACTGTGAGGTGTACATGTCCAACTGGCAGGTGTCATCTGACCTTGACCTCATTTTCATGGTTCAGTGGTTATAGTTAAGTTTTTGTGTTTTGGTCTGTTTTTCTTATACTGTATGCCATAGGCTTACTATAGTTGGTGTATGGAATGATTGTAAGGTGTACATGTCTAGCGGGCAGGTGTCATCTGACCTTGACCTCATTTTCATGGTTCAGTGGTCAAAGTTAAGTTTTTGAGTTTTGGTCTTTTTTTCTAATACTATATGCAATAGTTCAACTATATTTGGTGTATGGAAATATTTTATGATCTATTTGTCAGTCACACAGTTTTTTTTTTACCTTGACCTCATTTTACCTTGACCTCATTTTCAAGGTTCATTGCTCAGTGTTAAGTTTTTGTGTTTTGGTCTGTTTTTCTTAAACTAAAAGCAATAGGTCAACTATATTTGTTGTATGGAAGAAATGTTAGCTGTACATGCCTGCTTAGCATGGTTCATCTGACCTTGACCTCATTTTCATGGTTCATTGGTCAATGTTTAGTTAACTTGGTTAATAATAAGTTTATGTGACAGTTGTAATAAAGCTTTATATTGAGGACTATCAACATAATATCAATGATAAGTAAAGAAGGCGAGACATTTCAGTGTGTGCACTCTTGTGTTTTATTTTCTATTCAATTTCAGTTGCATTATTCGTATATTTACTCATTTTAGTAAGTCAACAGGGCAGCTACCTTTTAAGTGATCGCACTGTAATAATTCTGATCTTCACATTTTTCAAAATGTTTTCCATTGTAATTCCGTCATCTTGGTTTCTATGAGGATCATTTGTTTACATATGACAATCGTCACTTACGCATTTTCCTAAAATGTTCTTTTCATTGATGTGATTAGGTTTCCCGCGCTTTATGCAAATTTGATGAAATTGAACTCCACGGAAACACTTCCGGTAAAAACAATGGTGGATTCCACCATTCAAAATCATCTTGTAAAATGTGAAGGTCAGGATTATCACAGTGCAATCAATTAAAAGGTAGGTCAGAAGTGGGTTTTTTTGGTGATTTATGAATGGAATGTGAAAAACTATATCTCAAGTGAACGCGATTGATAGTTCAGATTATTTTTACAGATAACCGCTACGAATTTCAGTTGACGGTGACTATAGATGATAAAAAAATAAAGCGAAATGAAGAAGGCCAATGGCTGAAACGTTTAAGAAATATTTTTTTTAAACTACAATAATAAATCTAATGATTTAAAAGAAATTTGTAAAAAAAAGCAGTACTTAAGTTTAACCCCTCAGCACTCAATAGAATTTTGCCATAACAGTATGAACAGTCAGCTTGACTATGAATGTCATGAGGCTAGTTAATTTTTTTTTTCTCTTCTAGATAAGCCTAAATAAAGTTTACTGCTAAAGGTGAATTACGAACTAGGGTTTTGCAGGTGACTGGAACAACAAGCCCCTTTAATATTTGGTCTTTAATAATAATTACCAGATTTTTTAGATACAACAGGAAAAAGGTAGCAATTAGCTTCTGGAATTCCTGCTTGTTTTCTAACAGAACTCGATGCTAGGAAATCAAGTGGTCCCTTTAGGTCAGCAGGTATCAATACAGGTACTGGGCGGTTACCCTATAGAAATAGAAATGTTTCTTATATCATATATATAAATGTGAGTACAGTTTCAATAACTCCAACTTTTATATTGTTTTGATTAAATAAAACTCTCAAGAGATGAATAAACTTTGGTCATTCAAATCATTATCACAATGTCATGTTAACTTGATAAACCAAATTTCAAATAACACTGAATCACTCACCTGGGCACCTGAAATCTGACAGGTGTGAATATAAATACAGCAAATTTAAATATTAAGTATTTAAATAAGCTTACATGGCCATTACTGGCCTTAGCCAGGTGAGCTAAAAACTAGAACGATAGCTGTAATCAACAATTTAAGTGACCTTGTGTTGCCACAAATGTTACTGTTGCATACCTAAAGGAAATAAACTTTTTGGAACAATCAACATGAAAAACATTTTTTGCTGAACTTTTTGGGAAAAAAATTCCTAAGTGTTCTGTGGAACCCAGTGTCTTGCCTACTTTTGCTGTAAATCGCAGGCTAAACAAAAATGAGGAAAAAAATCAATAAAAATATTCCTCTTGAACTATCTTGTGATTGTAAAAAGCTTGTCCAAGTTTGGATAAAAACCAGGATAGTTTATGAATCTAATGAATGTTTAAAAAACTTTAACTGCAGACTGTATGTAATGTTAACTGGAAGAAAAACTAATAAAATTATTTATGTATGTGCCTGTCCCAAGTCAGGAGCCTGTAATTCAGTGGTTGTCGTTTGTTTATGTGTTACATATTTGTTTTTCGTTCATTTTTTTTACATAAATAAGGCCGTTAGTTTTCTCGTTTGAATTGTTTTACATTGTCTTATCGGGGCCTTTTATAGCTGACTTTATGCGGTATGGGCTTTGCTCATTGTTGAAGGCCATACGGTCACCTATAATTGTTAATGTTTGTGTCATTTTGGTCTTTTGTGGATAGTTGTCTCATTGGCAATCATACCACATCTTCTTTTTTATATAAGTCTTTTTATAAGTAAAATACAGTTACACAGGTACAAAATATTAACAAAATTTCCTTCTAGATACTAGATTTTGATCATAACAAGCTTCTGTCAAAGTTTGGTACAAATTTAAAATAGCATAATTTAACCATTGTTAACCACAGAGTAAATGTGTTGTTTCCTGGCAGAAAATCTGAGTCCATCTAAAAGTAAAATACAGAGAAAGTAGATTAAATTTTTTACAAAATTTTCTTCTGGATACTATCTTATGATCATAAACAAGCTTCTGTCCAAGTTTGGTAGAAATCTAGCATAGTTTAAGAAAGTTATCAAAATTTCAAAAACTTTAACCACAGAGTGAATATTTGTGGACGCTGCCGCTGACTGAATGAAGGATCACTTAGTCTCTCTTTTTCGACTAAATGCGAAGACTCGAAAAAAATAATTAAGCTGAGGCCTCACCTTTCCCCGGACTTTCATTAAGTCCTGACTTTTTAAAAGATGAAGTTCCACTTTGCTTAGTTCTCCAACAAGAGATTCGTCCAAATCATCAATATCTGTTGTCTTGCTGGCATAACTGTTGAGACTATAAAAGAATGATTAATTAGTTTTAATTAAAAAAAAAGCACATTTTCCAAACACGTTTGTTTTATATAAGCCAGCAAACATTTGATTTTCAGGGTGTGGGGGGCTATGGATTATTTTTTTTTAATGATCTGATGTCATTTTTTTTACTATACATTAGGTCATGTAGGTAAGGCCAACTAAAATTAATTAGTAGATTTTCATCCAAATTTTTGAAAAAAATGGGGCAGGTGGGAGGGTTTAATTTTTTTAATTTTATTTCATATGAAACCATTTTGTGGCGAGTTCTTCATATATATATATGCAAGTGTAATAATAAGCTTATACAATGTATCATGTATACACAGGTAAGAGAAATTGTACATTATTTTTGAAATCCTGAAATAAATGTCTCTTAATTGCGGATTTAGAAACTAAACAAACAAAAACATGTAGAAATACTCTCTTCAGTTGGACTTTCTACACCAAATGTATTTGTGTTTTTTAACGATGGTTTTAGTCCCCATAAAATGCAGTAAATGCATTGGTATGCAACACAATTATTATGAGTACTGTTGTGAAAATCCATGGATGGTACCAGCGAGATTCGAACCCTCAATCTCGGGATCTAAAGGCTGAGCTCTAACCAATGGAGCAAAAGAAGATCTTCCCTAACTCAACTAGTTAGACCACCTTTATATCTTCAGGTTTACAAAAGTACGATAAAATGAAAACTCAAACAGTGTTGAAAATAATAGGGTTCATTAAATAAAGGTTTCAGCCTGCATCATTTAAGCATCTTTAAATAATTAATTGAAATGGGACTTATCTTTAAGAGCTAATGGACTTGACAGCCTATCAACAGTGACATATACATGTAGGTCACACCCCGAACCCCAAGCATGCATTATGGTTGGCATCCCTGAACTATACTAGCTGCATCATAAATACAAATTTACCTGAAGTAGGACTTATCAGAAAGTGGGTACGGACTTCAACCATTTTTCATACTAAACACAAATTCCCCCCCCCCCCCCCCCCCCCCCCCAAGTTATTTTTTCTTTTTTTCAAAAACTAACCTGATGGCATCAACTTCACCACTTCTTCTTTTGTTATACATGAGTATTCTGGTCTGGGAAAGCTGAACAATTCTGCTGTAGTTTTCCTCCTTAAGGTCCACAGCCTTAAGACATCCTATTAAATAGCTGGTAAGTTTTCTTATATCTTCTGGGGACGGAAGATCATGCTTTACTTGAAAACTTCTTCTAACCAGTACTGATCTAGCCAACTTTGTTATTCTCTCACCCCACTCCATTTTTATCAATTCTAGGCAAGTCTTTAATTCTTTCGCACATAATGAGTGAACATCTTTCTTAACTGTAATTGCCCATCTAGCGGTTATCATTCTTCGTAAATCATATTTTATCTTTATACCATTACTTGGAGCTTTTAGCTCCTTCATGTCATCCATGTATGGGAGACAGCATTGTAAAGCAGCTCCTACAAGCATGTCAAATCTACTGGGATGAAGGTAATATTCAAAGTCTTTCTCATCTTCACCTTCTAGTGAGCGAAGTTCAAGCAACATCTTTCCCATCAGCCTCATATGTTGTGAGGTATAATAGCGTCTTTTTTCCCGATTATCAATAGATCGTCTTAACCAGCTTTCCCCTAATGCAACAATAGTTTCATCTTTTTTGGCAACTTCTGAAACTTTGTCAATTATCATGCTTGGGAAAACCTCATTGAGCATGAGATTTGAGGGTTTAGTGCTTAAAACCCCTGCTTCCACTTGAGACATAATTACAATCTGTCTTCTACTCATTGTCACAGTTTGCATTGTACAGGCCTCTAAATGTCTTTTCATGTTTTTAAACAGTAACCATTCATAACAATTAATGCACGGCCCATATTGACTACTATCAAATACCACAGCATTTGATTCTGGTCTCCTTGAAAGAATAAGCTCCCCTTTTCCTTCTTCAACCACCTTTTTATTGTGCTTATTGTCACCTTGTTTTCGGAGTTTTGAAAAATCTTTTTTTTCTTTTGCCAGTATTTCTTTCACTTTAGGTATGTTTTTGTGCACATACATGTGTGAGCTTATGTGTTGTCTCATACCTCCACAAAATAGACAGCTGTGAAAATTATCATATACTCTTTCATTCTCAGCTTTTTTTTTGAGCCTTACTTGCCTTTTTACTTTTTTGTACCTTTCGTACATAAATGCCAGGGTTGCTTACATCTCTGATAATCTTGTTTTCTTGTATACTGTTAGGTGACTTTTTTTCCAAGGCAGGCCAATGTAGGATGTTAGATGCTTCCCCATGTTCATCTTCCATACTAGTCTCTGGCAACACTATCCTCATCATTATGTATCTTGTTTAGACTATGAATAAATTCATCTTCTAAGGATTTGTCTGATAATTGTTCTTCTGAAGACGGGACATAATCAGGATCATTTTTATCATGCTGCTCATCAAGGTCTTCATCATCAAAATCGATTCCTTGTGTTATTTCAATGGGGCTGTCCAACTTTTGTTGAATTGTACTGTTCATTTCTTGTTGAGTTGAACACCCCAAGCGCTCAGCTACATATATAACTTCATCTTTATTTACAGTCTGTTGATCATTGCCAGTTTTTATGGTTACTGGGGTAATTGATATAATAACTTCATCTCCCTTCTTAATTTCTTGCACTGCAAACAATCCAGAATCCAATGAAATATATACAGGATCTCTGTACTCAATCATGCCAGACAGATCTTTTGTACTATTTGAAGGTTCTGTAGTTTGAATATCCTTTGCATTGAATGTGTTAATGACTGATTTCTCCTTTGAACTATCTGGCGCAAGACTATCCATTGCAGTGATGGTGTTAACGGTGACTGATTTTTTCAATGTACTATCTAAAGTTTCTGACACTTGCAATTGACTATCCATTGAAGTGATGGTGTTAACAGTGACTGTTTTTTTCAATGTACTATCTAAAGTTTCTGACGCTTGCAATTGACTATCCATTGCAGTGATGGTGTTAACGGTGACTGATTTTTTCAATGTACTATCTAAAGATTCTGACGCTTGCAATTGACTATCCATTGCAGTGATGGTGTTAACGGTGACTGATTTTTTCAATGTACTATCTAAAGATTCTAGCTTTGAACTATCTGCAGTTTCTGGCGCAGGACTATCCATTGCAGTGATGGTGTTAACGGTGACTGATTTTTTCAATGTACTATCTAAAGTTTCTGACACTTGCAATTTAATATCCATTGAAATGATGGTGTTAACAGTGACTGTTTTTTTCAATGTACTATCTAAAGTTTCTGACGCTTGCAATTGACTATCCATTGAAGTGATGCTGTTAACAGTGACTGATTTTTTCAATGTACTATCTAAAGATTCTGACGCTTGCAATTGACTATCCATTGCAGTGATGGTGTTAACGGTGACTGATTTTTTTAATGTACAATCTAAAGACTCTGACGCTTGCAATTGACTATCCATTGAAGTGATGCTGTTAACAGTGACTGATTTTTTCAATGTACTATCTAAAGATTCTGACGCTTGCAATTGACTATCCATTGCAGTGATGGTGTTAACGGTGACTGATTTTTTCAATGTACAATCTAATGATTCTGACGCTTGCAATTGACTATCCATTGCAGTGATGGTGTTAACGGTGACTGGTTTTTTCAATGTACTATCTAAAGTTTCTGACGCTTGCAATTGACTATCCATTGCAGTGATGGTGTTAACGGTGACTGATTTTTTCAATGTACTATCTAAAGATTCTGACGCTTGCAATTGACTATCCATTGCAGTGATGGTGTTAACGGTGACTGGTTTTTTCAATGTACTATCTAAAGTTTCTGATGCTTGCAATTGACTATCCATTGCAGTGATGGTGTTAACGGTGACTGATTTTTTCAATGTACTATCTAAAGATTCTGACGCTTGCAATTGACTATCCATTGCAGGGATGGTGTTAACAGTGACTGATTTTTTCAATGTACTATCTAAAGTTTCTGACGCTTGCAATTGACTATCCATTGCAGTGATGGTGTTAACGGTGACTGATTTTTTCAATGTACTCTCGGAAGATTCTGACGCTTGCAATTGACTATCCATTGCAGTGATGGTGTTAACGGTGACTGGTTTTTTCAATGTACTATCTAAAGATTCTGACGCTTGCAATTGACTATCCATTGCAGTGATGGTGTTAACGGTGACTGATTTTTTCAATGTACTATCTAAAGTTTCTGACGCTTGCAATTGACTATCCATTGCAGTGATGGTGTTAACGGTGACTGGTTTTTTCAATGTACTATCTAAAGTTTCTGACGCTTGCAATTGACTATCCATTGCAGTGATGGTGTTAACAGTGACTGGTTTTTTCAATGTACTATCTAAAGTTTCTGACGCTTGCAATTGACTATCCATTGCAGTGATGGTGTTAACGGTGACTGATTTTTTCAATGTACTATCTAAAGATTCTGACGCTTGCAATTGACTATCCATTGCAGTTATTGGGTCAATGACGGATGATTTCATCTTCATCGCCCAATCAAGATCTTGAAGAAATAATTTTGATGTTTCCACCATTTTTTTCTTCTTTAGTAATTCTGAAATTAAATATACTTATATCAATCATGTGTCAATCTATTATAGCATATTGGAGATAATGAGAAATTGACTTTAAACACATCCAAGGCTCTGAGAGCAGAAATCAATTCACCTGGACCTGAAAACTAAAGCTAAATACACATCAAAGGTACCAGGCTCATAATTTATATCAAGCCAGAATATGGCATTAATGGACAATAGATAAAACCCTGCCAAACCTGTATTCCAAATTTTGAAAGCCATTACAATTTTGAAAGCCAGTAGAACTAAAAATGTGTAAGGGTTCCGCGGAACCCAGTGTCTCGCCTACTTTTGCTGTAACTCCGAGGCTCAACAAAAATGAGGAAAACAATCAATAAAATTTCCTCTTGATACTATCTTTTGATTGTAAGTAGCTTCTGTCCAAGTTTGGTAAAAATTTCAGGATAGTTTATGAATCGAATAAATGTTTTAAAAACTTGCAGACTGTATGTTTTGTTAACTGGAAGAAAAACTAAGTCCATTTATAAGTAAAATACAGATACACAGGTACCAAATATTAACAAAATTTGCTTTCTAGATACTAGCTTTTGATCATAAACAAGCATCTATCCAAGTTTGGTACAAATTTAAAATAGTATAAGAAAGTTATTAAATTTTCAAAACATTTAACCACAGAGTGAATGTGTTGTTTCCTGGCAGAAAACCTAAGTCCATTTAAAAGTATAATACGTAAAAAAAATGGATTTATTTTTTTACAACAAAATTTACTTCTGGATACTATCTTATGATCATAAACAAGCTTCTGTCCAAGTTTGGCACAAACCCAGAATAGTTAAAGAAAGTTATTAAAATTTTTAAAACTTTAACCATAGAGTGAATGTTATGTTTCCCCGCAGAAAAACTAAGTCCATTTATAAGTAAAAAACAGAAAAAATGGAATTTTATTTTTGCAAACTTTACTTCTGGATACTATCTTAGTCTCGCTTTTTCGACTAAAGTTGAAGGCTCGACAATAATGTTGATTGCTTTGGCTTCTTTCAGTGATGTCGTAACATTTTTGTCTCTATGGATCAAAGGCCAAAATTAAAATATTGTTTGTTTCCCCTTTTGGACTGACCCTTAGAAATTACTGCTACAGTTTTAATTTAGTCTTAAAATCTAGAGATTAAGAGGATATAAATTAGGTAAAACATGGGTGGTAATTTATCCAAGGTAGGAATATTATTAATTCATCACAATTTTGGACTCCAATACTGTATCTGCAATTTATTAGATTATACGATTTAACAGTGCATATTAATTTATTTATTCCTGGAAAATCCAACTCAAGTCTACACTCTTGTTTTTTGTTCGTTTGATGATTCATATACTTTTTGTCAGAATCACAAAATGAACTATATCTGACTATATAGCTGACTTTGCGGTATGGGCTTTGCTCATTGTTGAAGGCCGTACGGTGACCTATAGTTGTTAATGTTGTGTCATTTTGGTCTTTTTGTGGGTAGTTGTCTCATTGGCAATTATACCACATCTTCTTTTTTATATATAACCTTTTATCTGTATTTTTTCTAAAGAAATGCCCAATCTACTTATTTTCCAGTTTCCCTTGAATCTCTCTGTTTCTGTATAAACTATCTTCTTTTTGAAAGATTTTCAAATCAAAATAAGTATATTTTTAACAACAAAACTTACATATTTTTTTTTTACATTGTGTTGACTCATTTCATAAATTTACAAATTTTTAAATGTTCAATATAACTAAAAGTTAAAGTTTTAAACTTTAAACAAGATATATAAACTTTCTTCTGAAAAGACATATCACTTTTCTTCAGGAAAGATAATTTAATAATTTGAAAAATCTTCAGTAATGATAGTCGCCCTTTTTAACACAAATACTACATTACTATATATGAATTATGATAATACATTTTAAAAAAAATCGGGAGTGCACTGGGCACTACTTAAAATGCTTTATAGATTTGTACAAGCCCTGAAAAGAGTCCAAAAAGAAAATAACAAAGTTGTATCCAGTAAAGGTAATTTCACATTGTCTGTATCCCATTTATAACTCTCCTAAAAAGTTTCCATTACTTGTAAAATTTGTTTTTTAGATCTTATTTTTGTTCTGTTTCCTTTAATGATAATAATTTTTCATAGATTAAACCTATTTGAAGTTATGTTTTCAACAATAAGGTGTCAGAAATCTGTTCTCAGTAGTTAATCCTATATTCTAATATGACATGCTTCTTTCCCTTTGTAAACAACACATGTATTGAAACCTATTTACAAACCCTTTGCCGAATTTACTGTTTGAAAAATTGCAATTAAAAAAGGCAAAATCAATTTTATTCTTATTCAGATGCATAATAAATAGATTGATTGATTGATTGTTGGTTGCTTAACGTCCAGTGGCAAATATTTCATGCATATTCAGGACGAGAACAAGTTCACAATAAATACAATAGGTAGGTTCTGTAATAGATAAAGGGATTAAGGTCGGAGAAATTTAGACTACCACGGGAAATGAGGGTATATTGGATAGGGACAGAAATTTAGCCTTGCAACAGGTCACCTACGGACCCCTCAAAGAGTTGTTGCAAGGGTTCTTAACGTGCAAAGAGCGTGGCACTCTCTTTACACGAGGCATAGGATTTAACGTCCCCATTCTGACCGGACGTGGCTGCAAATTTGTACATCCCGCACAGCCAAAACGGACGCCCCACTTTAGCACGGGTTTTACTGCCGGTCGGAGGAAGACCAATGGTGACCATACTTCTATTCCCCAGTCACCCTTGGGGGTCATAATAAATAGAAGTTATGCACAAGAGCTCATAGAAATCAACAAAATAAAAATAAAATAAAATTCTGCGAAAGTCTATTAATGTTTTTGGCACATATCAAAACATGACGTCATACAAATGTCGTATACTGTTGTATTAAAATTGATTTTCAAGGTAGGTTTCGTTTAATTTTCTTTTGTATTGCATTATTTGCATATTTACTGATTTCAACAAGTCAACATGACGGCTCCTTAGTTACGAAATGTCAACTTTGCATTCAGTAACGGCAGCTTCCGAGAAAAACATGTAAATTAAAATGGCAATTGTTGGCTTTGAGAATTAAAGAATAAAACAAATTTTTTTCTAGTGGTTGCTCAAGAAATAATCCATGCAAGCTACACATTTATAAGAATGTTTGAGCTTTATCTAACGGGGAGTAAAAATGAACAGCCAAACACACAGAAAACCCACCCTCGCTTCAGTTTTTTTAATGATTGTATTTGTCCTATTAGAATCGAAATAATTCATGGAAGCCATAGATTGTTGGAAATTTTCACATGGCCTAGCTAACACTCAGGATAAAATTTGAATATCACGGCCCAGGCCATGTGTAAATTCAGAAATAATTCATGGAAGCCATAGATTATTGGAAATTTACACATGGCCTGGGCTGTGATATTCGAATTTTATCCTGAGTGTTAGCTAGGCCATGTGTAAATTTCCAACAATCTATGGCTTCCATGAATTATTTCGATTCTAATAGGACAAATACTATCATTAAAAAAACTGAAGCGAAGGTGGGTAAAGCTGTGTTTGTGGCTGTTCTTTTTTACTCCTGGTTAGATAAAGCTCAAACATTCTAATAAATCCTTTGCTTGCATGGATTATTTCGTGAACAACCGCTAAAATAAAAATCTGTTTCATTCTTAAAATCCACAATTGTCATTTTGATTTACATATTTTTCTCGTAAGCTACCGTCAAATCCAAAGTTGACATTTCGTAACTAAGGAGCCGCCATATTGACTTGCCGAAATAAGTAAATATGAGAATAATGCAATAGAATAGAAAATCAAACAAAACCTACCTTGATAATCAATCTTAATACAAAAGTAAACAACATTTCAATGGTTTAGGTAACAGAAAACTTTCGACTCTAGCGTTTTTATTTGTATGACGTCATGTTTTGAAATGACTTAAATGAGCCAAAAACATTAATAGACTTTCGCGGAATTTTATTTTAATTTTGATTTGTTGGTTTTTCCGAGGTCTTGTGCATTACTTCTTTTTATTATGCATCCGAATAAGAATAAAAGTGATTTTGTCTTTTTTTAATTGCAATTTTTAAAACAATGAAATCGGCAAAGGGTTTGCAAATAGGTTTCAATACATGTGGATTTACGTGGGAAATATATTGTAACTGAACAGCCATTATTATGTACACCACAGAGTCTGCGCTAAGTATAGATATATCAAGAATTTTACCAAAGTGTTGTTTACAAAGCGAAAGAAGCACGTCATATTAGAATAATTCTATGGCTTCCATGAATTATTTCTCAATTATATTAGTTTAAATATGTTCTAAGAACCAATGCATTTTGTCTGAATGGAAGCAAAATTGTTATTTTTTCATCTATTTCCCTACATAATCAAACTAAATAGGCAGTAGCATAGAGCTTTTCTTCCATTAGATATGTGTCCAAGTCAATTCCATAATTAAGGTTTTTAAGTGTTCAACAGAGTCTTTATTTTTCATAAGATTAATTTGGGAGTCAAGTCCATACTTAATGTGTTTTATGTCCAAAACGAATGAGTCTGTTTTTTCCATTAGATATGTGTCCAAGTCAATTCCATAATTAAAGTTTTTATTTGTCCAAAAAGAGTCTTTATTTTTCATAAGATTAATTTGGGGGTCAAGTCCATACTTAATGTGTTTAATGTCCAAAACGAATGAGTCTGTTTTTTCCATTAAATATGTGGCCAAGTCAAGTCCATAATTAATGTTTGTAATTGTCCAACAGAGAGTCGTTTATTTTTCATAAGATAAATTTGGGAGTCTTCCATACTTAATGTGTTTAATGCCCAAAACGAAAGAGTATATTTTTTTCATTAGATATGTGGCCAAGTCAAGTCCATAGTTGAAATTTAAAGAGTTTAATGTAACAGTAAGAGATTTTTTCATGTTTATTTTCCATTAGATAAGTGGCTGAGTAAAGTCCATACTAACATTGTAATGTGTTAAATGGTCTAAACAGAAAGTCTTTATTTTCCATTAGACAAAAGATTGATTCAAGTCCATTCTTACTTCGTTTAATTGTCATACAGAAAGAGTCTTTACTTTTAACTAGATATAATGCTAGTCAAGTTCATGCATCATTTGTTTAATTTTGCAAACAGGAAGATCAACTTTTTTTTAGAAATCCATTATGATTTTGGGGGAAAAATTGGTAGCCATTTTGGAAAAAAGGCACACCTACTTTTTTTTACATTATGGCTATTTAACTTGGGATATCATATTCATCTTTAAAACAGTTTTTTCCTTTTTGTATTGAAATCTAGCAAAAAACTGCATTTACACAAGGTTTACATGCATGTTCTATTTTTTTTATAATGACTACCATCTTTTTCATCAAATCACCACAAAATTAGGACACTTCAGCATTTATTTTTAAGCACTTTTAGGCATGTTATATAGGCACTTTCAGGCATTTTAATGACATAAATTTGGCCCCGATTTCCTAAACTGTTGGGACCAAAACTCCCAAAATCAATCCCCACTTTCCTTTTGTGGTCATAAACCTTGTGTCAAAATTTTACAGATTTCTATTTACTTAAACTAAAGTTATTGTGCAAAAACCAAGAAAATGCTTATTTGGGCCCTTTTTGGCCCCTGATTCTTAATTATAACTGTTGGGACCAAAACTCACCAAAATCAATCCCAACCTTCCTTTTGTGGTCATAAACCTTGTGTTAAAATGTCATAGATGTCTATTTACTAATACTAAAGTTATAGTGTGAAAACCAAGTCTTGGGACGACGACGACACCTGAACGTGATACCAATATACAACCTAAAGCTTTTCAATTTTTGCAGTTGTATAAAAAGTAAACCTTTTGCAGAATAAATTTCAGTTTTGAAATCGTATGTTGGACAGCATTAATTTATTGAAATATTTATTTCAAATGCAGTTGATAAGTTGTAACAGAGAAAACACACCATTGGTTTGAAATATGATGTCATTTTGACCTCCGTAGCAGATTTCATAAATATATATGGGTCACTGCATATTCACAATATATTTCAGATCGTCTGTTTTGATGTCAAAGATTATTTTATTTTCTATACTTTTCTTTCAAATTCGTTTTAATCCAAAATAAAAAATAAAAACATTGCTTGATTGTACCTTCAGTTTAATATCTATATCCAAATTAAATTAATTAAAAGCTGTAATCCATGATCACAAATTGAATGCTTTGTTTACAATTGTTGAAAGTCATGTGCTTTTAGGCTGGGTTTTTTCCATTATATACAAGCAGATTATTTGAGTGAAAAAAAAAGGTCTGGCAGAAATGTGATGGGTCTGGCAAAACTTGTTACCCTGTAGGCCCCAATGTCTGACAGGAAAAAAAAACTGTTTGCATCTCTGGATAAATGTATGTTTTGGGCCCCTTTGGGTCCCTAATTCCTAAACCAATGGGACCATAACCCCCAAAATCAATCCCAACCTTCCTTTTGTAATTACCCCCCAAGGGTGACTGGGGAATAGAAATATGGTCACCATTGGTCTTCCTCCGACCGGCAGTAAAACCCGTGCTAAAGTGGGGCGTCCGTTTGGCTGTGCGGGATGTACAAATTTGCAGCCACGTCCGGTCAGAATGGTGACGTTAAATCCGATGCCTCGTGTAAAGAAAGTGCCACGTTCTTTGCACGTTAAGAACCCTTGCAACAACTCTTTGAGGGGTCCGTAGGTGACCTGTTGCAAGGCTAAATTTCTGTCCCTATCCAATATACCCTCATTTCCCGTGGCAGTCTAAATTTCTCCGACCTTAATCCCTTAATCTATTACAGAACCTACCTATTGTATTTATTGTGAACTTGTTCTCGTCCTGAATATGCATGAAATATTTGCCACTGGACGTTAAGCAACCAACAATCAATCAATCAATCCTTTTGTAATTATAAACATTGTGTTAAAATTTTATTGATTTTTATTAACTTTTACTAAAGTTATTATCCAGAAACATCCGTCTTCGGACAACAACATGATACCAATATACGACCACAAAATTTTTTTTTGCGGTCATATAATAATTACTGAAAGATTTGATGAGGCTTTGAATATATATTTTGTAATATTTCTATTAATGATTTAAAAAACTGTTATCACAGAGATATGTCTCGCCTTTCTGTTATTTTGATTATGCAAATGTTGAAATCCAAATAGCAATAATCTAAGATCTTACACAAGTTATGCAAATATTCAAAGTCAATAAACCATAATATGGCTAAACAATGTCCAATGTAATTGAACTGTGCCAATGCTATTATAACTGCATACCAAATACCATTGTCCTATTATAAGTCGTTCCCAAATATAAATACAAACATTAACTTGTAAACTTTGTAAAAGTTTCAAAGTCAATGAACCATAAAGAGGGGGTGGGACTATATAATCTCCATGGAAACAATACTTGCAAATGCAAATAAATTTGTATACCAAATATCATTGACTTAACATAAGCAGTTCATCTTAAACTGATCTAATCACAAACTAGTACATGTAAACTAAGATAAGTTTCAAAGTCATTAGACTAAGGGGCAAGGCCAAATATTCTCCATGGAAATGAGATGTGCCAATGCTTATACAACTGAATACCAATTAACATCGGCCTACCACTAATGGACTAATGGTTCCCCTTGAACTAACCTAATCACAAACTAATACAAGATAACTTAGAAAAAATTTCAACGTCAATAGACCATGACTTAGGGGCGGAGCCAAATTATCTCCATGGAAACGAGATATGCCAATGCTTATACAACTGCATACCAAATATCATTCACCTACCACTAATGGTTCCCCATAAACTGACTTCATCACAAACAAACACATGCAAAATAAGCAAGTTTCCAAGTCAACAGAGTTCGCGAAAATGGTCAGTCCTGTCAGTCCTATTGGTCAAAATGAGTCTCGGACGAGTATTTTGAAGGCTAGTGCCAGTCCAAATGACAGATGTAAAATGGCCGTTGCAGTGCCTTTTTATTGGTAATTAGATGTACCGCAATTAATTCCAGTACATGTTTACATCGGTCATCAGATTTACCTGCAGCTTAATATCTGGTACGGGTTTCCTATTATAAACAAACTGAAACCAAAGTGCTGATCTACATGTGACCTACTAAATTTGTTCATATAGCCATCCCAAGCAATCAATCAGGGTTTGAATCTTTTGATGGAGATAACAAATACTGAGAAAGTGATTCAGATGATGAAATAGATAGTGAAGATGACTTTAAATAAGAACAATCAGAAGAACAGAACTGGTCCTTGGCTTAATTGTTACTTTGTCTGTGGCTGTGAAAAATAAAACTAATAATAATAAAATTATTTATTGATAAAATATGTTATTATTTTTATTTGAGGATAAAATTGACAGATTTTTTAGGACTGGCTAAGATTTTGTAGGACTGACAAATAATCTTGCATTGTCCGTCCCATGAACCGACATTTCAAAAAACATGTTCGCGTACTCTGAGTCAATAGACCATGACTGAGGGGGCAGGGCCAAATAATCTCCATGGATATGAGATGTGCCAATGTTTTTACAACTGCATACCAAGTATGATTGACCTACCACTTGCTGTTCACCATAAACTACACCTAATTATATAATCACAAACTATATCTATGTCTTGCTATGTCAAGGCGAGACAAAAATCAAGTCTGAATCGCTCACCTATAGCATATTACACTTTGAAAAATAAAACTACTGTAATTTTGAACAACGATTTAATACACTACACATTAAATTATAATAACAAGGGCCATAACTCCAATATAGGTTCAAGAATTTTCATGAAAATCTGAATACAGGTAGAACTCATCACACTGAACTGGAGGAATTAGCACCACCAACATCAAGGCTTTACAAATTTTAACAGAAAAGCATACATGTAGCCAAAAACTTTTTAGGAAGGTGGCAGTCATTTTGAAAATTACTTCCATGAACATTATCATTCAGTAGTTTCCATGAAGTCAAGGTTTTTGAAAAAGTGTATGGACGATGGACACACATAGTGAATGCATAAACTCACATGGTTCAAGCTAGGTGAGCTAAAAATAAATTGTCTATTTTTTTTTTATACAAAGTCGTAAGTTGAATAAAATTGAGAAAGGAAATGGTGAATATGTCAAAGTGACAACAACCTGAATATAGAGCATACAACAGCCGAAGGCCACCAATGGGTCTTGAATGTAGCGAGAATTCCCGCACCCGTAGGTGTCCTTCAGCTTGCCCCTAAAAAATATGTGTACTAGTACAGTGATAATGGACGTCATACTAAACTCCAAATTATACACAAGAAACTAAAAATAAAATCATACAAGACTAACAAAGGCCAGAGGCTCCTGACTTGGGACAGGCGCAAAATTGCAGCAGGGTTAAACATGTTTATAAGATCTCAACCCTCTCCCTTATACCTCAATCCAATGTAGAAAAGTAAACGAATAACAATACGCACATTTAATTCAGTTCAAGAGAAGTCTGAGTCTGATGTCAAAAGATGTAACAAAAGAAAATAAATAAAATGACAATAATACATAAATAACAACAGACTACTAGCATATATATAATTGAGCAAGAGTAACAATAAACTCAATAAGTCAATAACAAACTTTATAAAACTAAGTTTAACTCAGTAAGGGACTGACCATTTCATTTCAAGGGGGGCTTGGGTTTTTCCCCAGCTCAGATTATTTTTCACACACAGCGCAAGAAAATTCATTTACTTAATTATTGAGCACATATTTAATCAAATATTTTTTTCAATATTTACATCAGAATATTGTTTTTATTTACATTTTTTTTCTTGCCCTCCCTCACCAAATTTTTTTTCTTCAACATAACATAAACTAATTATGGATGAAATATATATTTCTTTTTTAAAACTAAACACTCTACCTTTTGAAGTTAAATGGTCCTTCCCTTATAAACAAACAACAAACAGAATTATCAGATACCTAGTGCTTCAGTTTTTATTTTGTGAAAGTCATTTCCAGGAAACACATGCATGTCTTTTGTTTTTACTGCAATGCTGAAAAGCACGAAATGTTAAGTGAATATCTAGATCTGAAATTGGCTCAGGGACTTAATAAGCCAATACAGACATGACAGAAACTAAAAACTTAATATCTTGGTTATCAGGCATTTTATAACCTTTATATCTCTGATAGACGTGATATGTATATGTATTTACTCTGTTGGATGCCCTTTCTTGACCTACGTATACTAACCCTGTGATAAAAACAGGAGAAACATGTTTGTGCACAATTTTGTAATATGTTTGCGCACAGACTGTGTAAGAAAAGGAATATGAAGGAATAATGATGTAGGCATATGTCCACAATATACTTTCAAATATTTCTTGCATTGTAAAAACCCAAAATGTTGGGAATGGACTTTAACCATTCAGCCTTACCAAGACTGAGGTGGAGTCATTCAACCTTATATAAATATAGGTCACAGCTAACAAAGCGTTCATCCAATCAACTTCCTTCCCTGGATAAAATGTAACTTTCCTAGATACCTGGTATGTTTTAATTGAACAGTCCAAAGCAGGAATGGACTAATCATTCTTTCTAACTGGACAACAATGAGGACACTCATGGTATCACAAAAGCCTCCTTCACTTTATGAGGTGAGCTATAAAGGCTATGACAGGGGTTGAAAACGCCATGTGCCATGCTCAATTTTCTAATACTGCAACCTGCATGTACATCTAATGATCTTGCACTATTTTTTTTTTTTTTAATTAATTTCAAAATATAAATGAATTACTAAATCCTTTACTATTGGCATACAAGGCCTCAAATGCTGTAGTAAACACAAAATGTAGTGAACCACATTTTTATGGACCAAAGAGGGAGATTGCAACAACATTACAGTAAAATACTTGTAACTGACAAAGGAAGACCTGTGAATTTAATAAGTAAATAATCTTACTATGCGTTATCTGAGTAGCAATATATTTCAGTTTCTAAATGCTCCTGATTCACCACTCTTACAGGCCAAAGGATAGGTGTTTGTGGCAGTTTGGACCATACAATCCTACAATTAACAAAATGTTTTCTATAAACAAAAATCACATATGACATGTATAGTTCAAACAGTAGAAAGTAGATTACAAAAATACCAAACTCAGAGTAACTTTCTCACTTTTGAGATACATTTGTTCTGGTTTTTAACTGGTTTGAGATTTATCTATTTCACCCTAGGGTTGAGACAAAACAGTGGAGCATTATGACGTCACTGACATTTATGTTTGTCCCAAGTCAGAAGCCTGTAATTCAGTGATAGTTGTTTGTTGCTGTGTTAGACTTACATATTTGTTTTTTTTGTTAATTTTTTGTACATTAATTAGGCCGTTAGTTTTCTCATTTGAATTGTTTACATTTGCTATTTCAGGGCGGCCTTTTATAGCTGACTATGCAGTAACGGCTTGGCTCATTGTTGAAGGCCATATGCCCCATGACCTATAGTTGTTAATTTCTGTGTCATTTGGTCTCTTGTGAAGAGTTGTCTAATTGGCAATTGCACCACATTTTCTTCTCTATATTTCAATCAATGTTTACAAATGGCGGATGAAAGTGAGCGAAAAAATGGTTGGCATGAAGTGTGAAAGTTAGAAAATGAATCAAACACAGATGGAAGTACGTACAAGATAGAAAAATCTCAGACACCCTCAGGTAAAATTTCAATCACTCTCGGACTCGGGAAGGATTTTTGCATGAACCCCCTGCTTATATATTGGCGAGTTTTAGATGGGTCTATGGGCCACTCGATATCTCTCGGCCGGAAGTCAGAATAAATTTCTTGAAACGTCTCGAAAGTTTTGGGTCATTAATACAGGTCTTAACAGGTCGTTAACAAGTCTTTGATGTGGTCCCTTGATGGCCCTTGACGATGCAATTATATGTTTTAAAATGACCACTGTACAGTGTGTGTATCTAGGTCAATTATAAAGTGGTAGTGTCTGTTGTCTCGATAACATGTAAACTAATTATGTTTGAAGATTTTACCACGGGATACTGTGTATTCCATCAAAGATTTGGGAGAGAAAACATTCTGATTAAAAAAATAATATCAGATCGGAAAACAGAAAGATAATATCATTCTTATCAAATTTATTTTATTCAATCCGAATCATAGAAATATGTATAAAATATATACTGTATTTATGTGTCTGAAGAAACTAACAATAATTGAAATCAGAAAGTTTTCAGAGTTGCAAATAAGAAATAAGCATTTTATATGACAAGATACTCTCCTTTGATATTTTTAAATATTCATTTGTACAAGAAACATAAAAATTAAATCTTAATAAATTCTTGCATCATACAAAAAAATGTTTATAAACAATAATCCTTATATTTCTCCGTTATTTATTTCATACCATTTTGTTATTTGGGTTTGATGAGTAATTATTTGTTTTTTGTATTATTATATATTCAGAAAACAGAAAGTAAGATAAATTTAGTAAATATTCAAACTTTGAACGGTCGTGAATATAAATAGTTGTGTGTTTTCAATTCATAAAGCATGATTTAATCCTTGCAGCTCACATCAACCCTAAAAATAATTTACAATTATCACAACAAAATTTAATTACGACCATAATGTTGATTATTTCATACTGTTTTAGCATGGATTTAGAAGCATTTGCTTATATTTTGCATAGTAATATATGGACCATAATTTGCTATTGGGCTCGTTTCCTATAACTATAGAAAAGTGATAAAAATGTGTATTACTGTAAGAAAAGTCGTAACTACATCTAAAGAAGCCTTTATTTTTATCAACATACAAGTGTATGCTACTCATCCCTAGAAAAAAAATTGAAATTTACAAATTTCAAAGATTATACGACCGTATTTTTGTGTCGTTTCTCGCGTTACTTTTCGCTTCCGAAGTGCATAACGCTGACTGATTTATAGATAATCGTCACCGGCAAATTCGTAACTTTTGCTTTCAAATAATAAAGAACATCGACCAATAAGAATAGTCAAAAGAAAATGCCGAGAATTATAAGTATTTCTGTAGCAGATGTAAGAATAGTGGCGTTACTTTGGAGTCCGATTTCGTAACGCAAATTTTAGATGATGTAATCTGCTTTGTTGTAATAGAATTCTTTATAACAATATGCAAATATGAACTCTCGCGAGATGTTCAAACAGGTAAATCAGAGAGGATTTACATTCTAGTTCTGTTCTTCGTAATAATCAAGTTAAAAAATGACGTTATCGTTATGCGTTACATTTCACACGAAACAGAAGTCCAGTTATTTCCTTTTTTTTAATAAAAAATGTTTGTCTATTCATTTCCGGTCATACGTGAAACATGTGACTAACATGTGATCACGCCATTACGGCCGGATATACGAAATACTAGGTCTAAACATTGTTTTTGTTTCCAACGGGATGTTAGCAAACATAATCTGTAGACTTGTTTCGTCTTGTTTAAAAGAGGAAAATACAATTTTCAAAGATATTGCGCCGGGGGTCTATTATTTTTCCTATGTGCATAATGTTACATACGATCCTGTGTGAAAATAAATGCCCAATGACTTGACAAAATCGATTTCAGATTTGACAGACGTTAGAACACACTTCGTTTCCCGATAACGATGTAAAGAGTCCTTGGAAAATTCAATCGAAATTACGTCTCTTATCATTGTACCAATGCTCGTTGGATTAATTTTACTTCAGCAGTAAATATTACTGGATATTTTAGGTGAATAAATATAATTTAATAAAAAATACATGTTAATATACCGTTACACTTGGAATGTACAAAGTTGGTATCTTTGTCACAATTTTTAATTATTTTTTTTTATTCATGTTCTGCAAACACTTATCAGAAACGCAATAAACTTGTCAAAGGAGAAGTAAACTTTTACCATGCATGACTTGAAAGGAAGTAATTTATTGATTTAAGCCCACTAAAGTAGGTTAAAATGTGGAAACCATGTAGATGGTGTACAGGTCACAAATATCACATGGTGCCTATTTTAAAGATTTTAATTCCAAGTTAAAAGTTTTTTTCTTTACTGGATTTAAAGAATTTTACATTGCCAATGATTTGGAATAAATTGTATATAACTGGAATTTCAAAACCAAATATAAATACATTTTTTTGGCTTAAACATCAAGATACAACGATTATGGTATCCTGTATCAATGAAGAAAAAATGGAAATTTCTGAATACATTGTACTAATTGTTTTCAAAACAAGCACATATTTAGGAGTTTCATAGTACTGTTACATTAAAGATGGATTTTAAGAAAAGGTATACTGTTCAGGTTATTTTAAGCAGATTTTGCAATAAAATAAAACTTAAAAAATGTTTTCGGTTTCTTATGGTTTCCTGTCGCGTTTAAAAAAAACTTTAATTTAACATTGAAAATAGATTTTAAATATCAACATGAAGCAAGTAACACTAGTAATGGTGTTCATTTATGTCTTTTGAAAAATATTGTGCAAAATAAAGAAAATAAAGATTGGTTTCCTGTTTGGTTTCCTGTCACGTAAACGGTGAATCAAAATGTATTAATTTTTTCTTGAAAAACTCAATTGTTCCATTAATACTATTCTAACACCAACACAACCCACAGAATAAAAGTTAAAGTTTTAGAACTTATAAAAAAGGATACCAAAAGAAACCAAAGGCCGAATACCAAATTATGGTCCATATTCACAATGTGGAATGTTTGAATTTGAAAATAGATTCATTCTACCCAAAGAATAGATTCCTTAAATTTGAAATGTACATGTATTTAGCCTTTTAACTTTTTTCATTCGAGCGTCACTGATGCTTTTCTTGTAGACTTAACTCGTGTCTGGCGAACATCATTTTAATTTTGGTATCTTTTTATAGCTACATACCTATTTATATAAATTGGTTATTTCGAACGTGTGTGAAGGTATTCATAAACTTCTGAATTAAGAAATTCTTCGGCAAAACAAAGTTTCCCTGTATAATGTTTGAATTGATTTAAGCAAAATATAAAGATATGATAGATAAAATAAAGGCATCCATAATTCTAGATTATAAAGCAAACTGAGTGCATAAATTTATATTGCGATAGGTTTGTGCAATTTGCATAAATCATCTGGTTAGTAGAAATAAGAATTTGCCAAAGAGTTATAATTGGAAACATTATGTACAGTCCCAAGTAATACATAAAATAGTCGAGCTTTAAAATATATACTTTCAACTGGCTTCTTCTATTCACAGTCAATTATTTCAATTCAAAAGCAAACAAAAATTCAGTAAC
Source organism: Mytilus californianus (assembly GCF_021869535.1). NCBI lineage: Eukaryota > Metazoa > Mollusca > Bivalvia > Mytilida > Mytilidae > Mytilus > Mytilus californianus. Next base: position 347,892 of record NW_026262739.1, read on the forward strand.
AATCTTTTGGTGACCCTGCAGTCTGAAACACTATTTGCCCGTACCATTCAGTGGCAAGGCCATAAAAATCTGTTTTGAGTAGTATTCATCAATGTCACCATGTCACTGCATGTGATCCAAGAACGTACCTAGTATATGCTGTTGTTCGAGTAACAATATATGTACTGAAACTTCTACCAATTTTTATATGACATTGATAAATCTGATTGTTATTTTAATTTTTTGTTTAAATGTAAGAGAAATCCCACTCACAAGAAAAGTGGGGACCTATGAACATGTTCAGACAAGAGACTGACGGTAATTCCAAATATACCACCTGAAACTGTGTTACGGGGTTATGAATACAAAACAATGTATTGTTAAGATCAACATATAAATACCTAATTTCCTTGCTCAAAATCTATAGAATATTTCATGTATTCAATTGAATTGTTGTTTGAATAAATAACTACAGCATTAAATTCCATTAAATCATAAAAAGCAAGTGCATTGGTTCCATCAATATAAAGTTCAAGCACATCCAAATTGTTATCTTGACAAAAGCTGCAAATGACTGAGAAATCGTAGTCAGATAGAATGAGCAAAAATCCAACAGGTAATTCCATGTGGTCCTCAGAACTAGAATCCATTTTTTTTAAATTGCATTATGGGAGAAATAGCCTCATAATATTGGGCATATTTGGACAAAACTTATGTGTCTTGTGAATGCAACATCTATGGGTTGGAGAAATAGCCTCATAATATTGGGCATATTTGGACAAAACTTATGTGTCTGGTGAATGCAACATCTAAAAGAAAAAAAAATATTGAGGCATGGACAAATAAAATGTTTTTCATTGCGGTGCTAAAATGGGAAACACTGCTACATGTACATTATGATAGGATAGGGAGTGAAAATAAAAATATAAGCTATAACATTCACTTTTATTTTTATAAGAATTTCTCCGGAAATAGTGAAAGCTCTCTCTCAAAACAGATATCAAAAAAAATGTTGGCCTAGACAAACATGTATCAGATTCTATCATACATTCATCCAGTACTTTTTGACTGCAAATAAAAAAAAATCACACACAGGAATAGGAACACAAGGCCTAATAAACAGCTGGTCCATGAGCGCATGATACGCCCGACGTCTTGTGTGGAAGTTTTATGCAATAATCAAAAATAGTTTCTGATAAAGTTTTAAGCAATAACCATTTATTGTTTTTGAGACATGGCGGGACATGTGAAACCCCCCCCCCCCCCCCCCCTGTTTTTGTTTACAAATATCACTAAAATAAAATTTTGAATCAAACCAAAAAGTATACAGATCTTTAGATTAATATAAAAAAGAAGTGTGTACAGTTTCAAGCAATAATCATAAATTGTTTTTGAGATACGGCGTGACATGTAAAAAAAACCCTCCCCTTTATTTACAAAATACTCAATAACTCAATAATAAAATTTTGAGTCATCACCAAAAAGTATACAGATCTTTAGATTAATATAACAAAGAAGTGTGTAAAGTTTTAAGCATGTTCATAAATCGTTTTTGAGATACGGCACGACATGTAAAAAAACCCTCCCCCTTTTTTACAAAATACTCAATAACTCAAAAATGAAATTTTGAATCATCAGCAAAAAGTATACAGATATTAAGATTAATATAACTAAGAAGTGTGTAAAGTTATTTATCAAATTTAGATCAGGGAGTGACAAAATTCCTCATAACACAATACAATCTTATTGAGGAAATATCATATGCACTCTGCATGTCATATGCCTTCATAATAACATATGTGGTACATGAAAACATGTCCTTTTTAGGCTTTTTATGCTATTTTACACTGCTAAGTATTAGCTTATATCTCGAAGTGTCCTGTGATTGTCCCTTTTTATAAAATTAATGTCGAAGTGATTTTAATTGTCAGGCATTCTATGACAGTAATACATGTTCTGATTTTGTGTTGGGATCTTGTTCACCATATCCCATCTCTGTTCCATTAAATCTCAATGGGTACCGTTGGATGGTATTTAGGTATTTATATAATAAGACCAATTAATCAGACACTCATCCCTGGCAGCAAGTAAAAAGATCCTTCCCTTTAGGGACGTCTGGCAAGGCTATTTAAAAACAAATATGGGATGCCAGGAAGCCTTGCCAGACGTCATAATTATTTGGACTAGTACCTCATATGTGTAATGAAACTAAAACAGCCCCTTTCAACGGGTTTCAAACTTTCTGATCAACACTTGAACCAAAGTTGACCCGCCGTCAACCTCACTGACTGTCTGAAACAGGGGTTCAAATCACAGGCACTTGTTTCTATCCATAGGAAGGTCGACTATCCATATAAATAGAATATGGATAGAAACAAGTGCCTGTGGTTCAAATTAGCGGTGGTCTGACCTTTTAAACCAAAATTCCCAAACGATCTTTAATTTTTATTATTCATGACTACGATGTTCATTTTGTTCAACCGCTAGATTGACACCGAAAATCTCCAACAATTAATGTGTAAATCTAAGTACATGTAAGTATAATTTGTAAAATCGTATCTGGTCCTCCATTTTCAACTGGTTCCTTTTCACCGCATTAGATCATGATGAAATGTTTACTGAACAGGGAACCGCCTTTCAACTGGTTCCTTTTCACCACATTAGATCATGATGAAACGTTGACTGAACAGGGAACCGCACGGGATTTTCGAATCCACTCCGAGGGTATTCTGACTGGAAGAAGAAAGACCGATCTTTTTTTTATCATGTTTTTATTTTTATTTGTACTTCTTCAAACAGAAAAGGGTCGGCGGAATTTTATTTTTATTTTAAAATCGTGAAATACAGGGTCGGCGGATCCGTAAACCAACAAATAAAAAAAAGTGGCCTAAGACATAAATCTAGACCAACAGCTAACAAGAGGCTGTCACAACGACAGCAAACCGGATTTATTAACATTTATTTGTGTCCTGGCAATATCACAAGAACCATTACTGATGAATGGTGACTGAAATTCGTCATTATTGAACTTGACCTCCATTTGGCATCAGTAACAACATATTAAAATTTGGGAAGCTTTCGTTGAACGGTTCATGAGTTAATGCACAGACAACATTTGATTGCCGCCCGCCCGCCCGCCCTACATCCCCAAATCAATAACAGACATTTTTGTCACAAAAATCCGGTTAAAACTTAGAATCAACAACAAACAAGAGGCTGTCACAACAACAGCAAATCGGATTTATTAACATTAATTTGTGTCCTGCCAATATCACAAGAACCATAACTGATGAACGGTGAAAGTGAAAATCGTCAATATCAAATTTGACCTCCAGTTTGTCATCAGTATCAACATATTAAAATTTGAAAAGCTTAAGTTGAATGGTTCATGAGTAAATGCACGGACACAACTGGAAAAGCCACTTTTCAATCTTTCAAGAACCATAACTTCTGAACGGTAAAAGATTTTTTTTAAAGTTTACAGACAATGATGGACACAAAGTGATGGCATAAGCTGACATGGTCTTCAGCCAGGTGAAGTACAAAAAGAATAATAAGAACTGCAAATGAGTTTCAGACACTTACCTATCTGATTGAATGCCACCAGTTGATTCTTTAATAGTCTGTTTCACAGTTTTCTTTTTTTTTTCTAAAGTCACATGGTGTATCCAACCTACAAATATATAATAACATTCAAAGCTTATTAGCAGGTCCTCCCCCACTTCATGATGTCTCCATCTGAAACTACTTTATTGCCCTCTTTTTAAATATATATAAATAAGGCCTAAAAAAGAATCTGTGTTTCCGGTATTATCATTTTTATAGGGTGGGTAGCCACCGTGTATCATCGAACAGCAGATATAGGTACTAACCAAGCGAGCATGATAGATTTTCAACTGACACGGTAAATAAAAATCTTTTTTTTTATAGTTTTTATCACTCAGTGTACATTTCTCAACATCTGAAATTCCTGCTCCAAAATAATTTTCGCATTGATTTTTTCCTACATGTATGAGACAACTTTGATATTCTAATACAGGGGTTCAAATTAGCTGTGGTCTGAGGTCCATGACCTTCCACTTTAGCCTTCGGACTTTCTTTTTTGTTACTAGTTAGGCCCGACAGATCTTCAAATTATTAGAAAGAAAATAAAAATTAACTTTGCCGACCTTTTGACCACAATTTCCAAACGATATCAAAATTATTTTCATCTTCATTATTCATGAAAGCGATGTTCATTTTATTCAACCGCTAGCTTTATACCCAAAATCGTCAACACAAGAAATGTGTAAATCCAAGTAAACTCGTATCTGACTGACAAAAACAACATTGAAAACAACAGATGCCATAAACCAGAAATAAAGACAATTATTAAACCGGATCAGATTCTGGAGCAGATAAGGATAATTCCGGGTTTGCCAACCAAATACAATGAAAAAATAATAATTCCAGGCAGTTGACAAAATACATCTATAATAAATTATGAAAAATAAGAACTAGAATTTAAACTAAAGGCTCTCAAGAGCCTGTATCGCTCACCTGATTCTACCTGGGTTTTTGAAATCATATAAAAAAAAGATAAAATTTGGCTACAAAGTAACAACACTTGGCCAGCACCTCATTACGAAAGGAACATTTATGCTATGTTTGGTTTCATTCCATTCAGTGGTTCTCTAAAATTAGTCTTTTGTATGCATTTCCCATGGGGTCCTATGTTAAACTAAGTCCCCCGCTAGCGGCCATCTTGAATGATGGATCGGCTACAAAGTAACAACACTTGGTCAGCACCTCATAAGGAACATTCATGCCATGTTTGGTTTCATTGCATTCAGTGGTTCTCTAAAATAAGTCATTTGTATGCATTTCCCATAGGGTCCTATGTTAAACTAAGTCCCCCGCTGGCGCCCATCTTGAATGATGGATCGGCTACAAAGTAACAACACTTGGTCAGTACCTCATAAGGAACCATGGATTTTTCTAGCATTCCACAGGGTCCAGTTTTCGGACCCATTCCCAACGGCAAAAACCCTACATTTTTCCCAATTTTGGGAGCAAAATTCCCAAATGATCACAAAATTCATTTCCATCTTTATTATTAATGACATAGATGTTTATTTTATTCATTGAACCGCTAGCTTTATGTCAAAAATTGCCAACAAGTAATGTGTAAATCCAAGTTAAAACATATTGAACATTTTTAAACAAACAACATTGACAAAAAATGGCTGCCATAAATAAACAGGAAGTATGGGGGAAATACTAAAACCAGATCAAATCGGGAAACGGACAAGTATATAATTCCGGGTTTGTCAATAAAAAACAGTAAATAAAAAAATTAAAAGAACCAAACATTTGACAGCTGACTTAGCAACACTAAAATTGAAAACTAAAAGATATATAAAAAAAGAAAATAGAAACAGGATATATTTTATACAGAACTCACAATATTTCAGTTCACAAATTTTCATGTCAAAACAAAAAATGTAACAATCCTCAAGAAGTTAGAACTCATTATTTTGATACTCAAATGTCATGTTGTTATATTTAAAAACAAAGAAGGTATAGTCCTTACTTTATTTTCACCAACAAAAAAATGTTTTTAATGAATTAAACACACTAAAACTAACATCAGGAATATTGGTTGTTTTTCCCAATCTCATTGAAAACCGCGTTAAAAAATTCCCAAAACTGGCCAGGGTCCTTTTTCCCAAAATACCCAGATAAACCCCTGGGAACATTCATGCCATGTTTGGTTTCATTCTATTCAGTGGTTCTCTAAAAGAAGTCATTTGTATGCATTTGAACTGTTAAATATAATGGTATAATTAGTAACTTATTACAAATAGTTGAGACACTACACACCCATCCACAACGACACCCTCCCAAATACCCCCCAAAAAAGATTATTTGAATTGATAATATATACAAGACAATTACATTTTTTTATTAAACATGTTAAACAACAGTGATTTTGACATTGAAACCAGCTAAAATTAACCTAACACTAAAAACACATTAATATTGTATCTTACTGAGCTAGGAAATATTTCAAGTAAAAGTAGGACCTGGAATTTAGCCTTTTTTTATTTAGGTTGTGGACCTTTCAGTTTCGAGTGTCAAAGGTCCTGGACCTTCCAGTACCAAATGTTAGTTTGAACCCCTGTAATAAGAACAATTGACTAGCAAATGCGCAAATACATGTAGTTGTGAATGTCAACACCAACTTTCAATTTCGATACAATTGAGACATTTACATGTTTTACCTGAAAGAAAGCCAATACAGGGCAAAAAAGAATAGTTACCAATCATAAACCTACCTGTGATTATTCATTCCTTGAAACCTTTTGGGTAGTAAACGAGTATGAAAATTGTGTATGGCATACAGCTACTTATTTTAAACTATGCACCGTACAAACAGATTTATGTGGTCAGCTAACCACCATACACAACGCTTCTTTTCAGAATAAAATATCAAAAAAATATATGCATGAAAGATTCCAATGCAAATGAAATTATTGATACAGCCATACTTAATGCACATGCACAGTGGCCTTCTATCAGAAAAAGAGTTGCAATAAATACAGAATTATATCGGATGAGACGAATGCCAAATTCTTTGACAAGTTTTTGCACATGTTTTTAATATTCGTTCTTCTTTTGGGAAGATAATTAGACATCATTTATCATAAACCTGCCAACAAATCATTTCTAAAAACAACAATTAGGTTTAGATTGACAGATTGAAGTACACATTGATATTATGTGAACAAAACAAAGATTTTCTATACCGTGTGAGGCAAAAATCGATCACACCTGCTTGGTTAGTACCTATAACCGGTGTTCTGATGATACACAGTCACTGAGTGGTAGCTTTAAAGTTAAATATCGTATACAACTACAAGTACATGATACTGGAAGAAAATTTCTTTGATTTTTTTTTGCTTAACAGTCAACAGAAATATATGGGCCAGTTTATTTTTTCTCTTCATTTTTTTTTTCTAAAGATCCCCCCTCTCCCCATTTCCCTCGAAAAAAATTGGTCCGTGCCTGAAAACCTCACCTGCAGCTTCCAGTATTAAATTCTTGAAAAAAATACACGCGCCTCTTCTAAAAGATCAGTGTGTTATTTCTAGATGTCGTATGATTTATTTAATAATATTCCATTTACAAATATTGTTTCATTCTTAAAAGAAATTGGAATATATTATAAAATATAAAAATGTTGTTATATTTAAAACGATTTTAATTTTTATCACGTTATCTTAGTGTTGATTTTTATTTGTAAATAATCAATTTGCTTTAGTCTAGAATTTTAGTTTATTGAAAGACCTTTTGTCTGATTTTAAAAATATACCTTAAATTGTTATAATATTCGAATTAGCTCTCGCCGCGATATAGCCTTTCTGTGCTAATGCGGCGTAAAGCAAATAACAATCAATCAATCAATCTAAAAGCAGTTTTTCAATCGTAAACTCTCCCCAGCTATCGAAGCAAAGTAGCCAACCATTATCATACTGATAAATGTGGCCATCAAATGACGAAATTGCACTTGTTTCTTCTAATTTCAAAACAAAAATCGATGGCATATTAAAAATGTATCGATCACCGGAAATAACTTAAGCCACATAAAAAGAGGATAGCTTTATTACTTCTTAATGGGTAGTAACAACTCGTAGAAAATACTCACTTATTTCGACGTTTTCTTCCCACCATTATGGCCATCAAAATTACTCGTAACTTCTCGGGACTTATCATTTACAAGTACCGATCACGTGATCAAAAGGCGCGAAAAATAGTTATATTGGCGCTCTTTTTTTCAACTGGTGTAAGGGGGGTAATTCAATTCATTTTTTTTTTCTAAAGATCCCCCCTCTCCCCATTTCCCTCGAAAAAAATTGGTCCGTGCCTGAAAACCTCACCTGCAGCTTCCAGTATTAAATTCTTGAAAAAAATACACGCGCCTCTTCTAAAAGATCAGTGTGTTATTTCTAGATGTCGTATGATTTATTTAATAATATTCCATTTACAAATATTGTTTCATTCTTAAAAGAAATTGGAATATATTATAAAATATAAAAATGTTGTTATATTTAAAACGATTTTAATTTTTATCACGTTATCTTAGTGTTGATTTTTATTTGTAAATAATCAATTTGCTTTAGTCTAGAATTTTAGTTTATTGAAAGACCTTTTGTCTGATTTTAAAAATATACCTTAAATTGTTATAATATTCGAATTAGCTCTCGCCGCGATATAGCCTTTCTGTGCTAATGCGGCGTAAAGCAAATAACAATCAATCAATCAATCTAAAAGCAGTTTTTCAATCGTAAACTCTCCCCAGCTATCGAAGCAAAGTAGCCAACCATTATCATACTGATAAATGTGGCCATCAAATGACGAAATTGCACTTGTTTCTTCTAATTTCAAAACAAAAATCGATGGCATATTAAAAATGTATCGATCACCGGAAATAACTTAAGCCACATAAAAAGAGGATAGCTTTATTACTTCTTAATGGGTAGTAACAACTCATAGAAAATACTCACTTATTTCGACGTTTTCTTCCCACCATTATGGCCATCAAAATTACTCGTAACTTCTCGGGACTTATCATTTACAAGTACCGATCACGTGATCAAAAGGCGCGAAAAATAGTTATATTGGCGCTCTTTTTTTCAACTGGTGTAAGGGGGGTAATTCAATTCATTTTTTTTTTCTAAAGATCCCCCCTCTCCCCATTTCCCTCGAAAAAAATTGGTCCGTGCCTGAAAACCTCACCTGCAGCTTCCAGTATTAAATTCTTGAAAAAAATACACGCGCCTCTTCTAAAAGATCAGTGTGTTATTTCTAGATGTCGTATGATTTATTTAATAATATTCCATTTACAAATATTGTTTCATTCTTAAAAGAAATTGGAATATATTATAAAATATAAAAATGTTGTTATATTTAAAACGATTTTAATTTTTATCACGTTATCTTAGTGTTGATTTTTATTTGTAAATAATCAATTTGCTTTAGTCTAGAATTTTAGTTTATTGAAAGACCTTTTGTCTGATTTTAAAAATATACCTTAAATTGTTATAATATTCGAATTAGCTCTCGCCGCGATATAGCCTTTCTGTGCTAATGCGGCGTAAAGCAAATAACAATCAATCAATCAATCTAAAAGCAGTTTTTCAATCGTAAACTCTCCCCAGCTATCGAAGCAAAGTAGCCAACCATTATCATACTGATAAATGTGGCCATCAAATGACGAAATTGCACTTGTTTCTTCTAATTTCAAAACAAAAATCGATGGCATATTAAAAATGTATCGATCACCGGAAATAACTTAAGCCACATAAAAAGAGGATAGCTTTATTACTTCTTAATGGGTAGTAACAACTCATAGAAAATACTCACTTATTTCGACGTTTTCTTCCCACCATTATGGCCATCAAAATTACTCGTAACTTCTCGGGACTTATCATTTACAAGTACCGATCACGTGATCAAAAGGCGCGAAAAATAGTTATATTGGCGCTCTTTTTTTCAACTGGTGTAAGGGGGGTAATTCAATTTCACCTCTCTTGGACTTCCATTTAATTGGAACTTTAAAATCCATATACAGGGAGTCTCTTTTTTAAAATGATTTTAAATAGTCCAAGTATGCTAAAAATAACTGTCCAACTTGGTCTCTTGTGTGGCTAGACCCATAAGAGAAAAAAGCCACATAAGTATTTAAAATACTAAATTGTAGCCACATATGTATGTGTATGTAAACGCGGACGGACGGACAGACGGACAACGGTATACCATAATACGTCCCGTAAACGGGCGTATAAAAATATATGATATTTTTTTTCAGTTATTGACATTAAATTTTGTTTGTCTATTCGTTTTCCCCCCGGTGGATCTCTATCCTTGCCGTGGTCGGGGGGCTTGCGTGTCTCAGTGACCCCAAGAGCTATGCCAGTTGGAGCTTCGTCTCCTGGTAGGGTTACCCATGCTGGACAGGTCGAAGGGTAGAGACCAGACTAAAGTGATCCGAACATCGTATGAGTTGCCCGATGTTTTAAATAAAATAGGCTCTCCAACCCGTTGGCCGTGGGTTGCTACCCGTGTCGGTGGTTGACGAGATCCTTGCGGATGAGGGCTGTAGCCAGACTTCTTACGGTCAGAAAAATACCCGGACGGACGAGACTATAGTTCAATAAGCTGCTTTGGCTCCAATATCATCTAAACGGGAGGTCGGATGGACCCGGTTCGATCAATCGGCTGGTCATGTCGAGCCCTTCAGTTAATCCTCAACAATAAGCTTTCTTGTAACAATTTTCATTATATACACATGTGTTTTAAATTAAGCTATTTATATTCCGGATAACTGAAGAAGGCGATGGCTCATGGGTCAATCAAGTGGTACGCTTTCTATTTCGCTTGATGGATACGCTCTGCTTGAGTATACTATTCTTGGAACATCTGGTGCTTTCCGCAGTGGATCTTGGGTGCTAATTTTGGGGACCAGCTACGTTATACATGTTATACTTGGAGCTCGTTTTCAGCATTAGCACTTGACCCCGGCTCGCCACGGAAACACAGCATCGCCCTTGTAGGCACTCCGAGGTGGGTGGATGACAAGAATGGTGAATCTTTCTCATTTCCTATGGCACAACAAAACCAACCCTCTAAATCAGCTTTAATACATAAAAAAAGAAAATGTGATGATTCAGTGCCCTGTCAGGAAGATGACAGTTGGCCCAGATTTATTGTAATAAAAGGAACAGATGAAAAACCAATTTCCAAAATATCTCCCTTTGTGATTCACAAACAAATTCAAAGCGTTGCTGGTACTGTAAAAAAAGTTTCAAAAATGAGATCAGGCAATTTGTTGGTTGAATGTTCCAACAAAAGTCAGTCAACAAATTTGCTTACACTGACAACAATTACAAACTTTCCTGTTTCTGCCTCTCCTCACAACAGTTTGAACAGCTGTAAGGGGATCATTCGAGACAGAAGTCAATACCTTGGTGACCTTACCGTGGAAGAAATCTGTGAGGAACTTTCAAGCCAAGGTGTAACTGATGTTGTTAGATTTCAAATAAAAAAGAATGGAAATATAATCAAATTAAATACATATCTTTTGACATTTAGAACTCCAACTCCTCCTCCATCTATTACTTTAGGTTGCTTCGGAATCAGAGTTGACAGGTTTATCCCTAACCCAATTCGATGCTTCACTTGTCAAAAGTTTGGTCATGGAAGCAAACAATGTCGTGGTACGCAGAGATGCTTCAAGTGTTCTGACGAAGGACACGAGGGAACAACCTGTAGCTCTGAATCTTCTAAATGCGTAAACTGTGGTGAATCCCATTTTTCATCATCTAGGGACTGCCCTGTTTACCTTAAAGAAAAAAATATTATCAAAATTAAAACAGAAAGAAACATCAGTTACCCAGAAGCTAAACAGATAGCTTCTGTTTCGAATGATCTCCTTGTTTCGAACAGACCATCGTACGCCAGCAAAGTTGTCCGCTCATTCAGTCACGAGCATACACAAACTCGCATGACCTGGCCAATTGATGCTGAGACATTTACAATGCTGCCTGTTGAAACAGAACCTAACGATAAAATATTAGTTCCAAGAAAACCAACACCTTCTAAAACCAGTACTCAGTCAACTCAATCTTCCTTACAGAGCTCAATGTCATCATCTAAAAATAATGAAAAAAAGAAATCAAATAAAAAAGATACAGTTAAATCAGACAGTTTGGGCGGTGAATCTGTCTGGGATCTTCCCAGTGACAAAGATGATTCTTCCATCTCCAATAGTCCTCCTTCATCTGCATCTAATAAAACTAGTTTATCTTCTGCATCTAGTACAAAGTCTTCTAAAGCCCCGTCTCCTCTTCGTTCTCCAGAACAGAAGGATGTCCCAAAGAAGCCAGCAAATACATCCTCTCAGAAGTCTTCTGATTCGAGGTCGCGGGGTAGGGGTCGAGGCGGAGTAAAACCAGCTGCGCATGGTCCTGGAGATCGACGACTCTCCTCATACAACAGATTATCAACACTTAACGACGAATCAGAAATGGAAATCGAAAGTGTTCCGCCACCCGAAAGTTTACAATCTCAGGGTGAGCGAAATAAGAATGCTGGCAAACTCGATAGCATTCGCCCGTCTATTAACAAATCATGACTAATATCATCCAATGGAATTGCCGAGGTCTTAAAATAAATCTTCTCGAGTTAACGCTTCTAGTTCAGTCATTTTTACCTACTGCATTTTGTCTTCAAGAAACTCATTTAAAAGAAAGTGACAATGTATCTTTAAAAGGATACAACATGTATAGCACATTTTCTAAGGTAGATGAACGTGCTGCAGGCGGATCATCCATTTTTGTGAAGGACAACGTCATTCATAGCACAGTCCAACTCACCACGGATCTGCAGGCAGTTGCAATTCGTTTATCATTAGATAAAACAATTACATTATGTTCTATATATATTCCACCCAATTCAATTATAGATAAAGCTAAACTCAAAAACCTCACTGATCAATTACCCTCACCATTTATACTTATGGGCGACTTCAATGCACACAACCCCTTGTGGGGAAGCAAGTCTCATAATATCAAAGGTAAGATCATTGAGGACTTTGTCTCTCAAGAAGGATTATGCATTTTTAATAATGGATCTAATACTTATCTTCATCCTGGAAACGGGTCTTATTCTGCTATTGATATCACTATTTGCGATCCCTCTCTTCTTCTGGATTATTCATGGCGTGTTCATGATGATCTATGTGGAAGTGATCACTTTCCAATAGTACTTGAACATCTTTTTACTTCTGCCCAACAGAGAGTACCACGTTTGAAACTTGACAAGGCGGATTGGTCCTTGTTTGAGAATCTCTGTCAAGCAGAACTTCAGTCAAAGATGTTTGAGACTGTACAAGATCCAATTTTAACTTTTAATACAGTTTTAACGTCAATTGCTGACAGAACTATTCCTAAGACCTCGGCAAATCCGAAACATCCCAGCAAACCATGGTTTGATGATGCTTGTGATCAAGCAATAGGTGACCGTAAAAAATCTGAAAGACGGTTCAACCAACAACCAACGACAGAAAACTTGAGTAATTTCCGTGTTTTTCGCGCTAAGGCACGGCGGACTTGCAGGCAAGCACGACGAACGTCTTGGAAGAAATTTGTCTCGGAGATAACATCTCGCACTCCGATGACAAAAGTATGGAACATGATACAAAAGATAAAAGGTAAAAATTCTAAAGCCACATTTAAACAGTTAAAAAATGGCAATGATTTATTAACATCTGAAAAGGATATTGCCAACAAGCTTGGTGAAACTTTTGCGAAATCTTCTTCTTCTAACAACTACAGGGAAGATTTTAAAAAAGTTAAAAAACAAAAAGAAAAAATTAAATTAAACTTTAAATCAAAAAATGGTGAAAATTATAATAAACTCTTTTCTCTTGAAGAACTTAAAACATCTCTATCAAAAGCCCATGATACAGCTTGTGGGCCTGATAATATTCACTACCAACTGTTAAAACACTTGCCAGATTCCTCGCTGGAAGCTCTTTTGCAGCTTATGAATAACATCTGGGAATCTGGTGATTTACCATCAATCTGGAAGCTTGCAACCGTCGTGCCTATTCCAAAACCAAGTAAAGATCACACGGATCCTATTAATTATCGGCCAATTGCTCTTACCAGTTGTGTCTGTAAAACACTAGAACGGATGGTTAATGATCGCCTTGTTTGGTTCCTGGAATCCAATGGGCTTTTAGCCAATATCCAGTGTGGATTCCGCCAAGGTCGCAGTACTCTTGACCATCTTGTTCGATTCGAATCATTTGTCCGTAATGGTTTTGCGAAAAATGAACATGTAGTGTCGGTCTTTTTCGATCTAGAAAAAGCCTATGATACTACATGGAAGTATGGTATTTTAAAAGATCTGTTTGATATGGGGTTGAAAGGCAATATGCCAAATTTTATTTCGAATTTTCTATCTAACAGACAATTTATTGTTAGAGTAAATTCAACCATGTCTGATCTGTATGATCAAGAGATGGGTGTCTCTCAGGGCAGTATTTTATCTGTTACATTATTTAGTCTTAAAATCAACAGCCTTGTTGAAGTTTTAAAAAGTAATATTGAAGGTTCATTGTATGTTGATGACTTTTTAATATGTTATAGAGGCAAAAATATGAATAACATAGAAAGACAATTACAGTTATGTCTTGGAAGAATTGAAAAATGGGCCTCGGAAAATGGGTTTAAATTTTCCACTTCAAAAACGGTCGGGCCCCCAAGGGTGACTGGGGAATAGAAGTATGGTCACCATTGGTCTTCCTCCGACCGGCAGTAAAACCCGTGCTAAAGTGGGGCGTCCGTTTGGCTGTGCGGGATGTACAAATTTGCAGCCACGTCCGGTCAGAATGGGGACGTTAAATCCGATGCCTCGTGTAAAGAGAGTGCCACGCTCTTTGCACGTTAAGAACCCTTGCAACAACTCTTTGAGGGGTCCGTAGGTGACCTGTTGCAAGGCTAAATTGCTGTCCCTATCCAATATACCCTCATTTCCCGTGGCAGTCCAAATTTCTCCGACCTTAATCCCTTAATATATTACAGAACCTACCTATTGTATTTATTGTGAACTTGTTCTCGTCCTGAATATGCATGAAATATTTGCCACTGGACGTTAAGCAACCAACAATCAATCAATCAAATCAAAAACGGTCGGGATGCATTTTTGTAACAAAAGGAAATTGCATCTTGATCCAGAACTCACTTTGTACGGCAACCCAATTAAAATGGTTGATGAAACCAAATTTCTTGGGTTAATTTTCGATAAAAAGTTAACCTTTCTACCCCATATCAAAATGTTAAAATCGAAATGTTTAAAAGCATTAGATATTTTAAAAGTTGTCGGCAGCACCGACTGGGGTGCTGATCGCAACATTTTACTTAATTTATATAGATCTCTAGTTAGATCTAAACTAGATTATGGCTCTATAGTGTATGGCTCTGCAAGGAAGTCCTACATACAGATTCTCGATGCTGTGCATCATCAGGGTTTGCGTCTCTGTCTTGGCGCATTTAAAACCTCACCAGTTGAGAGTCTGTATGTAGAGGCTGATGAGCACTCACTCTCTAACAGACGTTTGAAGCTTGGACTTCAATATGCTGTCAAACTAAAAACCTACTCAGATAATCCTGCCTACAGCTGTGTTTTTAATCCAATTTATGAAGATATTTTTGCAAAACATGAAAATAAAATTCCCCCGTTAGGTATACGTTTAAAACCACATTTAGCTTCTTTTGATTTAAAATCTGTTGCTCAAGTTGAAACTTGCAAATGTCCTCCATGGGAACTTCCCAAACCAAAAATGATATTTGATCTCCGTGAACACAATAAAAATAAAACAAATCCTCTTTTAATTCAGCAACACTATGCTGAAATCAAAGCCAATTATTCAGATTTTTCAACTGTCTATACTGATGGATCAAAAGATGGTGACAGAGTTGCATCTGCTGCTGTCTTCAGGGACAGAGCTGCAACTCTCCGTTTGCCATCTGATGCATCGATCTTTACTGCTGAAGCAGAAGCAATAATTTTGGCTTTGAAATTTATTGCTTCTTCAGATAAATCCAAATTTATTATATGTTCTGATTCACTTTCATGTTTACAAGCTATACAAAATACTAAAATTAAAAACCCAACAATTCTCAAAATTTTATATGTAATGAGGAATTTAAAAATTCTTCTTAAAGAAATATTATTTCTATGGGTGCCGAGTCATGTTGGAATCCTTGGAAACACAGCTGTAGACCTTGAGGCAAAGAATGCCCTGGGTGACCCTTTATCTAACTGTGATATACCATATACCGATTTTAAATCTAATATTAGAGAATATGTTTTTAATATATTGAAAAATGAATGGAGTAAAAAAGATGGTAATAAATTACATGAAATTAAACCTAATTTATGTAAACCTTTCAATAATTTTATGTGCAGAAAAGATCAGTGTGTTATTTCTAGATGTCGTATTGGTCATACTAGAATAACACACGAATATCTTTTAAACAATGAAGTAGAACCACAATGTATACCTTGCAACTGCAAGTATACTATTAAACATGTTTTAATGAAATGTATTGACTTTGCTGATATTCGTAAGAAGCATTTCAATGTCAATAATATGTATGATTTATTTAATAATGTTTCATTTACAAATATTGTTTCATTTTTAAAAGAAGTTGGAATATATTCTAAAATATAAAAATGTTATTATATTTAAAACGATTTAAAATTTTTATCACGTTATCTTAATGTTCATTTTTATTTGTAAATAATCAATTTGCTTTAATCTAGAATTTTAGTTTATTGAAGGACCTTTTGTCTGATTTTAAGAATATGCTTTAAATTGTAAAAAATATTCGAATTAGCTCTCGCCGCGATATAGCCTTGTTGTGCTAATGCGGCGTAAAGCAACCAACAATCAATCAATCAATCGGACAACTACCCATGGACCATAATTACGGAATCATCCACTATCAAAGCTATCACATTAATGAATTACTTCATAGATACCAAGTTTGCTATGCTGCCACAGTATGAGACATTTGTGGACACTGTTTGCCTTGTAGAATCAATCACAGCCATGTTAAATTCTTGAATGTTGGGACATAGTAATTAGTTTTAAATATACTTGTATTAGATGTAACCAGACCCTAAATGAGTAACTTTTTCTAGCTAACTGTAAAAGATGTGACGGAGAAGTTTAGACTGCCACGGAATATGAGGGTATATTTGATAGGGACAGAACGAGTTGTTGCAAGGGTTCTTAACGTGCAAAGAGTGTGGCACTCTCTTTACACGAGGCATCGGATTTAACGTCCCCATTCTGACCGGACGTGGCTGCAAATTTGTACATCCCGCACAGCCAAACGGACGCCCCACTTTAGCAAGGGTTTTACTACCGGTCGGAGGAAGACCAATGGTGACCATACTTCTATTCCCCAGTCACCCTTGGGGGGTTTAAATTCAATAAAGATAAATATTAGATGAAAGTCAGATAAATGAATAAAAGTCAATTGATTTATTTAACAAGGCAACATAGTTTAAAAAGGATTTAGGAGTGAATATTTGTGAAACACTTTGTGGTCAAATTTTTAAATTGTCTTAAATGAATAAGTATTATACATCACATATGATGCATTAGTAGAGTACATTTTCATATAGCGGTAACGAACATTACGCCAGTAAAATAAATTATTTGTTTTACATTGTACATTATGTTATACACTGTGCATGATTTTTACAAAAGTATTATTATTAAATATGTGGAATAAATTGTCCATTTTTATTTTCATTAACATATGTAATAATATATGTTTTGTAATTATGGTCGAAACATTTCCTTATTTTTTAACCTTTTTGATTCATATGAATTGAAAATAAATTGATTGTTAGGTCTTGAATTAGGTATTATGTATTAATTGAATATGACAAATTTGGAAATAAACAATTAGATTTTGTTAAACAAATTCATATTATTTTAAAGATTTTATTGCTGGAATTGCAACCAAAAATTGTACAGTGTTACTCCAAAATGGATCAACATTTTTGGTAAATGACTGCTATTTATAAAAACAAATAGGTTGGAGTATATTAAACAAACTTGATATCTACCTCCCCCCCCCTCGAAAAAAATGTATTTTAACTAAATTACTAATTCATCCTCTCATTCCAACTGGCTCATAAGGATATAATTTTTTTTTTTACCTTGTTGAAAAAAGTAAAATCACAAAAATACTGAACTCCGTTGAAAATTCAAAACGGAAAGTCCCTAATCAAATGGCAAAATCAAATGATAAAACACATCAAACGAAATGTAAACCAAAAATATGACTTGTTTTGTGTGTATCTAATTTAAGTTATTAAGGTCTTTCCTTTCTTAATGGAAAGACCTTACTGTATTTCGTTTGTTTATTATTATTATTATTCTTTTTCCTCGTCCGATTTCAAAGTCAAAAGTCAAAAAAAGTACGCGACAGATCCAAATGATCTTTGGTATTAAGTATCAAGTTAATAAAATCTATCTTGTATTAGGAGCACCAAAGTGTACTATTTACCTTATAGGAGTTATCTCCCCAATTACAAAAATCATTGTTATCGCTACACTTCATAAACTATAAGAGTTACCGGCAAATGGTTTTTTTTTAAATGTTTCTTGCCACATGTCGCAACTTTAAATAATTTTAACCGAAGCGATCCAGTGACTTCTTATAGGAGTTATTTCCCCTTGAATATTTTACTTTTCAATATGCATATGAATCTCATGAACCGTAAGTTATAAAGACCTAGGGTCTTTTGATTTGATTGATTGATTGATTGTTGGTTGCTTAACGTCCAGTGGCAAATATTTCATGCATATTCAGGACGAGAACAAGTTCACAATAAATACAATAGGTAGGTTCTGTAATAGATTAAGGGATTATGGTCGGAGAAATTTAGACTGCCACGGGAAATGGGGGTATATTGGATAGGGACAGAAATTTAGCCTTGCAACAGGTCACCTACGGACCCCTCAAAGAGTTGTTGCAAGGGTTCTTAACGTGCAAAGAGCGTGGCACTCTCTTTACACGAGGCATCGGATTTAACGTCCCCATTCTGACCGGACGTGGCTGCAAATTTGTACATCCCGCACAGCCAAACGGACGCCCCACTTTAGCACGGGTTTTACTGCCGGTCGGAGGAAGACCAATGGTGACCATACTTCTATTCCCCAGTCACCCTTGGGGGATCTTTTGATTTGAAATCATTGGACCATAACTTGAAAATATAGGTCAAGGTCAAATGTCAAGGTCATGTACAAAGAGGCAAATTATGTGTTTTTGGCACTTTTTAAAGAGTTTGATGTGTGTTTTGATGCTTTTGTAGGTTGACATTGACCTTTGACCTTACTACTTGTTAAGTGATCTCTCAAAAGATAAACCCCATGTGTTAAGATATAGTATTTAGGCTTTCTATTCCGTTTTTGCATGATCAAAGTGAATCCGTTCTCTGTGTTAACCAACCAACCAACCAACCAATCAATCAATCAATCAATCAATCAATCAATCAATCAATCAATCAATCAATCAGTCAATCAATCATTGCATGCATGTTTCTGTCTCATGTGTTTAATATGGGGTCCAGGATCTCATTTGTTTCTTTTTCGCTTGTTTCAAGAGACCATATCCCACATGTTAAATTAACTAACCAACCAACCAACCAACCAATCATTCAATCCATAAACCAACCAACCAACCAACCAACCAACCAATCATTCATTGTGTGCATGTTTCCGTCTCATGTGTTTAATACGGGGTTCCAAGATTTCCTTTGTTTCTTTTTTCGCTTGTTTCAAGAGACCCTATCCCACGTGTTTAATCAACCAACCAATCAACAAATCAATCAACCAACCAATTAATTAATTAATCAATCAATCAATAAACCAACCAACCAACCAACCAATCAATCAATCATTCATTGTATGCATGTTTCCGTCTCATGTGTGTAATATTGTATTTACATCTCTTCTGAAAAAAAAAAATCCACATGCTTGTTATCAGATGTTCTGGGAAACTACATGTCCAATTGACCCCAAAATTTGCAGTCAGCAGGGTATACATGCATTACATCTTCATAAAACAACGTGGTGCAGATATCTCTCAAGAATTCTAGAGAAAAGAAATTGCAATGCCGTAAAAATCGCTTGCTAGTTCCGTAAATCTCAGTGAAATCCTACAATAAAATGTCCGCTCCTAGATTGAAATACAAATCTGTGTTACAAACTGCTGCTGAAAAATGTACATTGTATGAAAATAATCGATAAACTTGTTTTAAAGTTACACAGGATCAATTAAATCCAAAGCATGCACTGCTCGTGAACTGTGATCGAAACGTCAATTACCTACAATGACAAAAGAAATACATTGTGTGTATTCCGTCGCTATACATGTTATCTGTCCAACGTCTCCACCTAAAAAGAAATAAAAATACTAAGTTTTCGCTATTATAAAGCTTCGTCACGTGACGCCACAATCTGGCGCGAATGAAAAGACGCGCGCGGGACCTAAAATAGAATAAAAACTTTCCAAACTAAATATAGAAACTTAACCAACACACTAATATGGACCCTTTAAAGAAAGAAAGAAAGAAACAAACAAACACACACACACATATCAATCAATCATGTTTCAGAAGGGGGGAAAGACCGTTTACAATTGCTTTTTTAAAGCAATTGATTTATATTTGTTATTGTTATCAGTACATGAGTATAAAAAAGTATGTTGGAAAAAATATGGCATTTTCTTGCAGTAATATTTTGTATTGAGGTGATTTATGATTGAATATAAACCTGTGATTTTATTTTACCTGTCTGTAACTTTAAAGAAAAGATACAAATGAATGTTCAATTATAAAATTTATAGTTATGTTGTTTCTTCAATAATAAACAAAATATTTACTTTTTCATTTGAATATTGCCTTTTTATCTGATTTACTACTATTTTGCTTGAAAAAAACGACAAATGTTAAAGTGATGTTAAGGTTAAACAATTAGTACACAAAAATGAGAAGTTGTTTGTTAATAAAAAGCTGTATAGAATTATCAAATAATAAAAACACAACATAAACTACAAAATCAATCTGTCTGGTTTCTCTCTCGTAAAATTTACAACTACCTAATGGTATGCTTGAACAAACAAATATCATGTGACATTATGAAGGACAGGTACAAACTCTTTACCCATTATTAGAAGGAACACTAGCTAATTGATAAAAACCTCACAAAATTAATTATAAGTATGTGACAATCATCAAGAAAGTAACAGTTGAATGCATACATTGATTGATTGATTGTTGGTTGCTTAACGTCCAGTGGCAAACATTTCATGCATACTCAGGACGAGAACAAATTCACAAAAAATACAAAAGGTAGGTTCTGTGATAGGGGCGTCCGGGGTTAAGGTCGGCGAAATTTAGACTGCCACGGGAAATGAGGGTATATTGGATAGGGACAGAAATTTAGCCTTGCAACAGGTCACCTACGGACCCCTCAAAGAGTTGTTGCAAGGGTTCTTAACGTGCAAGAGCGTGGCACTTTCTTTACACGAGGCATCGGATTTAACGTCCCCATTCTGACCGGACGTGGCTCAAATTTGTACATCCCGCACAGCCAAACGGACGCCCCACTTTGGCAAGGGTTTCACTGCCCGTCGGAGGAATACCAATGGTGACCATACTTCTATTCCCCAGTCACCCTTGGGAGCTGCATGCATACAAAATGGACTTATACAGTAGACAACTTAAAATGGAGGTTGTAGATATCATACACCCTTACTGTGATTTACAAAAAGTAACATTTACTGTTACTGATATTAAAAATATTCTTCTCTCGGCACACAGGTATTATACGTTTGAACCTCATCTGATATTTTTGAATGTTCTTTATGTATTCTTGATAATTCATACATGCCTTTTTTTTTTAGAAAAAGGTATATGTATTACATCTTCATTTAAACAAGTTCACTGACACTCAGTATTATCATATGAATATTTCAAATTCAGATTGATTGCATATATAATACTATATGATGAACAATTTATGATGGTAACTTGGTATGTATTTTCAATCATTATTATATATTTGTAGGTTGGAGCTTGCATATAAGGATGCAGTAAAAGATGTTAAGATCTACCAGAAATGTGATATTCTTCTTCTGAACTTATACTTGTTTTATAAGTAAGTAATGTAGAAGTTAAGGGATCTTTTTCATATAAAAAAATGGCTCAAGTTTGTTATAACAACAAATTAGCGAAAAGCACAAAAAATCATATTCATGTTTTCATCTGGCATTGAGATTATTTCTGGCACAAACACAAATCAACCATTTCATGTTTGTTTTGGTGAGTTAAATTTTCTGTATTTAAAAATGATATGGGAAACACTCCAGTATTTATTCTTATTGAAACAATGGAAGCAAACACCGTAAAAACATCAAGTTAATTGCGTAAGGGAGGAGATGAATACCGATGTCTTCGAATTAACTTTTAACCCAAGGACGGCATTGGCTTACATTGACCACTTAATTCAATGAATAGAAAATGCCGCATGTTCACTACTTCCGGTTAACATGCTTCGGAAGTAGGGAAGAAATATAGTAAAATATACTTGAAGCAAAGAAGCAATGGTCAGAATGATAGTTTTACTCTATAAAATTGCCTGGTAACTCGTTCCTCCCCGCTAAAGATCAATATTACGGGTAAAATTGATTTAACCTTGAACTAAATAAAAGATGTAAAAGGCACTTAGAAGATAAAATTTACTCAAATTTGAAATTGAAAGGTCTCATTATCTTTATTTTAGTTAACTTGTTTAAAAATAGTTTACTTTAAATCTTAATACTTTTTAAATAATGACTTACCTATTAGTTTCAAAATTCAAAATTGTATAGCAATCATTTAATTGATGTTATGCCAACGTGGCTTTCTTTGTCAGCATTTAATTAGAAATTACCAAATATGGTTATTGTCCGAAATAAGGTCAAAATGTTGTATAAGTAAATGTCCCATATATGATAGAGAGGTCACTTTTACATTGGTTATAATAAATAATCTTTAAATGACCGGATAACTGTTGGCCAATTTGTACATGTATTTGATAATGTCGTCCAATTTAAGTTTTTTATGTTTAGATTTGTAAATGCAAATTACCTGCTCCAAGTTTGGTGTTTACACTGAAGCTTGGCATCCCCTTAGCCTTTGGTTTACTAGGGTCTCTATGTTGGGAATCATAAGGAACTCGGTTCAATTCCATACACGAGCTGCATTGAACATATAAATACCCCGACAAAACACATTTCATTTCTCCTTTCACTAATTCGTTCGTAAAAAGAAGAGGACCCATGTTACAGTTTGCAGAACTTTAAATTGTCTAAAAGAAAGGCCCATTCAACGAATCGTCTCCTAGAGGACGAAGTGCGTGATGTATTGACTTTCCTACTTTCAACCAATCTTCCTATGCCGGGGCAACAAATTTCACATCCAGTTGCATCCAAGTCACATACATGATTTCCACAGTCATAATTGTGTTCAATCTCAATTGTCTCCACATAGCGAAGAGACGTCAATCGGCGTACTTTGTTTGGTAAACCGTCCTCGTCTGTCTCGGCAGCCGATCGAGTCATCCATATTTGTTTACCTTAACTTCTATTTCCGGATTGACAAAATATAGATTTTGTAGAAATAATGAGCATTTACTTAATTGTTAAATAATTTAATTTTGGATGTAACGCGTCTTCTGATTGGCTGACGTTGTTTTGTTTATCAGCTCATAGACATACTTTTGTCATGTGACCGTGACGTCATCAATGTTTTTTCATGGTTTACTACGGTTTAAAATGGAATTTAGAATTAAATTATAAGAAATGACTGTAATATTTTTTCTGTCTATTCGAAATAACATAAAAAATGAAGTACACACTATAAAATAACCCGCTACGCGGGTTATGCAGTGTGCACCACATTTTTGATGTTATTTCTTCATAGACAGAAAAAATATAACAGTCATTCCTTAATGAAAATATACTTTAAGTAAGCCTTTCTGACATGGAAGGCATCATTTTAAAAATAATAGTTATACTTTCGTTTACTAGGCGTAAAATACCGAGGTGTTGAGAAAATTGAGACCTCGATAAACTCCGGAATCCTTTATTATGCGTCGGATACCTTAATTATAAAAGCTTCGACTTTAATAGTATAGATTAAAAAATATAAAAACATTTCCAACAAAATGTTTCTCCAAATTATGCCACTCTTCATGGCACATAAAGTCATTAGCTGTTCCCTCATAACCATCATCATTATGTTATTATTCCACTTTTTGTGAGGGAAAGGAGGGGGTCGGTAAAACATTAAGTTATTCTTTTTAATTGTCTTAGGCAACAATTTCTAAGGGTGTTGTCTCACATTCTGATTTTGTTTATTTGTCAGATTAATACTTATTTGAAAAATATAGAACAAACATTTCATGTAAACGTAAAGTGATTATTTTAACTACTATGTATAATAATTTCCTTCTTATTAGGTTTCGTCATTTTCGACAACAAGCTGGTAGCTCAAGAACTAAACTGAAGCAAGTGATCCGCTAGTTGGACCTCAGTATACTGAACTGGATCCAGGCATCATTCGTAAAATGAATGAAAAACTTAGGCGAGACTGGTATTTTAATGGCATGCTGTGATAAAATGTACATGTAACCATTTTTTTTATCATCAATTTTTTCCCTTATGAATCTGAGATTAAAAAACAACTAACTTGAAGTGTGATGGATTAGTGGGTTTTAACATTTAAATTTGGACTTTTTTTCTCATAGAGAAAACAAATGTAAGTTTTTTCACTCAACTCAAAATTAGATTAAAAAAAAATGTTTTAAAATAAATTTTTAGATGATAAATTATAGCAACCCCTCCTATTGTTATACATGTATATTCCTGGCTTATTATGATTTTAATTATTTAAGTACTTAAAACAACGTACATCATATACAATATGTCTCATCCATCTGGTTCTCATTAGGCAGTAGAACACTGCAATTCAAAGGAAAAGCTTCCAGGGGCACATTAATGAGTAAGATTAGTAAAGAGTTCAACATTACTTGTAACTGCAAGTTAATGAGGGCAGTTAAAGAAGAAAGAAGACATAATTTCAGCTTGCAACTTTTAGAGGGAACATCAACTGCAAACATAAAGGCAGAGTGCCATAGGTCAAAGATATATGTGCTACCTGATGAACGAACAAGTACATTTATGAAATATTGACAGCTCACCTCACAGGTCAATTCACATCATGGAAAAGTACAAAATGGTTCACACTAAATTTTGTAAACCTTGTACCTGCATGTCCTTCACTGGATGTTTTTTGTTAAGTTATGTGTTAGTTGAGGAATTTTTTTTGATAAGATTTACCTTCAAATATATTGACCTTGACAGGTTGATATCAATTAACAAAAAACTTAAAAATTTAACAGGCATGAAAGTAAGCTGTTTTATGATGAAACTCATTTTAATGGCCCGGCACCAAAGTTATCGGGACCATGGACACCTCTTCAGGGATTTAAAAATTCACTAGCCCGACGCCCGGGACTAAAGTCTTTACGCCTCGGGCGATCAAAACTAACCCAATATGCCCGACGGACTAGTAATAAAAAATTCTTGGCGTTTCCAAAATAGAAAATGCCTTCACTATTCTATCTAAGCCAATAAGATTCAATTACGTCATCCAGGATTCCAAGAATTTGAACTGGTTTGTAAACGTCCTGCTGTACATATTTAAAAAAAGAACAAAAAACTCTGGAAAATAGAACAAATAACTCATTTCTAATGACGAGATTTTCAAATAACGGTACTGGGGTATGATCGGTATTGATCTGTTTTATCGGACAGCTGTTGATCACAAAACCTATAAAATGCAACCAATAACAAGTTCTAAATATTTCAATGTAGTACGGGCACGCGAGGATTTTCGTCAGTTTAAAAAAAAAAAAAAAAGCCAAATACAACCGGGAAAAGCGGAATAAAAAATTAATATTGTACCCGAAGGAAAAATTCCCCTGGACAAGGTCGGCTGATTATTTTATCAGTATATGGCATGCGTTGCATTCCTATATCACATCAATTCACATTTAAATAACCAGGTCAAGGTAAACAATGACAGTTACTGTTACTATAGTAACCAAATTTCTCTACTCCACCAGGGTGAATTACAAAATATTGTTGAAATGAAATATGAATTGATTGAAATCAAGTGACCTTATAATTATTGTAACTGCATCAATGAAGTCAATGTCTAGTTATTGAAATAGACACAAGACATGCAAAGTTTATCGGAAGGCCTTTGTAGTATGTCATAAAATTTGAATTAAACATATTAAGATTGCTGGTGTAGTTATAATTGTCTACAAAAGTCCTGTATTATTATATTAAGAAAATATTTGGTCATATATATTTTTTATAGATCCATAGTAGTTCTGATACAAGTGATGAGGATCATATAGCAGGTGGAAGCAATACAAATCCCGAACAGGTATATACATAAAATTAGCTTTTTCACAATTAAATGAACTAGTTACAGCTGACCTGGCATGCCTGGTGGCCGCGATTTTTTTTGAAATATTTTTGTTCAAATCTACTTGGCTTCTTTTCTAAAGCTGATTAGTGGACTTTGAGCAAACTTGAAGATTATCAGCCTACGGATGTCTTAATTTCAAAAATTAAATTGATAATTCCTGTGGACCATCAAACATTACAATAAGAACATCTATAGGTAAAATGCACTTATTTGCTATTTTGTCATACTAAGTGTATTATTATTTGTTTTAGATCATGAAGATATTTGTAATGATTCTAATTTTGTTCTCTAGTCATACCCTCTCCTGATTAACTGATATGACTGCTGTTTACTAAAATGGGAAATTTGTGTAAATTACTTCAGGAATATCAGTTAAAAATCAACAGATCCAATTTGACTAAAATTAAGTCTAAAAAGCCTTCATATAGATCTGAAAATTGTAGGATTAAACTTCATTTAATATTATGTGTAGAATACCAAAATGTGTTCAAACGTGCTTTAGTGCTAAAAGGCTGTCATAGCCGAACAAAAGAACCTGCGGAAAAATCACTAAGATCTTTTTCTGAGTCCACTTTGCCATTTTGAAACAAACTAACGGGAGACCTTATGGAAAAGTCATTAAAAACTCTTCTTGTGGAAAATTCACTTTGTCTTCAGGTGAGCTATACAGGTTTCTAGAAGCCTGCCTCTGATTTATCCCCCTGCAGCCGTCTTTGAATTGGCCACAAGCCCGACGACCCAGGCTCGTAAAATCATGGTCAGGCTTTCAAATTGTTTCTAATATGAGAAAGTTACAAGACAGTTAAATGTTATGAATATTGTTTAAACTGTATAAAGTTGGAAAGTGTTTTGTGAAGACTGTTGCATGATGCATATGTACCAGTATTGGCAATCATACCACATCTTCTTATTTTTATAATAATTGTACTTGTCTAATCTATAGTAAGCTGTTAACACAGAGACATGTTTTGCCTATTTGTTATTTTGATAATGCAAGTGTTACAATTATAATAGAAATACATTAACATGTTTAACATGTAAGTAGTATTCAAAGACAATGAACCATGAGTCCATGACTGATGGTACAGGGTTTATCAATCTCCATGGAAATGAGATGTGCAAATGCTTATACAACTGCTAACCAAATACTGTACCATTGACTTTTCATAAGTCGTTCCCTTTAAACAAACTTTAACACAAATTCAATTTCTAAGTCAATGAAACCACAATGAGGGGTTGGGGTTATATAATATCCATGGAAATGAAACTTTTAAATACCAATATGTTCTCATACCAAATAGCTTTGACTTAAGATTACTGGTAATCTTAAACTGACATAATCATAATAATCACAAACTAATTCATGTAAACTAAGTAAAAGTTTCAAAGTCAATAGATCATGCATATGACTGAAGGGTAAGGACCAAATATCCTCTATGGAAATGAGACGTACTAATGCTTCTACATCTGCAGGCCAATTATCATTAACCTTCCACTATTGGTTTCCCTAATACTAACCTAATCAAAAGCTTATCAATGAAATTTCAAAATAACGTATGTTTCCAAGTAAAAAGAGCATGATTGAGGGGGCGGGCCAAATAATCTCAATGGAAATTAGAAATGACAACGTTTATACAACTGCACACCAAATATCATTGACCTACCACTATATTAAAATTAACATGTCAAAATTATAATAGAACAATAACAAAATGTTATAATAATAGAACAATAACATAATGTTATTATAATAGAACAATAAAATGGTGGGATCTTTGAAAGTACAGAGAGAGCCACGTCATATGTACCAAAGAAACACATAAAGTCACACGTACAAAACACACAAGCAAAAATGAAAGATAATACAAACACATTGACGGGATGTTTAAGTACCGAGCCACGTCAAATGGATATCACAGAAAACTGACCAAACAGTAAGTGATATTAATAATAGAACAAAGACAAATAAAAGAACAATATCACACGTTATTAAGATGATAAGCAACGTCAGTACGCAGAATCTATACATCAAGACCATCATGTATTATTTTTGAAGTTGATAAGGAATATTTATCAACAAGGTCTTGGTACCTTCCGATGAACTTTTTTTAGAAAAAGGACGAGACGTTCTTTGACATACCCCTGGTTCATCAACTTTCTACTCAGACACTGGTGCAACAGAAGCTTTATCAGGATGTAGAATACCTTATATAAAGTTTTTGATATAAACATTTTGTTTAGGGTTTTACTGTGGAGTCTTATTTTTTGCACTGAACATTGCCATATAGTTTGTTGTTGATTATTTAAGACATTCACAACTACAATGTTTTGTAAAAACATATAATTTTATATAACTGAGATAGAAGCTTATGTATGCATTAGGAAACAATAACATCTGAAAAATATTTAGAGTTTTAATTTAATAATAACTGATTTAATGACAGCAAAATGCAATAATTGCATACAAGACAAACATCCACCCCCCCATACCCCCCCCCCCCCCTTCCCAACATTTTAAACTTATACACATTTAAAGAAGATAAAAATGACAGACATATGTTTTAATTTTTAAAAACATAACTCCTGAAACCGGGATTATTGTACTCCCGTCGGAGGGTACATATATGTGGATCTCACGCATGTCTTTAGAATACCGATAAAAGCATAACATAGAAAGTTCAAACTGCTGTCTCGTGAAGATGTGTATTGATTATAATTACTGCGCAGTAAGTAGTGAAATTACCACTGTCCTGCTAGATATGTTAAAGTATATTCTTATGCATTTTTTATGTAACAATTTTTTTCATTGCCAAAAAGTTAACGTCAAATCCACAGTTGACCAGTCGTAACTAAGGAGGGACCCGCCATTTTTAATTAATTAGATCAACAAATGTCAATTACTACAATATTATCGAAAAAAAACGACGTCTACCTAATAATCGCCGTTTTGATGGGATTTTATCCAAATTTGAATCGTAGAGGTAACGGAATTACCTTCAGTTTGTAAGTTTTCATTTGTATGACGTCATGTTTTGCATTAGAATCGGAATAACAGTACTGTAGTTGAAGATTTGCCACCGTAAAACTGCATTTGCGACAATTGACGGTGGCAACTCTTCAACTACAGAACTGTTACTCCTTAATTAAAACGGCCTTTTATCTTTTTTGCAATTTTATTATCATAATCTCTATATATTTCCTTTTTTGAAAAAGCTGATAACCACAACATGAGATTTTAGTAAACGAAATATAGTTTTAAAGACAATGTATTCAAGTGATCCATATATTACACATTTCGGACATGTACATTCAGTTTGCATTATGGATAGAAATTTTGGCAGAGAAAAATTATATCGTCATCAAAGTCCGACAAGTGCTTGGGGTCAAATGATTGTCTGAAACCATGTACGTTAAATTTCTATGGCGTACATTCAAATAATACATGGATATTAAATATTACATATCTCTATATAAATCCCACAGAGTTCCTAATATCAGCCAATCAAACTGCAGCCTCCAATTTCAAAGGCATTACGACAAAACTCAATGGTCTTTAAATTAAAACAGAAAGAAGATTGGAGTATTGTCAGGTCCTTTTGATCAAATCATGTAATATGCATTTTACACTTGTATATGCAACAACAATGTATAATAACAAAATCTCTTCTGAATACATAACTGTTTTAATATAAGATCATTTGGTGTTTGACCATAATATTGTTTAACAGAATTCTTAGACAGGTAATATAATTATGATTCAACAGTGTCATGATTTGGTAGGTTATATTTATAATTTGAATAGTTTTTTTTAGTATTGTAGTATTGTGGAGCGATTATCTAAGTCTTTTGAAACTGATGTTTAAAGTACATTACATCATCGATTTTACTTGTTCCATGCATACAAAAAGAGAAAAAAGTTGAAATTATGCATTTTTTGGTATTTTTTTTTAGAAAATTGATTTAGTTGACATGCAATATTAACTAAAATGAAACTTTAACCAAGTTATATCAATGTTTTATATGTTGTATTAAGTTTTTTGAACATATTTTAAGGTCTGAAAACACGCTTGTATCCAAAATTGTTCAGGCAACTGAACAAAAAGAACCCCTAAACAAAGACTAAATCGGCACAACACTGGAGATGCCCAGTATGTCAAGTATGTATTGAAACCGAGAATTACTTGAAGGAACAGGTTCATTATGTTGATTAAAGGTCTGCTGAAGTTAAATTCCACTGTGACATTTGTCCATATACTAGAAGCTGATGACGAAATTGAGATTGAGACTAATAAATCAGGAAAATTTTTCATTGAATGAGAAACTGAATGCTGGTACAGGTGATATCACTCCTGAAACACTTACTAATGATTCGGGGGAATACCTTTTTATGTTGACCTACTTTGGTTTTGCACAAAACGTATATGAAGAAGGCATCACAAGTAATCCCTGAACATTTCCTTGAAATACGGCATATGTCTGAGAATATCCGTAAGCGTACGAAGAGTGACAAGAACCTGTTACAGATTATGCATGCAAGAACACAAGTGAAGAGACTATCTACTGAATTGTTTTTCAATGGATTTTACAGAAAGGTGTAAAGCCGAGCTGGCTCAGGGAAAGAAAATCTACAGTAGAAACTTTCAAAAAATCAAATGTAAAATATCACATGTATGTGACGCAATCGTCAACTGTTACAGCGGAAATCATTCGTCGTGTAAAAAACATTCATTTTTATGAGATGGTTTACAGAAAGTATGGCTTAGAGGAAACTACCAAAACATTCTATTTTATACAACATCTATATAACTTTTAATCATCAACACTTAAAAAATGGGAAACAAAGCGAAGGAAGTCAAATAGAATTGCTGCTTGCAGAATATAATATGGTTCAGGTAGACACAGCTGAGCGCACAGCACAGTACATAAACTCACTTCCTAATGCAGAAAATCAGATCAAGGAAACACAAAATTAGTTCGAACAAATGACAGATAAACAGGAATCTACTCGCATTCCACAGCCATATAAATTTCCCAATGTTAAGCCTACTCCACGAGGACCTCTTTTCAGTGCATTCATTAAAAATGTCAACTCTACACCATTTCACCTTGAAATGGAAGATAAAACAGTCGATAACGGTGCATTCGAAGGTATTTGACAGTCTTATCACATAAGAGTTTACCAGATACTTTCTACTACTGACCGTCTCGCAAGTTTGAACGACAGACCAGAATTTTACACACTATGGAAGTCTACATTTTTTCCTTTTGTGCTGTACAAGAGCTTAGTGTAATCACCAGTCAGGAACAAGATCTATTGATAAAGTGGTTAGGACCGGAATCAATTAAAAATGTCAAACCCGGCAATAACAGGTAAAGATGACACACAACTACAAGTGAACAAAACAGAAGACACTACATCATCCACCAAATATAATGACTATACTACTCTTTTGTGTCTCAAGATTTGGACGCAGAATCAACAAAAATGGAAAATATATCTTTCATGGGTCATCAATTATTTACATACAATGTAATTATCAACCATTTTCTAAAGTGTACGAAACCCTCCACAATCCCTTAAAAAGTGTACAACCATATTTAGATTTCAAAACAATAAACAATTATTCTTAATAAAAAGAATATCCTGTCTATTATAGTTTAGTTTAGTTTAATATAGAAATTTGCATTGAAAATAAACTGACACATATCTGACTGTTTTATTTGATGACATCTATCTGTGATGATTGTGTTATGTCAGAATAAAGAGTATAAAGATACCATCTGGTTGTTTTGTTGGTTTAAATGAATGGGATCGATGCATTTACACGCAGATTATGATTGATTGATTGTTGGTTGCTTAACGTCCAGTGGCAAATATTTCATGCATATTCAGGACGAGAACAAGTTCACAATAAATACAATAGGTAAGTTCTGTAGTAGATTAAGGGATTATGGTCGGAGAAATTTAGACTGCCACGGGAAATGAGGGTATATTGGATAGGGACAGAAATTTAGCCTTGCAACAGGTCACCTACGGACCCCTCAAAGAGTTGTTGCAAGGGTTCTTAACGTGCAAAGAGCGTGGCACTCTCTTTACACGAGGCATCGGATTTAACGTCCCCATTCTGACCGGACGTGGCTGCAAATTTGTACATCCCGCACAGCCAAACGGACGCCCCACTTTAGCACGGGTTTTACTGCCGGTCGGAGGAAGACCAATGGAAACCATACTTCTATTCCCCAGTCACCCTTGGGGGACGCAGATTATGTACAAGGGATTACACTGAATGCAAGCAATCAAGCAGCTAGCATGAACAACATCTATATATAATATAAAGTGTAGCCTACATTTTTTGCAAGTTTATGTCTATTAATAAAATCTTATTATCACAGGCATCTAGTTACAATAGAGTGAAAGATATTAATTATTCAAGTTTTCATTGGGCGACTAAGTCCAAGTTTATGATTCATCAGTTTTTGGTGTTTTAGTAGCTGGTATCTGGTAGGAAACACCTCATTACAAATACCACAGGTATTTTGTCTTGGAGCTTGGGGTTTCCTCTGAGTTTTGGAGCCATGTATGAACCCAGCGGAAACGAAAAAAATCCGGAGAAGAAAAAAGCGTACTTTAAAAATGTAGGTTTTGTTAACCCCCTCCCCTAAAGTGTATGTTCTGTACACTTTGGAAAATGGTTGATAATTATGGATGACCCCTAACATATATGTCCAAATGTGACCTACCAAATCAGACTTATTATTACCGAGTTTGTACTAACATGAGCAACACGACGGGTGCCACGTGTGAAGCAGGATCTGCTTACCCTTCCTGAGATCACCCCCAGTTTTTGGTGGGGTTCGTGTTGCTTAGTCGTAAGTTTTCTATGTTGTGTTTTGTGTGCTAATGTTTGTTGGTCTTTTTCTATTTTAGCCACACCGTTGTCAGTTTATTTTCGACTTGTGAGTTATCTCTCTCTGTTATCTTGCTCCTCTATTTAATTAAGAAATATTCTAAAAAGATATTCAATGTATCAATAAGTTAGTACATTGTAGAGATGTCCATTTATCTTGTGAACACTGCTATATCCTCTGGAAGAAAGAACTCAAATTAAGGAGATTTTTCAACTTTACCAGTGGCACTTGACTTAGATTTCCTTTTAACACGTTTTCGTGCTTTGACATGTTCGATGGCAGTGTCTTTTCTAATTCTTCTACGTTTTGTTGAAATAAATTAATTTTCTTCTTAGCATGTGCTTCATTGGTGAAGTGAATGTCGGGTTTTTCAGACACTTCAAGTGATGACATAAAGTTTGTGTACTATTTGCTTATAATCTAGGTCATAATTACTGTTGACGATGTCCACTGCGTTAATTAACACACTATATCATTCGTCAGTTGACCGGTCTGGTGTTGAAACAGGTTCATTTGGAGAGAAAATTGTATTTAATTTATCACTTATCTGACTGCAGCTTGGTGTAAAACTACTACACTTCAATATTTGTTAGGGACTAGATTCTTGTGCGTTAACCTGGTGATATTTCTTTATAAAAGCTTAAGGTTGCTGTTTTTTTTGGGGGAGGGAGGGGATTACAAATATACTGCATTTTTGGTTAAATCAATAGATAACAACAACTAAAATTGCATACAATGAAGACAAAGATAGTGGCGAGGGTAAGAACCATCATCAGGCAGAAAAGAGAGACACCTGTATAAAGTCAAAGACAATGATCAGGAATAATGATGTGCTCTTTTGTAGCAAATATTGAGGCTGCCTACACTATGTTTCCACACACTTACCAGTATAATTACATTACAGTTTAGTCACTTCCAACAGAAAATTCACATGTTAAAATCTGCATTAAAGTTCCAAAAATTATGGATAGTCTTATTTTTTGTACTGATTGATTGTTGATTGCTTAACGTCCAGTGGCATATATTTCATGCATATTCAGAACAAATTAACAATAAATACAAAAGGTAGGTTCTGTAATAGGGGCGTCCGGGATTAAGGTCGGAGAAATTTAGACTACCACGGGGAATGAGGGTATATTGGATAGGGACAGAAATTTAGCCTTGCAAGAGTTGTTGCAAGGGTTCTTAACGTACAAAGAGCGTGGCACTCTCTTTCCACGAGGCATGGGATTTAACGTCCCCATTCTGACCGGACGTGGCTTCAAATTTGTACATCCCGAACAAGCCAAACGGACGCCCCACTTTAGCAAGGGTTTTACTGCCGGTCGGAGGGAGACCAATGGTGACCATACTTCTATTCCCCAGTCACCCTTGGGTTTTTTATGTACTGAACCAGTAAGCGGCAACAGTAATATTATTGGGGTAAATCCTATTTTGAACAACACAAACACGATTATAGAACTAGTAGCATTGAGAAACTAGGTATTACATATTAAGAATATAATCTGAATAGATGATTAAAACATTTCAATTGTATGTCTGTACATCCCGCAATGCCATACAATACTAATTTCTTACCTATCAGCAGCAGGTCGAAGTGACATAAAATAAGTTTAATCCTAGGGAATTAATCCCTCACTTATTTTTTTTTAATCTTTAATCACATCCCTCAAGTATTCGTTAATAGGATATCGTGTAATTATACCTCATGAATGAAGTATGTAGGCCAGAAAGTAACAATACAATAAGTCACAATTATTTTTTGAACGTCACGCAGGTAATGGAAAATAAATTTGTTGTTTACAGTATTGTGTGCAACATAAACTTTTTATAACTCCTCATCCGGAAATAATTCCAATGAGTAGGTGTTCCATAATTGGAAGTTAATACGTATAGAAGAAGAAGAGGTACAATTGTACTAATTTATATAATGTTCGACTTCCGGTAACGGCGACCCTCAGTAAATGTTGCGACAAATAAGAAATTGTTCACAAGCACGAAAGCCACCCCATAGCCTGTAATTAGAAACATTTCGATGTAGTAAATAAGGCAACGGCAAGCACCACTAATGTTCAAATCAAGATGCAGCTAACGACTTGCTCGAAGCATGTGACCTATCACTAGAAAGTGTTTTCAAAGATTATCCAAAAGAATGTTTACCAAAAAAACTTGTCATCTTCACATGTAAAGCTAAAGAATTCAAGCAAAAAAATTGACGATAACACTTGTGTGCCTCAAGCTAATATGGCGGCATTTAAAGTTCCTGCTCAGAAAATTTACCCATACATTAAGGGCCTGTCTATTTTATACAATGAGATCTAGTGCAAAATGGATTACTTCCAAGTCAGTTGGTATGATGAACCCATTTCCTGGAGGAAAAACAAAGCGGGACAAAGTCTATTTGTATTGAGATCTCTTCAAAAGACATACCCCCCCCCCCCCCCCCAAGGGTGACTGGGGATTAGAAATATGGTCACCATTGGTCTTTGGTGAAACCCTCGCTAAAGTGGGTCGTCCGTTTGGCTGTGCGGGATGTACAAGTTCGCAGTCACGTCCGGTCAGAATGGGGACGTTAAATCCGATGCCGCGTGTAAAGAGAGTGCCACGTTCTTTGCACGTTAAGAACCCTTGCAACAACTCTTTGAGGGGTCCGTAGGTGGCCTGTTGCAAGGCTAAATTTCTGTCCTTATCCAATATACCCTCATTTTCCCGTGGCAGTCCAAATTTCTCCGACCTTCCTCCCGGACGGCCTCTATTACTGGACCTACCTATTGTATTTATTGTCAACTTGTTCTCGTCCTGAACATGCATGAAATATTTGCCACTGGACGTTAAGCAACCAACAATCAATCAATCAATCAACGAGAACTCTGGCAGACCACAAGCAGTTACAAAAGATGGATTAGAAAGATATAGCATACACTTTCCAAATTACAAGATCAATCAATCATTCTGTAAGTTTTCAATTTGAGATGTTATAGAAAAGTTGTATGACAATCCACAAATTTAGCACTGCTATATATTAATAACCAGCATTCTTCCTGAGTAGATGACCGCAAATCTTTTATAAGTGTTTAATTTATAGAAGGATAAAATAATACGTGTCAGACATATGCATTGCTTAAAACCATTCTATTCTTCAGACCGTGTATTATATCCTAGATGTGTCTATCGAAAATTCAAGGGGTTGCTGACTTAGTGACATAAATTTCAATTCTGGTGATAATAATTCTATAAAAAAAATATTTAAAACATTAATTTCATTGTATGTTTTCATTTGATAATTCAACACATATGCATTTGTGTATTGCGATAATTCTTTCTGAATCCTATTTATATTAAGTAGCCAATAATAATATTGTTAATGAAAATATAAGTGATAAAAAATTTTATATGACATTCAATGGTTGTAATAAATAATGAATAATTTGTACATATTACCGTATTTATTCTAATTAAAGCACCTACCGAAAATCGTGTGTTCAGAACTTCGACTTCTTATACACGCCCCAATTTTGTAGTTAAAACAAAATTGAAACTTACCCATTACAATATTGCAAAGACATCGACCCGGTCACTCAGAAACGAAAAATCAATAATGCCCGTGTTTTAATCCACTCCGATAATACAACACAAGTGTGTACAAGTTCCAAAAATAGATCTGTCAGTTACACAGTACGCTATTAATGTTGAACGTTATAAACCGGCCTGATTTCTAAACTAATATTGAATAAATTTATACATCAAATGTTATTGTTTTCAGTGACCAGAACTATCATAGTCTGATTCTGTAGCCTCATTGAGGTCAGAATCTATTTCACCCTCACTCTCGCAAACTTCCATGGCTTCTTCGTCGTACGCTAAAACGTTAGTCAACAATGTGTCTTATTACATGGGTGGTCCAAGCTGGGCGATGAACACGTACAGACTTTCCAAGGTAGCTCCAACACTATCTTGCTA
The DNA here is from genome assembly GCF_021869535.1 of Mytilus californianus. Classification (NCBI taxonomy): domain Eukaryota; kingdom Metazoa; phylum Mollusca; class Bivalvia; order Mytilida; family Mytilidae; genus Mytilus; species Mytilus californianus. The sequence goes on from NW_026262739.1 coordinate 384,918, forward strand.
AATGACGATAGGCTGTATAACGGTTTCTCTTTGAAAAGAAAATCTGATTTCTCACTTTGTTTTGTAGACAACTATTTGATAATTCATCATGCACATGTTTTATATGATTTAATTTGTTGATATTATTTTTTCTATATGTTTAAGGAATAAAACCACTAATTAATGGTCCCATTGCTTTCTATGTTAAATTCCTTAATTTCAAGCTTTCACAGCTCTTTGTTTTAAGTTCAAATAAAGTGACACTCATTCCATGTCAAAACAATACTTTCTGGTTACCCTTGCTGGAAAAATCATCATACCTTTAATTGCATATAAGACCGCACTGGTTCCCGGAAGTTCGGAAGTACAAAAACAGGTACTTCAGATCTGAGAATCAGGCAATAAATGCCCTCCTGTTTCAATTTCATAAAACTTTTTTATTATTTGATATAATCATTCCACAAAGGTTCTACAATGGTCCACAGTCATTCAGCTTTCATTTGATACCAAAATTACCCAGATATTTTACAAATTTTAAAAGTTACAGCTATGCGTAGGAACTATTTTGTTTGAAATATGTACTACTTTCTTGTATGTTCTTTCAGACTGGGCCCGAATTAGTGGTTCTATACCTATAACAGCACTTTTGCTCAAATAACAGGATTTCAATGCATCAGTCATGTTCCACAATCATTTCTGAGTATGTTTTTAAAATTTCACTTGTTTATATTAGACGGTTACTGAAAAAAATTGAAAAAACTAAGTCCCCTATTTCTGCTGATTCTCATTACAAAAGTCTTTAAAATTGGATAGTTCACCAGACACATTGATCATCAAAATTGAATGTCTAAAAAGGTTTAAAGTGTAATTTTGTCTCATTATTAGCTCACCGTATGCCTAACCTCATCAAACTAGCCAATAAAATTCTAAAAATATATAATTTAAATTTAAATTAAATTGATTTTAATTTGAAATTTTTGTCAAAAAATGTTAAAGTTCCAGATCTTATGCCAATTTTATTGCCAATCAACTATTTTTGTTTAAATAAAAAGTTGTTAAATGGAAAGAATAATTTATCTTGAGATTTAACTACCATATGTCACTTTAAATCCAATTAATAATCAGCTCTCAGGATGTATTTGCCTCAGCAGGTATAAATTCTAAACCATGTATCAGAACAGAGGTAGGGGTCTAATTTAAGGCTATAATTGTTAAAAAATAAAATATTGTACATATTCTAATGGTTTTTATTGGAGAGTAATAGTTTGACTACAATTTGACAAGCAGAAGAAGTCAGTTCAAGCAGTTTTAAGGGGAATAATGACTCGCAAAAGAAGTAAGTTGTCAAAAATTCATGGTTTCAAAAAGGGTTATGTCCCTTGGAATAAAGGTAAAAAAATTGAATTTATCAAAATATCTAAGAAAAATCAGTTTTGTCGGCATTCTCAAAGTGTCTTTGACCGCAGAGTAAGACAAAGTTCAAATGGTATATTGACAATTGAAAATGTTGATGGAACTCCTGTCGAACAGGTCATCCTTCGGCCAAAGCCCCAGAATCTTAATGTAGTTGACAAGTACATTCAGGCTGCTAATAACTCTTCTGATGCTTGTCCCAATAAATTGTACACTACTAAATATGTAGAATCACTTTTCAATTCTGAAATTAGAAACCATATACTTTATAACTCAGATTGTGAAGGTGACTTAAAATTTGATGTAGAAAATGAAAAACAGTGGGGTTGCGTTTGGCGTGAAAGGTTAAAATGCCAAAAATGTGATTTTGTTAGCAAATATTACAGATAGTATGATGTTGTTGAAACAAACAAAAGAGGTCCAAAGTCAGCAAAGCTGAATATTCAGATTCAGTGTGGTCTGATAACTTCCCCGATCTCAAATAAAAACTTTAGAGATATCTTATGATTTCTAATATGGTTCCACCTTCCTCATCTGGCATGCAAAAGACTGCAAACAAAGTTGCAAAACAGGTAGAGGAATTGAATAAAGCAAGTATGCAAGACATAAGGAGAAATTTGGTTGAGGAAAATAAATTGTGTGGTCTATCTAATGAAAAACTTGTAAGAGTTGAATCGGACTGTCGATATAACAACCCTCTCATAAATAGCGGCACTACACCGTTTCAAGCTGGTACTCAGGTTGTGTGCACAATGTCGGAAAATAATACTTCGACCAAACAAATTGTGTCACTATTTACGGGTAATAAACTCTGTAGTGTTGCTACTAGGTTGAGAGGGAAGGGTATTGAAATTATATGTCCAAATCATGGAGGTGTGTGCACAGCAATTATAGCTGAAGATGCCTCCATTAGTAATGAGGCAGTATACAGTAGTTCTTGTGCAACCGAGATCAGTGATTACTTGAAAATCTCCCATATAACAACTGATGGTGATAGTAAATCATATCAAGGTGTCAAACAAGTTCACGGTATCAATGTTGAAGCACTTCGTGATGTTCGACATTTATCAGCAACTATGAAACGGGCTATTACAAGGTGCACATTTAGTCCGGATCTTTTTTCTGGTGCAAAGAAGGCCAATCTCAAGAATAGATTTGCACTTGATATTAAAGCAAGGTGTGTTGCAGAATTAAATCAAAGCTTTACTGTGCATCAGGGTGAACTGTATAAAGGTTAGCAGCACATGCCTGAAGTAATTAAAACTATAATAGTGTGCTACAAAGGTTATTGTGGATCCTCTTGTAAGGTTAACTCCTATGTGTGTGCTGGTTTGCCTTCAAATCATTGGATAAAGAATTTTATTCCAAACGGTAGCACATGTAGAATGACATGTGATGATGAAGTCAAAGTTGAAAACTGTATAAGAATTTTACTCGGTACCAATAGTTTAAATATTGTACGGTTTCTTACTTCGACACAAAAAAGTGAAGCATTCAATCGTGCACTAAGTCGTTGCAATCCGAAGAATGTGACTTTTTCCAGAAATTTCCCAGGACATGCACATGCTGCAGTTCACATGAGAAATCATAGATTTGCAAATTCTCTTCTCCTGCTCACTAAAGAGCTTGGTGTTAAAATCACAGCACCAAAAGTACTCATGAATCTGAAACAGAGAAATAGGCATGAATTATACATGTACAAATATCGACGCAGTCATGTTGCAAAGTTCAAAAGTGCAATCAGTCGAAACAGAAAGTATCGTTTGCATGCTTCGATACATTATTCGCAGCCTGTATTTTATCGCAAAGGCATGGCTGATCCAAATTATGATAAAAATTGTATGAAAAGAATGTGTGTTACCCATGACAAGCCATATCGAAAGCGACAACCCAGAAAGCATTAATTTTCAGCATGCCCTGTTTGATTGTATAAAATTACTTGTAAATATTGAATATTCTGTATATGGATTGTTAATTTTACTTTTATTTCTACCTTTACAGATTTTATAACATGCAGTCTTTGTACGGTTCGTGCTTTTTACAGCGCAGTGGATAAATTCCACTGCAAACTTGTCGGTCCATATTCACATGATGTGGTTCATAAGATAGGTGCCCAGGGTTCAGTGGGGTTGGTGACATAAATGTGACACATCCATTAAATGTTCTGACAGTTCAAAATTGTTATTGAAGATCATGTATGCAAATCTATGGCTAAGGACAGTTTTTTTCTTCTCTTCCCATGGCATTTTTACAGACAGGGTTGAATATTTTTGCCCCTTCCCTCCCAGATCACTGGTTCAACAGTTGTGTGGACCATGCACTGTAATACTATTGAAAATTCTCTCTTTTTGCATGGTTTTCCACTGCTCAATATTCATTTTTGATAAATCATTCAAAAATATTCAGAAAAATATTCAAATTTTTTACCTCAATGTCAAGGGTGCACGTGCAGATTCCTGTAATAGGAATAAAACCACTAATTAATGGTCCCATTGCTTTCTATGTTAAATTCCTTAATTTCAAGCTTTCACAGCTCTTTGTTTTAAGCTCAAATAAAGTGACACTCATTCCATGTCAAAACAATACTTTCTGGTTACCCTTGCTGGAAAAATCATCATACCTTTAATTGCATATAAGACCGCACTGGTTCCCGGAAGTTCGGAAGTACAAAAACAGGTACTTCAGATCTGAGAATCAGGCAATAAATGCCCTCCTGTTTCAATTTCATAAAACTTTTTTATTATTTGATATAATCATTCCACAAAGGTTCTACAATGGTCCACAGTCATTCAGCTTTCATTTGATACCAAAATTACCCAGATATTTTACAAATTTTAAAAGTTACAGCTATGCGTAGGAACTATTTTGTTTGAAATATGTACTACTTTCTTGTATGTTCTTTCAGACTGGGCCCGAATTAGTGGTTCTATACCTATAACAGCACTTTTGCTCAAATAACAGGATTTCAATGCATCAGTCATGTTCCACAATCATTTCTGAGTATGTTTTTAAAATTTCACTTGTTTATATTAGACGGTTACTGAAAAAAATTGAAAAAACTAAGTCCCCTATTTCTGCTGATTCTCATTACAAAAGTCTTTAAAATTGGATAGTTCACCAGACACATTGATCATCAAAATTGAATGTCTAAAAAGGTTTAAAGTGTAATTTTGTCTCATTATTAGCTCACCGTATGCCTAACCTCATCAAACTAGCCAATAAAATTCTAAAAATATATCATTTAAATTTAAATTAAATTGATTTTAATTTGAAATTTTTGTCAAAAAATGTTAAAGTTCCAGATCTTATGCCAATTTTATTGCCAATCAACTATTTTTGTTTAAATAAAAAGTTGTTAAATGGAAAGAATAATTTATCTTGAGATTTAACTACCATATGTCACTTTAAATCCAATTAATAATCAGCTCTCAGGATGTATTTGCCTCAGCAGGTATAAATTCTAAACCATGTATCAGAACAGAGGTAGGGGTCTAATTTAAGGCTATAATTGTTAAAAAATAAAATATTGTACATATTCTAATGGTTTTTATTGGAGAGTAATAGTTTGACTACAATTTGACAAGCAGAAGAAGTCAGTTCAAGCAGTTTTAAGGGGAATAATGACTCGCAAAAGAAGTAAGTTGTCAAAAATTCATGGTTTCAAAAAGGGTTATGTCCCTTGGAATAAAGGTAAAAAAATTGAATTTATCAAAATATCTAAGAAAAATCAGTTTTGTCGGCATTCTCAAAGTGTCTTTGACCGCAGAGTAAGACAAAGTTCAAATGGTATATTGACAATTGAAAATGTTGATGGAACTCCTGTCGAACAGGTCATCCTTCGGCCAAAGCCCCAGAATCTTAATGTAGTTGACAAGTACATTCAGGCTGCTAATAACTCTTCTGATGCTTGTCCCAATAAATTGTACACTACTAAATATGTAGAATCACTTTTCAATTCTGAAATTAGAAACCATATACTTTATAACTCAGATTGTGAAGGTGACTTAAAATTTGATGTAGAAAATGAAAAACAGTGGGGTTGCGTTTGGCGTGAAAGGTTAAAATGCCAAAAATGTGATTTTGTTAGCAAATATTACAGATAGTATGATGTTGTTGAAACAAACAAAAGAGGTCCAAAGTCAGCAAAGCTGAATATTCAGATTCAGTGTGGTCTGATAACTTCCCCGATCTCAAATAAAAACTTTAGAGATATCTTATGATTTCTAATATGGTTCCACCTTCCTCATCTGGCATGCAAAAGACTGCAAACAAAGTTGCAAAACAGGTAGAGGAATTGAATAAAGCAAGTATGCAAGACATAAGGAGAAATTTGGTTGAGGAAAATAAATTGTGTGGTCTATCTAATGAAAAACTTGTAAGAGTTGAATCGGACTGTCGATATAACAACCCTCTCATAAATAGCGGCACTACACCGTTTCAAGCTGGTACTCAGGTTGTGTGCACAATGTCGGAAAATAATACTTCGACCAAACAAATTGTGTCACTATTTACGGGTAATAAACTCTGTAGTGTTGCTACTAGGTTGAGAGGGAAGGGTATTGAAATTATATGTCCAAATCATGGAGGTGTGTGCACAGCAATTATAGCTGAAGATGCCTCCATTAGTAATGAGGCAGTATACAGTAGTTCTTGTGCAACCGAGATCAGTGATTACTTGAAAATCTCCCATATAACAACTGATGGTGATAGTAAATCATATCAAGGTGTCAAACAAGTTCACGGTATCAATGTTGAAGCACTTCGTGATGTTCGACATTTATCAGCAACTATGAAACGGGCTATTACAAGGTGCACATTTAGTCCGGATCTTTTTTCTGGTGCAAAGAAGGCCAATCTCAAGAATAGATTTGCACTTGATATTAAAGCAAGGTGTGTTGCAGAATTAAATCAAAGCTTTACTGTGCATCAGGGTGAACTGTATAAAGGTTAGCAGCACATGCCTGAAGTAATTAAAACTATAATAGTGTGCTACAAAGGTTATTGTGGATCCTCTTGTAAGGTTAACTCCTATGTGTGTGCTGGTTTGCCTTCAAATCATTGGATAAAGAATTTTATTCCAAACGGTAGCACATGTAGAATGACATGTGATGATGAAGTCAAAGTTGAAAACTGTATAAGAATTTTACTCGGTACCAATAGTTTAAATATTGTACGGTTTCTTACTTCGACACAAAAAAGTGAAGCATTCAATCGTGCACTAAGTCGTTGCAATCCGAAGAATGTGACTTTTTCCAGAAATTTCCCAGGACATGCACATGCTGCAGTTCACATGAGAAATCATAGATTTGCAAATTCTCTTCTCCTGCTCACTAAAGAGCTTGGTGTTAAAATCACAGCACCAAAAGTACTCATGAATCTGAAACAGAGAAATAGGCATGAATTATACATGTACAAATATCGACGCAGTCATGTTGCAAAGTTCAAAAGTGCAATCAGTCGAAACAGAAAGTATCGTTTGCATGCTTCGATACATTATTCGCAGCCTGTATTTTATCGCAAAGGCATGGCTGATCCAAATTATGATAAAAATTGTATGAAAAGAATGTGTGTTACCCATGACAAGCCATATCGAAAGCGACAACCCAGAAAGCATTAATTTTCAGCATGCCCTGTTTGATTGTATAAAATTACTTGTAAATATTGAATATTCTGTATATGGATTGTTAATTTTACTTTTATTTCTACCTTTACAGATTTTATAACATGCAGTCTTTGTACGGTTCGTGCTTTTTACAGCGCAGTGGATAAATTCCACTGCAAACTTGTCGGTCCATATTCACATGATGTGGTTCATAAGATAGGTGCCCAGGGTTCAGTGGGGTTGGTGACATAAATGTGACACATCCATTAAATGTTCTGACAGTTCAAAATTGTTATTGAAGATCATGTATGCAAATCTATGGCTAAGGACAGTTTTTTTCTTCTCTTCCCATGGCATTTTTACAGACAGGGTTGAATATTTTTGCCCCTTCCCTCCCAGATCACTGGTTCAACAGTTGTGTGGACCATGCACTGTAATACTATTGAAAATTCTCTCTTTTTGCATGGTTTTCCACTGCTCAATATTCATTTTTGATAAATCATTCAAAAATATTCAGAAAAATATTCAAATTTTTTACCTCAATGTCAAGGGTGCACGTGCAGATTCCTGTAATAGGAATAAAACCACTAATTAATGGTCCCATTGCTTTCTATGTTAAATTCCTTAATTTCAAGCTTTCACAGCTCTTTGTTTTAAGCTCAAATAAAGTGACACTCATTCCATGTCAAAACAATACTTTCTGGTTACCCTTGCTGGAAAAATCATCATACCTTTAATTGCATATAAGACCGCACTGGTTCCCGGAAGTTCGGAAGTACAAAAACAGGTACTTCAGATCTGAGAATCAGGCAATAAATGCCCTCCTGTTTCAATTTCATAAAACTTTTTTATTATTTGATATAATCATTCCACAAAGGTTCTACAATGGTCCACAGTCATTCAGCTTTCATTTGATACCAAAATTACCCAGATATTTTACAAATTTTAAAAGTTACAGCTATGCGTAGGAACTATTTTGTTTGAAATATGTACTACTTTCTTGTATGTTCTTTCAGACCGAGCCCGAATTAGTGGTTCTATACCTTAACTGTTAAACATGGTTTAATAACATTTAAATTATAGTTGCATATTTCATATGTAAATACGCAATGTATTATATTTTTGTTTGGTTGCTTCTACATCTGTGTTTAGCACATGTCTGCCTGTTCATAGTTAGCATGCCATAATGTATGTTTTTTGTATCTAACTTACTCTTCGGTGTTACTTGTATTTCTCCACACTGCTGTCTGTATTGGAAGTTTGTAGTTTCCAGAACATACTGGTTAAGGCACACTGATTCAAATCCAGGATGCTCTGTTATTCATGATACTGGTGTGGGTAGCTCCTCAATTGTTTCGGTAACTCTGCTTAATTGTTGGCAGCAAATGCATTCCCTTGCTTTTGGCAAAGACCCACAGTGTCCACAGTCACACCTGAAAGTTCAATTTTCAAATTTGAGAAACTGAAAGCTGTAATACTCATGTGATACATAAACAGTTACTGAAGGAACTAAATAAGGGCCACAACTCAACCATCGGTACTGGGATATTGACGAAACTTGGCAAACTAGAAGAGCTTTACAAAACTGATCATGTCAGCAGTTTACATTGATAACCAATCTATAAAAATGCTGTTTTTGATTTCTATCTCTGAAACTATAGTAAACGTATAACGGTTGCATTATTTAAGGCATAAATTGTAAATAAAAATATCAGGTGAGCGACACAGGCTCCTTGAAGCCTCTAGTTTTTGGTGTAGGCGAAATATTTTTCAATAGAAGAGACAAATCGAAATCTTTGGTTTCAATTGGATACTTAGAGACCTGCTGTGTTGGAGGAATTTTTCTCCTTTTTCGATTTGCTTAAAGATAGCTTACTCGTACTTTCTAGAAATGGCGAGCGTTACATTAAGGATTCAAAGTATAAATGACTAAATTCTACTCGTTTCAAAGATCAGTAGAATGACAGGACGTACATTGTCTTATAGAATCTCATTAATCTTATGGTTTGATTTTTGTTTTACATAGGCCTCGAAGTTTTCGTAGTATTTTTTCATTTTTTTCTGGTCATCAGCGGTCATATCCCATGTACTATTTTAACATTTCTCTGTTTTAAGTGTATATATTTAATGCAATGCATACGAAATTCGGAAGAGGGATTAAAAGGTTTGGATGAGATTTCAGGAAACGTTATGGAGGACCAGTTTTAATCAAGCTTGGTTATGCCTCCGTCAAAGACTACTGACTGTTTGTTTACTTCGTTTTTTACTTCATTTGGACTTGATATTCATTTGTGCTAGTGTCATCAGTTTAAATGTTTCCAAATATCGTCTGAAACCATTGAATTGGCGACATGCAAGCATCCATAGAAGTGAAAAATATATAAGTTCATGCAGTGAGATAATTAATCATGCGGCAAAATTTAAGGTGAGATTTACTAGTATAATAGAAGTAAAATGCAAGCATGGTAAGTCTTGCTGTGCATAAACTATTAGTGATAGATATATGCAGACCCAGTAATGATTTTTCCAACAACATTTTTTCTATCTAATCAGATATATACTCATCATTCATGAAGAAATGTTGCCTTCACAACCCTAGCATCGATAATGAGTGGAAAGATTTTTTTTTTTTTCATTTTTTAGCTCACCTGGTCCAAAAAGGCATGTGTACTTAAGCAATAAATTGGCTTCTGTTGTCGTCTGCCTCATTAACGAATAAAATAAGTATCCTGAAAATACTGGGCTCTGTTCTTTACAGTTAGGGACCGACCATGTTACGTCAAAAAAGGAGGGGGTCATGGTTTATTGTCGGAATCGGAAAAAAATCGCGCTTTCTTTAAAGTTTTTCAACGCAATCAATTGAATAATTTTTTTCCAAAATATAACACTATACGTTTTGAGGAACATCTAGATTTATTATATTGATTTTGATCGTCGCTTGACAACCATTTTTTCCCATCAAGTTGGGGGTCAGAATATAATTTTAGGAAAAAATCATAACCATTCCCTAGAAGTTAAATGGACGGTCTCTAATATGTAGTTTCCACATGAAAAAAGAGCCCCCTTTTCAAATTGATAAAAAATTATATTGGAAAGTTTATACTGCTATAAACACAGCTTTGTTTTTCTATATTTTGATTTATTCAATTTCACAACTCCCCAAGGGTGACTGGGGAATAGAAGTAAGGTCACAAATTGGTCTTCCTCCGACCGGCAGTGAAACCTTCGCCAAAGTGGGGTGTCCGTTTGGCTGTGTGGGATGTACAAAAATGGGGACGTTAAATCCGATGCCTCGTGTAAAGAGAGTTTCACGCTCTTTGCACGTTAAGAACCCTTGCAACAACTCTTTGAGAAGTCCGTAGGTGACCTGTTGCAAGGCTAAATTTCTGTCCCTATCCAACATACCCTCATTTCCCGTGGCAGTCTAAATTTCTCCGACCTTAATCCCGGACGCCTCTATTACAGAACCTACCTATTGTATTTATTGTTAATTTGTTCTCGTCCTCAATATGCATGAAATAGTTGCCACTGGACGTTAAGCAACCAACAATCAATCAGTCAATTTCACAAATAATTGCAAAATTTCTAAATTTCATAGTTTCCAGGTGATATTGAAGAACACTGTCATCGAAAGTCCGCCATTGACATCAAATAACAGTGAAATCCTCTGACACATGATTAGTGATATGTGTGGATTAGTTTCTTAAACAATTAGTTCAATATACAATTTTTGATAACAAAAAGTACTATTTTCTTAGCATAAATGGAACCAAAATGACGGAAAATAAAATTTTGTATATATTTCATGTATGTCTAAATTTATTGGAGTTAGTAACCAAAAGATCAAATTGAAAATTTTAGGGTGGTCTTCTAGCTAATTAAACTACATAATTTATCTGACATTTATCATTTATGTATTTCAGACCGTACATATTTACAAATAAAACAATTCACTTATTGAAATATTGACAAATAAAATGATAAACAAAATCAACACATGAAAATTGATAACTGACGAATGTCAAGACGATCTACATGACATACATTTTATTTACATGTGTTAATAGATTGGAAGTTGTGGGATCCAAATGACCCCATATTCCTCTCAATATAACTGGGGCTGACACATCTTTCACAGGGATTACATAATTTGGAAGGTTCCTGCTGTTTGTGACGAAAAACACCTGGAACTAGTAGTAGTCGTAGTCCCGGTAACCGACCAGTTAACAAAAGCGAAATCCTCACCACTACAACTGAAGAATACTAGAGTACTGAACTGGATCCACAGTTATTGTATTGACCCTCTTTCCTTTTGTGTATCACTTTCTATCACAGTAACTTTCTTTGGGTGTTCTGGCATGGTGGAAGGTTGTTATCAGAGGGGAACAGTTCTTTTCTTGAAGTACGCTGTATTCCTTGCAATTCCTCTAGAGAGGTCTGCCGTGTCACTGGTTTGTGACGACTATCATAGAGACTGCTCTCCAAATAGTGGGCTGCCTTTTTCAATGTTTTCAAAAAACATGGAGAGTAACCATTCTACAAAAAAAAATAAATAAATAAGGATTAAGTTGTTTGTAATACCTGACAAAACACCAGAACTGGTACACATTTTCTAATAACCAGTTCTTCTTCGACTTGTAATCATTCCGAACTGCTTATCCTTTTTTTAAGAGATTGCTGGATTATTTGAAGTTCATTGCTTTAATTCTTAATTTGTATGCCATTTATTGTTTACCCAAAAATATAACTCGTTAATTTTGTTTTCTTTTCCACTATGTGTCAGTGTGTTGCTCTATTCATAGCGCTGTAGTTTTACGATTTTGCTGTAGTTCTTTCTACTGTACAACTTTGACTACACAGAAAGATGTTTCACATTCAATCAAAAAGAAATTGCACAACAACCCTTACGTACCTCCTTTTTTCATAGCACTGACCTCTGGGTGTTGATAGATGGAAATTAATTTCGTCAAGGTATGGTTGAACTTCTTATACAGAAACATCCAGAAGTTCTCTGTTGTCGAATCTCCGGGTAATGTACTGATAGTTAGGTGGACTCGAAGGTGATGATCAATCAAATAGATAGTTCGAACCAGGAATAGTGACGAAAAGTCTTCAAATTAAAATCCATCATTACATTTAGTAAAACAAGATTGTCTAGAAGTTAATACTAAACAAGGGAATAATTTCCAATAATACACAATATAAATTTGATAAGCAATTAAGCAATTCAAAAACTTTCCAATAACAAAAAACTTCTGTTAAATCTGTAATTACATGTGTGACCAATATTGCAGACGGAAATTGAATGGGAAAATATGGGTACACAGGAGTATATGTCCGGACCAGTGATAGTACGTTTATTTTTAGTCGGGGATATTTCATCTGACGCAGTTGCTGTATACTCATAATTTATGATGGTAACGTATTTATAGCTATAAATTGTCAGTTTTCCTATTGAAGGTTGGCACTCCGGCTTACTTCACCAAGAAAAACTGGCCGTCACGAAGTAGCCCAAAAGCGGTGCTTAAAAATAACAAAATTCAAATTAAATAAAGAGATGTAACCTGTTTCCTCCCAAGTTTTGAATTCAGTTCGATCATGGTCTCTTATTAATGTTATTGGTACCCTTAATACCTGATCAGCAAATCTATAGCTATAAACCACATCTTCTATACATTTAATAGTCTTTTCAAGACCCCAATCAGACCCTCTTTTATGGACACGTCTTTTAAATGAAATCATAAGTTGTAAAAAATATGATATGTTCATTATCAATTTACATGTTTGAAAAAAAATGCTATATCAGACGAAAATACTTTGTAAGTACATGAACGCAAAATACGGTAACAACATAAAAAAAGAAATCATCCTAATGTCTAACTCAGTAAAAGATGTAACTGAAGCTTTTGTGATTAGGTTTTCCAAAAGATTGGCATCTTCCGACCCCACACGTTCATTCGTAAATATGATAGGACACTGTTCTAGTCCAAATTTCGCCAGTTTTCGAACCATCCCTTTGGATAAAACTGACGCCGATAAAGTGAACGAAGCCAGTCTCTAATTCAAAGAATTCAATTGTCGGACAAACTGTGAAACACATTCCACAGAGAATGAGCGGGGTGAAACTTTCTCAGTGGGAAGCAAGAAATGTTCTTCTAGTTGCTGTATTAATTGAACATCTCCAACGGCATTATGTGCGTCGTACTAGGCTCTCCCGGTAAAATCTTTTCCCGTTTGTTTCCTCTCTGGAAGCACATTTTTCAGCAAAGATAGCGAGTCAACAAAACCCTTACATTTTTGGTTAAAACCATCAAATAAAGAATTAATCTCCATGCCAGCCACTTTCCCTATCTGCATCTGATTCCATTCATCAGCCATTACCACTTCTACCAGCTGTTAATATCCAGGTGCCATGCCCAGTAGCTGCAGTAGTTGAGCTGTGGACTCACAAAGAAAGCAGAAAATCCAAAGAAGAGGAAAGCAACTGCTGATGATGTTAATGAGCTACAGGTAAAATTACACAATTGCATTTATTTTAGAAATAATCCAGAATAATTTAGAAACAATTGACATACCATTGTCTTAGAATGAATGACTCGGTAGTAGGTTCAAGACTGTCATAACTAGCAAATTTCAAATGTATGCATAATGCTGAAGCCATGCAGAATTGGGGTCTACATTTCATTGTAAAACTGAAACTGCGTTGAAGCATTTTGTTGGACTAATAAAGGCAACAGTAGTACGAAACTCATAAATCGATAGAGATAAAAACAAATCCGGGTTACAACCTAAAACTGAGGGAAACGCATCAAATATAAGAGGAGAACAACGACGCAACAAAAACACAACATTAAAATGTAACACACACAGAAACGAACTATAATATAACAATGGCCATTTTCCTGACTTGGTACAGGACATTTTAAGAAAAATACCATACATTTTGCACAGTTTATTCCATACTGGTCCTTCTGGTTTAATGCTATAGTTGTTTTCAAATCGATGTTCAATAGTGTCTTTCTTTAAGAATAAAATTATTTTTGATATGGTCTCTGTTTTCAAAATCTGTAGGAGGTTTTACAGTCTCAATTTTTTCACTCGCATTAAGGGTTTCATCTATTCTGTTGATTACCTTTTCTCTGGAATCTTCAATATTTTCTGCCTAAACAAGCCTTCTCTGTCTCATTTTCATTGATACTTTTTGAAGAAATTACGCCGATAACGAAAAATGTAGTTTTTCCACTGAATGTGTGAATGTGAAATAAGAATTTAATTCAAGTGTATATCAACTTGTTTTCTCAATCATCTTTATTAAACAAATATTGTTTATTGAAATCATTACCAGAACATGATTAACAAAGGAAGAAGTTATCTATTTTTGCAATGTTATGAGAAAATCCCTGCACCTTTTAAAAAAATTATATTTCTATGTTGGCAAGGATATCGAAATTGACAGACTATCAGATCTAGATGAAATTGATGATATAGAGGATGAGGATCGACCTGCCACTAAAATAAAAACCACCAGAGTTCGCTGGCAAAAGAATGAAATCAAAGAAAAAAGGGATTATGACAATATATGACAAAAGCAGCAGCACTTGACCGAACTAACCATCTTGATTATTTTTCTTACACATTTAATATATATTTAAAGTTAAACTCCTGCCCCAAAAAACAAGAGTGCACACGCTGAAATGTCTCGCCTTCATTACTAGTCATTGATATTATGTTGATAGTCCTAAATATAAAGCTTTACTGCAACTGTCACATAAACGTAACATTCATTAACCAAGAAAACTAAACATTGACCAACCATGAAAATGAGATCAAGGTCAGATGAAAAATGCCAAGCTAATAATTCTTCCATACAACAAATATAGTTTTATAACACAGAAGACAAATTACAACATTAAACAGTACATTAGACATAGTAATATATATAATCAGTTCATGGAGCATCTTCTTCATCACTATCAGTGGCATCAACTTCATTATGTCAAATAGAAATAAGATAATAAAAAACAAACTGGTCATATGTAAAATCTGTTATGCAATACATCTCCTTGACATATTTTGCTGTAATGATTTATTTCATTATAGTTGAATTTCATTAAAATTGAGATACTATAGTTATTTTACTTTTTTAAATATATTATTTTGATATGAATGATTGATTTCAATTGAACATCGATACGAGAAATTAAGATAGAGAATATCATGCCTTTTCATCATGATCACTTTGTTCCACATAACTTGTGCAAGTGCTGTTACTATTAGATGGTTTATCTTCAGGCAACATTTATTTCTGTATAAATTTTAAATGTAATATTATTTGTGAGTCTTATTTATGTCAACTTAATTAATTGATTTTTTTCTATTAGTAATGAAATGATTGTAAAAGACAGTTTAAATCCAAACGTTAATAATTTGCACATCTTCATCAAAAAGTAAGTTTGGGTTTATTATTACCTCATTGTAATATGCATTAGAAAAATAACTATTTTTGAATTTATTATAGCTTTTAAAATTGTAAAATGTGAAAATGCCTTCTGAGCAATGAAAAATTGACATTAACTTTATTATATCAATAATGTTAAAAAGATGTGTGCTAGGGTAAATGCATTTGATAGATTTTGAATGTCTTTTCTATTTGAAATCTAGATACATAAGTAATTGTTTCATCAAATAAAAATATTAACTTATTATTTTTATATTGTGCAGTCTTGCCTTAAATTGTGGAAAATGTTCAAATGCTTTTGAAAAATCTTGAAGATTATCAATCACTTTTAGCAAAAGTTCTGAATTATTTTTATTTTATTAAGTGATTCTTCCATAACGGGCTTCCTGCAAGTATTGGGCTGGTGTTTGCATAAGTTGCAGGGCACTATCTTTATCTCCAATTTATATAAAGTTTGCAAATAAAGACCAACATGGTCGAATCGATGCTTTCATGATTCTAGCAGATTCTATAATATTTTCTTCACACTATCTGCTGTTATGTTTGGATTTATTTTCATATTAAATTTCAGTTGGTCAATATTGCTGAGGAGATTTGTTGCATTTAGCTTTACTTTTTCTAGCGCTTTGATAATTTTTCCCATTGTATACTGAAAAAAAGAAGAAAACTAGAAAATCATTGGACTGCCACATTGATCTTACTTGCTGAAAATAACTTGGTGTGTTCAACCACCGTAACACGATGTCATTCAGTATTGCTTGATTATTATCCCATTGGTACGATGATGTTGATGTAGCTGAAGAAATGAATTTCAGATTTCAGTCCATTCTTTTCCACTGAGATGTATTAGCTGTATTAAAATTTTAAAATCCTCCACTTCTTTGTCAAGCATTTCTTGAGTTTCAACAAGCTGATTTAAAAATTGTTGTTCAGGATTTTCTGATTGACTTGGTAACAGAGGAAGCAGCCAATTTGAATTTTTCCTAGCATAAACATTTGCGTTTTTTTGTTGTTGTAACATCCTCGATATGGTTTAGAAATCTCTGCCACCAGCTGTGCTGTGTATCAAAAACATTTTCCGAGAATAAAAATTTGCACCTTTTGAATATTCCTTCGTGTATTAAAGTTCAAATTTGTATTTTTAAAACTTGGTATTCTCACTTTTGGTAATCTTTTCGGTAACTGTTTAAGCATTTATTTCTATGGTCTATGCTTAAGGCCTTTGTATTCCTCTATAACATTGTTTCTTTAATCTCTGGAGAATTTGTAATGGAGCGGCCCAGTTTGTCTCGTTACTGGAGTTATATTGGGTTCTAACCATTCACGTCATTATATAATTCTTGGATTAGTTGACTTGATGGAAGCATGTTCAAAATAATCACCATTGTTTCTTCATCATTTTTCCTTAGTTTATTTGATAGTTTACCGAATGCAGCATCTATATCCGCACGAGTATGCCCAACTATTAAAAATGACAGATGAACCTAGAATCACAAGAGAAGTGTATTTGATTACTCTAGACTTATCTATGGCTATTCTTTTTACAAATTGTTACTATATTCCTCTAGTCTGACTGGCAAACTGTTTGTTAATATGGAAAGATAAATATGGACATGTATGCTATTCTATTTTTGTATATATATAGTAATGTAGAGGATGTTCCGATATCAAGAAATATTCACTTTCAATACTACTTAAAATCAAATTGAATCGGAAGATGATGAATGAAAGTGCTGTTATTTTTTTCCAAATCTATCTGATCTTAATATGACACAAGACGACACGATTTTAAAAAGATGTGGCACACATATAAGAAAGTAAAACCCTACTTTCAGAATTGTCTGTTTAACAGGTTATGATCCTGATTAAACAAATTAATTAATATTTGCAATCAATTGTTCAAACTTAGATGAAAACTCGAATGATAAGAAAAGATATTGAGGGTTTGGGTGATAAAAAAAACTAGAGTAAATCCAAAGCGCTGACCAAAATTAATAGAGCCATACACAGACTGTGCTAGTAAAAACCTTGAAGCTTTTTGTCCTATAGGCAGACGACACGGTCCTTATGTCTGAATCAAAAGAAGACTTACAAAAAATATTAATCAAATTTGGAGAGTACTGTAATATATGGAGACTAAGGTAAATGTTAACAAAACCAAAGTCATGGTATTTTCAAGGGGAAGGCCTAGTGCAGATTTAACGTTTTCCTTAAATGGGGTAGATATAGACATAGTTCATGCATTTAACTATCTTGGTATACTATTCAGCATGACCGGCAATTTCAGTAAAATCGATAAAAAAGCAAACAGAGAAGGCAACAAAAGCAATGTATGAGGTTTTAAAAAGAGGTCGTATTCCTAATTTATCAATTGAATGTCCAGTAGAACTGTTTAATAAAATGGTACATTTCTTCTCTATATGCAGATGCTAAGGACAGGTCCAACGCATTAAGCAGCCCTTGCGACTGTAAAATTTCTTGATAATCATCTTACCACCTGGCGCATGAGAAGCATACGTGATTAAATGTTGTTTGTTGCTTATTCCACTCGACTCATGAGTTAAGTTTTAAGGTGTAGTGTGGGAAGACTGAACCAGCAAAAACTTGGGTCTTAAAAACACAGATTGGAGATGTGGAGTGTCAGTACCCCATTTGAACTGGTGTTGTTTTTGCAGATGCCCATATTCCCGACAAAAAAAAAAACAAGACACACACCACCTTGCAGCTAAAAAGGATGAGGCATGGTGTATGACAAATAATCCATAACCTGAGATGAGTCAAGTTCCCCTATTGCTAACAACTTATGCGTCATGGACCATTGCGTTACATTTAAAGTTTATAACTTGTGCTTGGCTGGCCATGGCTTAAATAAAAGTTTGCCCTTTGATGCTTCTGAAAATAATGTTCCTTCTGACTCTGTTATTCCACCTAACGTATATAGTACATTTCGATCAAAGCTCGATGTTAAAAATATTTGCGATTCTTTCCATGAAAAAATGTCATTGATTAATAAATTGTTTTTTTTTCTAGCTGGAGAGGATTTAGCATTGCAATTTTTTATCGAATTTCCCTTATTGTCCGTTTGTACTGCCATCATTTTCAAAATTTCCAGGTGATACGTTTCGTCCAAGCGAGTTAATTGATAAATAAACGACGCTAGATTGAATGTTTTTCGCTTTTTTAATAACTTACTCAGCAAACAGTTATTTTCTGGAAGACCTGGTTCTTAAAATAAAGAAGAAAATAACAAATACATAAAGGTATATCAGTCATTACATCATATCTAGAATGCATAGTTTCTTTGGTCTTATTGCATATCTATGTTATATAAAACAACTGATTTGTTTAAATAAAGACAACAGTAGTATTCCGCTGTTCGATTGATTGATTGATTGTTGGTTGCTTAACGTCCAGTGGCAAATATTTCATGCGTATTCAGGACAAGAACAAATTAACAATAAATACAATAGGTAGGTTCTGTAAAAGGGGCGTCCGGGATTAAGGTCAGAGAAATTTAGACTGCCACGGGAAATGAGGGTATATTGGATAGGGACAGAAATTTAGCCTTGCAACAGGTCACCTACGGACCCCTCAAATAGTTGTTGCAAGGGTTCTTAACGTGCAAAGAGCGTGAAACTCTCTTTACACGAGGCATCGGATTTAACGTCCCCATTCTGACCGGACGTGGCTGCAAATTTGTACATCCCGCACAGCCAAACGGACGCCCCACTTTAGCAAGGGTTACTGCCGGTCGGAGGAAAACCAATGGTGACCATACTTCTATTCCCCAGTCACCCTTGGGGGGACCGCTGTTCGAAATTCATAAATCGATTGAGAAAAAAACAAATCCGGGTTACAAACTAAAACTGAGGGAAACACATCAAATATAAGAGGACAACAAAGACACAACAAAAATACTAAAATGCAACACACACAGAAACGAACTATAAAATAACAATAGCCATTTTCCTGACTTGGTACAGGACATTTTAAGACAAAATGGTGGGTTGAACCTGGTTTTGTGGCTAGCCAAACCTCCCGCTTTAATGGCAATGTTAAATATATCACTAAAATGACAACATTACATGACAGGACTACAATAAAAATAAATGGAAGAACATACAGGACAGAGAAACACACAAATAAACAATACAATAGAACATTACGACAAGCTAATAGTTATCAAAGGTGTCAGGCCTAAAGTTGGAGAGCATTGATGACCCAAAATTCAAAATAATTGTGCCAAATACGGCTAGGTTATCTGCCTGGGATAAGAAAATATTTAGTATTAATAATTCATTGGTGTACAATTTAAGTCTTTTTCAATTTTATCTTGACTGATGATTGAGATCTTCCGCGACTTTTGGATATCTTCAATTCATGGCATGTGTCTAATTGCCGTCCTTCAAATCTGGTGACAATGTCATCAGTCCCAAAGTATTTATAAAGTTTTCTCTTAATGTCATATACAACCATAGGCCCCACCACGGGTTCGTATACCTGCTCTGTATGTAGTTTGTTCGTAGACTTTTTACTTTTGTTTATAATACGGCTTTTCGAACTTCGTAAAGCTTTTATCTTTAATGTTGACGTTCTCTTTTTGAATTTTCATTTGATTTACTGCTGGTGCCACCCGAAGGGTGACTGCGGAATAGAAGTACGGTCACCATTGGTTTTTCTCCGACCTGCAGTAAAACCCTCTCCAAAGTGGGGCGTCCGTTTGGCTATGCAGGATCCACGTCCGGTCAGAATCCTGGCGTTAAATCCGTTGCCTCGTGTAAAGAGAGTGGCACGCTTTTTGCACATTAAGAACTTTTGCAACAACTCTTTGGGTGAATATTTCCGTTTTCGGATTCAATGTATGAATGAATTCGCCTTTTTAGTCCCCTAACGACGAAGTCGATTGGAACTTTTCGGTTTGCACTCCGCACGTCTGTCTGTCTGTCCATCCGTCAGTCTGGCAAATGAGTTTTCCGCACTTTTTTTCTTCATGCTTGAAGAAATTGATTGGATATTTTGTATATAGTTTTATCATGACAAGGAACAGTTCAAGTTCGAATTTTGTTCCGTTCTGATGATTTTGTGCTGAGTTATGGTCCTCGGACTTGGCAAATTCACGCTAATAATCAGTTTTCCAGGCTTTTGTTTTTTCTTTTGTGCTTGATGATAGAGATTAGATATTTGGTATATAGTGTTATCATGACGAGTTACACATCAAGTATGAATTTTGTTCCGGTTCAATACTTTTTAACAGATTTATTTTCCCCGATCTTGTGAATAATAATCTGTTGTTTCAGTACTATTTGGACCCCCCAAGGGTGACTGGGGAATAGAAGTATGGTCACCATTGGTCTTCCTCCGACCGGCAGTAAAACCCGTGCTAAAGTGGGGCGTCCGTTTGGCTGTGCGGGATGTACAAATTTGCAGCCACGTCCGGTCAGAATGGGGACGTTAAATCCGATGCCTCGTGTAAAGAGAGTGCCACGCTCTTTGCACGTTAAGAACCCTTGCAACAACTCTTTGAGGGGTCCGTATGTGACCTGTTGCAAGGCTAAATTTCTGTCCCTATCCAATATACCCTCATTTCCCGTGGCAGTCTAAATTTCTCCGACCTTAATCCCTTAATCTATTACAGAACCTACCTATTGTATTTATTGTTAACTTGTTCTCGTCCTGAATATGCACGAAATATTTGCCACTGGACGTTAAGCAACCAACAATCAATCAATCAATCAGTACTATTTGGTTATATTTGAAAGTTGAGGTTTCAGAAACTTTCTTCTGGATCAACAGCTTTTCTTCTAATGACGATTACATTCCATTGTGACTTAAACCTCATTTTTGTGGTTTTAGTTTCATAAACGTTATTTCGGATCAACGGCTTTTTTTCCACTGAAGATTACATTACATACAGTTTTGGCAATAAATCTTGGAAGAAGTTCAGTTTAGTAGATTGTATCTTTGCCTTTTGCAACTGTGTTATGATTTTCTATGCAAATTACATCTTCCTTTATTTGTCACTGTCCTATCATTTGTTATGATGTCTTATTTTACTATTGGTACAGCTTTGATGACTAAACTAAAAATAATAAACTCGTGACAAAATGGAATATGCAATTCGAATCTTTCATATGGCTACTCGCACTTCATATTATGGGACCTGGTTCTTTGGGTTCTTTTTATTTTGTTATATGCTATATCTAAACACATATTAAGATTTTTGATTTAGGGCCCAGTTTTCAAGTTGGTCCAAATTGGTGTCCAAAATTAAACTTGTTTTTTTTTTTTTAAATTGTATATATGGGTTTTTAAATGTACTGATCTAACCATGTATTTAGATTTTGGATTTTGGGCCCTGTTATCAAATTAATCCATATTGAGGTCTTAACGGTTCAAAATTAAACTTTATTTTATTTCATCGAAAATTGAACTATTGGGGTTCTTTGATTTGCTGAATCTAATCATGTATTTATATTTTGGAAATGCGACCATAAAAGGTATATGTCCAATTTTAAATTTTAATGTTCTAAGACCACAGTCATTTTGTGACTCGTGCTGTGTCAAATATTTAATCACAATTCAAATTTAGAAGTGTATAGCACAAATTTAGAATCATAGTAAAAAAAAGATTAGCATCATATTCTAATTTTCGAAATTATGTATACTTATTATAGTTTGGAATTTACTGTTCATTATTAAATATTTAGAAAAATAAAGGTAATTTTTATAGATTTTTAAAAGATCATTATATATTTTATAAGACATAGGTTAGTTTAAATAGATTTTTAAAAGATATTGTATCAATGATGAATGATATTTTGGAATTTCTTTTTGGCACAATTAATTGAAAATAAAAGTAGAATCATTGTAAAAAATAGATCAGCATCATATTCTAATTTTAGAAATTATGTATATAGTATGGAATTTACTGTTTATTATTAAATATTTTGAAAAATAAAGGCAACTTTTATAGATTTTTAAAAGATCATTGTATTTTTTAAAAGATATAGGTTAGTTAAAATAGATTTTTAAAAGAAATTATATCAATGATGAATGATATTTTGGAATTTTTTTTTTGTTTTTTTTTTTAATTGAAAATGAAAGGGTCCAAAATTAAACTTAGTTTGATTCTAAAAAAAATTGAATTCACAGGGTTCTTTGATATGCTAATTCTAAATATATATATTTTAAAATTTTTGATTCAGGGCCTAGTTTTCAAGTTGGTCTAAATCAGGATCCAAAATGAAACTATGTTTGATTTCAACAAAAATTGTATATATTGGGATCTTTGATGTGCTGAATCTAACCGTGTATTTAGGTTTTTGATTTTAGGTCATGTTATCAAATTTGTCCATATTGAGGTCTAAAAGGTCCAAAATGAAACCTTATTTGAAAAATTTGTATTCACTGGGTTTTTTTATATGCTGATTCTAAACAAACATTTAGATTTTTGATTTAGGGCCCAGTTTTCTAGTTGGTCCAAATCAGGGTCCAAAATTAAACTTTGTTTGATTTCATCAAAAAAATGCATAAATGGGGTTCTTTGATGTGCAGAATCTAACTGTCTATTTAGATTTTAGATTTTGGGCCCTGTTACCAGATTTGTCCACATTGAAGTTCAAAGGGTCCAACATTAAACTTTATTTGAAAAAAAATTTAATTCATGGGGTTCTATCAATGATGAATGATATTTTGGATTTTTTTTTGGCACAATTAATTGAAAATGAAAGGGTCCAAAATTGAACTTAGTTTGATTCTAAAAAAATTGAATTCACAGGGTTTTTTTATATGCTGATTCTAAACATATATTTAGATTTTTTATTTAGGACCCAGTTTTCAAGTTGGTCCAAATTAGGGTCCAAAATTAAACTTCGTTTGATTTCAATGAAAATTGAATATACATGGTTCTTTGATGTGCTGAAGCTAACTATGTATTTAGATTTTGAATTAGGCCATGTTATCAAATTGGTACATATTGATGTATAAACTGTCCAAAATTTCATTTTTGTCCATCAATGAATAAATTAATCAAATTCTCGGTTATTCTTGGATATGCTGAATCAAACCGTGTATTAAGATTTTGGATATTGGACCATTATAGGTAAATGTTCGATTTCAAATTTTTCAGCTCTTTGACCACATTCATTCTGTGTCAGAAACCTATGTTGTGTCAAATATTTAATCACAATCAAAATTCAGAGCTGTATCAAGCTTGAATGTAGTGTCCATACTTGCCCCAACTGTTCATGGTTCAACTTCTGCGATCCTATCCAGTTTTGCAAAGTTGAGCGTTTTATATTAATTAGCCAGACAAATAGTACTGTAACTTTGTATTTCTCATGTATATGATTCTTATCTTTTAGTAATAACCAGTCAGATAACGATATATCTATGTATTATTTATGTGTACATTGTATTTTATTGTTATCTTTTTGTTTGTAAATATTAATAAAATTTTGGGTTTTTTTAGCTGAAAATAGCCCTCGTTTACAGATTGATTGATTGTTGGTTGCTTAACGTCCAGTGTCAAATATTTCATGGATATTCAGGATGAAAACAAATTAACAACAAGTAAAATAGGTAGGTTCTGTAATAGAGGCGTCTGGGATTGAGGTCGGAGAAATTTAGACACACTTAAATCGAACACTTTTCATAGATAATTATTTTAGATGTAGCCTTCAATCGGCCACTTTCTGTATTAGCAATTCTTTTACATTTAACAACATTCGACCACTTTTTATAGATTATTGTATTAGATGTAACCTTAAATCGGCTACTTCCTTTATTGATAATTCTATTACATTTACAAGATTCAACCACTTTTTATAGATAATGTATCAGATGAAACCTTAAATCGACCATTTTTTTCTATAGATAATTTTATTAGCTGTAACCTGAAATCGATCACTTTTATTTAGATACTTGTATTGGATATAACCTTAAATCGGCCACTTTCTTTATTGATAATTCTATTACATTTACAAGATTCAACCACTTTTTATAGATAATTTATCAGAAGTAACCTTAAATCGACCATTTTTTCTACAGATAATTGTATTAGGTGTAACCTTAAATCGATTACTTTTATTTAGATAACTGTATTGGATATAACCTTAAATCGGCCACTTTCTTTATTGATAATTCTTTTACATTTTACAAGATTCAATCACTTTTTTATAGAGAATTATATTGGATTTAACCTTAAATCAGTCACTTTCTTAATTATTTATTTCACTATATTTTACAATGAAATCGACCACTTTTCTTAATTATTGTATTAGATATTACCTTAAATCGGTAACTTTATTTTAGATAATTGTATCAGACGTAACCTTAAATCAAACACCTTTTATAAATAAATGTTTTAGATGTAGCCTTAAATCGGTCACATTCTTTATTATTTAACAATATTTTACAATAAATTGGACCACTTTTTATCGATATTTGTATTAGATGTAATATGAAATCGATCATTTTTCTATAGATAATTGTTTTAGATGTAGCATTAAAGAGGCAACTGCTTAATTGATAATTTTATTACATTTTACAGTAAATTTGACCACTTTGTTGATAATTGCATTAGATGTTACCTTAAATCGGTCACTTTCTTTATTGATTAATTTGCTATATTTTACAATAAATTTGAACACTTTTCTTGATTATTGTATAAGATGTTACCTTAAATCGGTAACTTTTTTTTAGATAATTGTATCAGACGTAACCTTGAATTGAACACTTTTCATAGATAATTGTTTTAGATGTAGCCTTCAATCGCCCACTTTCTTTATTGGCAATTCTTTTACATTCAACAACATTCGACCACTTTTTATAGATTATTGTATTAGATGTAACCTTAAATCGGCTACTTCCTTTATTGATAATTCTATTACATTTACAAGATTCAACCACTTTTTATAGATAATGTATCAGATGTAACCTTAAATCGACCTTTTTTTCTATAGATAATTTTATTAGCTGTAACCTTAAATCGATCACTTTTATTTAGATAATTGTATTGGATATAACCTTAAATCGGCCTCTTTCTTTATTGATAATTCTATTACATTTACAAGATTCAACCACTTTTTATAGATAATGTATCAGAAGTAACCTTAAATCGACCATTTTTTCTACAGATAATTGTATTAGGTGTAACCTTAAATCGATTACTTATTTAGATAATTGTTTTGGATATAACGTTAAATCGGCCACTTTCTTTATTGATAATTCTTTTACATTTTACAAGATTCAATCACTTTTTTATAGATAATTATATTAGATTTAACCTTAAATCAGTCACTTTCTTTATTAATTATTTTACTATATTTCACAATAAAATCGACCACTTTTCTTAATTATTGTATTAGATATTACCTTAAATCGGTAACTTTATTTTAGATAATTGTATGAGACGTAACCTTAAATCAAACACTTTTTATAAATAAATGTTTTAGATGTAGCCTTAAATCGGTCACATTCTTTATTATTTAACAATATTTTACAATAAATTGGACCACTTTTTATCGATATTTGTATTAGATGTAATATGAAATCGATCATTTTTTCTATAGATAATTAAATTAGATGGAGCATTAAAGAGGCAACTGCTTAATTGATAATTTTATTACATTTTACAGTAAATTTGACCACTTTGTTGATAATTGCATTAGATGTTATCTTAAATCGGTCACTTTCTTTATTGATTAATTTGCTATATTTTACAATAAATTTGAAACACTTTTCTTGATTATTGTATTAGATGTAGCCTATAATCGGTAACTTTTTTTTTAAAATAATTGATTCCGACGTAACTTTAATCGAATCATTTTTCTTAAAGATAATTGTATTAGATGAAGCCCTGAATTATCAACTTTCTTAATTGATTATTCTTTTACATTTTACAAAATTCGACCACTTTTTATTGATAAATGTATTAGATTTAACCTTAAATCGGTCAGTTTCTTTATTGATAATTTCATTTTATTTTACAATAAATTCGACCACTTTTTTTCATTTTTGTATTAGATATAACTTTAAATCGACTACTTTTTTTATTGATAATTCTATGACATTTACAAGATTCAACCACTTTTTATAGATAATGTATCAGGTGTAACCTTAAATCGACCATTTTTTTATAGATAATTGTATTAGCTGTAACCTTAAATCGATCACTTTTATTTCGATAATTGTATTTGATATAACCTTAAATCGGCTACTTTCTTTATTGATAATTCTTTTACATTTTACAACATTCAATCACTTTTTTATAGATAATTGTATTAGATTTAACCTTAAATCAGTCACTTTCTTTATTAATTATTTTACTATATTTTACAATATATTCGACCACTTTTCTTAATTATTGTATTAGATATTACCTTAAATCGGTAACTTTATTTTAGATAATTGTATCAGACGTAACCTTAAATCAAACACCTTTTATAAATAAATGTTTTAGATGTAGCCTTAAATCGGTCACATTCTTTATTATTTAACAATATTTTACAATAAATTGGACCACTTTTTATCGATATTTGTATTAGATGTAATATGAAATCGATCATTTTTTCTATAGATAATTGTATTAGATGTAGCATTAAAGAGGCAACTGCTTAATTGATACTTTTATTACATTTTACAGTAAATTTGACCACTTTGTTGATAATTGCATTAGATGTTACCTTAAATCGGTCACTTTCTTTATTGATTAATTTGCTATATTTTACAATAAATTTGAACACTTTTCTTGATTATTGTATAAGATGTTACCTTAAATCGGTAACTTTTTTTTAGATAATTGTATCAGACGTAACCTTAAATCGAACACTTTTCATAGATAATTGTTTTAGATGTAGCCTTCAATCGCCCACTTTCTTTATTGGCAATTCTTTTACATTTAACAACATTCGACCACTTTTTATAGATTATTGTATTAGATGTAACCTTAAATCGGCTACTTCCTTTATTGATAATTCTATTACATTTACAAGATTCAACTACTTTTTATAGATAATGTATCAGATGTAACCTTAAATCGACCATTTTTTCTATAGATAATTTTATTAGCTGTAACCTTAAATCGATCACTTTTATTCAGATAATTGTATTGGATATAACCTCAAATCGGCCACTTTCTTTATTGATAATTCTATTACATTTACAAGATTCAACCACTTTTTATAGATAATGTATCAGATGTAACCTTAAATCGACCATTTTTTCTACAGATAATTGTATTAGCTGTAACCTTAAATCGATTACTTTTATTTAGATAATTGAATTGGATAAAACCTTAAATCAGCCACTTTCTTTATTGATAATTCTTTTACATTTTACAAGATTCAATCACTTTTTATAGAGAATTATATAAGATTTAACCTTAAATCAGTCACTTTCTTTATTAATTATTTTACTATATTTTACAATAAAATCGACCACTTTTCTTAATTATTGTATTAGATATTACCTTAAATCGGTAACTTTATTTTAGATAATTGTATCAGACGTAACCTTAAATCAAACACTTTTTATAAATAAATGTTTTAGATGTAGCCTTAAATCGGTCACATTCTTTGTTGATTATTTTACCATATTTTACAATAAATTGGACCACTTTTTATCGATATTTGTATTAGATGTAATATGAAATCGATCATTTTTTCTATAGATAATTATATTAGATGTAGCAGTAAAGAGGCAACTGCTTAATTGATAATTTTATTACATTTTACATTAAATTTGACCACTTTGTTGATAATGTGCAGTAAAATAAAGGCATCGCAACTGTGTAAACAGGAGAACAAAAGTGGCGCAATCTACTATCATTTCTCTATTTGTTTTTGTCAAGTAAATTCTCTGATTTAAGAATTATTAATATCTTTAAAAAAAAATTATTTTTCTATTGGTAAATTACCATGATTACCTTGTGTATCACTTTCTCCTTAACTTAAATTTCTGCTCTGGTAACTTTAAATGGCACTGGTAGCAGCTACATTTTAGATACAGTCCTAAGACTAAGGTAAAATTTTCTTCTCAAACTGAGAAGTTTGTTATCAGCAGCTGTAAATGATACTAATGTGAATTTAAACAAAAGTTGACATATTTATGATATCAACACACGCTTGATTTCAAAATCAAAATTCCTTTGTTTTTAATGTTTTACTGTGAAGTACTTAAGTGTGTAGATAAGTAATTCTATATCAGATTACACATCTGAAATCTGATTATTAGTACAAAATAAGAAATATAAATTTTAGTAAAGATTTCATTAATTAAAAGGATATTTACATTTTTTATAAAGCATATATTTTTCTCTATGAAATTAGATAATAATTATTTTACAAAGATAAAAAATGTTTTGAATTTGTAATACATTTATAACATACATTTGTTTTCATGGGTTCTTGATTAGAATAATAAAATTCTTATTCTTATTCTGTTTTATAAGTCCTAAAATCTACACACACAAAGTATATTTAATATAAAATTCAACATCTGAAGAAAAAAAGAACATACTAATTGCAGAGAAGTCAATGATATAAATGTAATAAACGTGTCCAGTTATTACTGTTTCATTAAATATCTTCATATTATATGATCAGTTTTAACTCCTTAAACAAGACTACAATACAAATGAATACCGTAAATCTAAATAAATAAGAAACAAGTAACAAAAAAAACCCGAAAAATATAAATATGAGTTGCCTGTTGCAGCAGAATCAAACTTGTCATGTTTTTTGTTTCAGAACAATCTAGTCTCTTTGAATCTGTTTTGGCCATCTGGAAACTTCCTGTGAGGTATTTAGTTTTGCCATTAGCTGACACTGTAACTGTGGAAACATTATGAACGCATCCTGTTAAAGAGTCCATATAAAATTTGCATTTTGCCAATTTGTTTGTTGTCTTTTAGCGGGAAAGTGCTTAGTTATTGAAAAAAAAAAATTTGATCACTTTACCAGAGAAACTGTATTAAATATTGAAGAAAAGAGGTTTTACATTGTACAGAGTGCTTCCTCTTAATTTTTTTTATGTTTCTGTTTTATTTGAAACAAAAATGACATGAAACATTGAACTACTTTTAAATGTTTGCGGTATGTGCAATTTGTTTGGCTGAATTTGCTTCAATAGTATCAGTGTGAAGATTTTTGAAAGGAACAAACATGATAAACAAATTGTGCAAAATTAGCTTTGAAGGACAAAAACTCCTCAACGAGTCAATTGACAATTTTGGTCAAATTGAATTGTTTGTAGATCTTATTTTACTAAACACTTTAACTGTTAACAGTAAATCTTATATTCAACTACAAAATTACCTTTAAATTATCAATTACCATGTGAAGGGCGCCATTAAACCACATCATTTATTCAAACAATACAATCAACACCTTTATCAATTAGTCCACTGTTGCCTACAGCTAAAAGTATGATAAAATCACTCTTGAAAAGATTTCATGGCTCCGAAGCGTTGTACAGCATAAACCTTCCTCAGGAATGCTCTAACACAAAATGTCAAAGCCATTGATGTAAAATATACTGGAACCCTTGAAGATTTTAAGACCACGGCAAAAAAAAAGTGGCTCGGGATAAGTCATTATACAGAGATACACCAAATTGCACCTGTTTAATCACATCTGAAAGCAGGATTCACTATTGGATAATAGCCCTAGCCGACATAATATGGGTTGAATTAAGTGAAACATCTGATATTGTTTGGAGAGATAGAAAAGATAGCAAGAACGATAATATAAGTCAAACAGAATTCATTGTAAGTGACAAGCAATCAAATATTAAGGACAACGAAGATGATTTTCTGTATCAAGTTATTGTTTATTTATCTACTGGTTAAGGGATGATTCAAGGCAGGGAATGGCAACATTTTGGTGATTATGTTTTTGACAAATGTCTACATCATATTAAAAAAGGCATAGACAGTCACGATCAAACATCTGTAAAGGAAGTTATCTCAACACCTTTAACAAAGGACAATCCAGGTCAGGAAATAGATACAAATTTGCAAAATTCTAATGACCGTGCTACAGTCACCAAAACTGCTACAGATGTAGATGTTCAAATGAAATCCCCAGCTACCAAACGCACACAAGATGACGACCCAAAGCAACAATCAGTTGAAAATATAATTAATAAACTCTTGAACCCAAAGGCCAAATCAAATAATATGTATGGCTGCTATCACTATTGAATAAAAATAGGGATACATGAAGTCAATTGACAACGATTGAAGAGATATTCTGACATTAACACTGCCTATTGTAAAATGACAAAAGCAATGGTTGAGTGTTGGCTATTTTCAATTTTATACCTTATATTCATAGTGATTCAAATATGAGCAATACATATTTTATTTATATCTGGCTTATTTTAATACACAAGTATGTTTTGTAAACTGAATAATAACACTTACAAGTCCCAATAGGAATATCAATGCCAAATTTATTCCTGATAGGGACCACATTTCAAAAGTCAGTTGCCTTTTCTTCTTCCTTGTATTCTTGGACCTGACCTTGGTTATGTTTGAGGTTGTCATGGCTGGGTGAGTACATGTACTTGCTATTGGTGGAATCTCACAGTAAACCCACTTTCTCCTGTTGGCATTTCTCTCAAGGAGATGACAAAATTGCCGGGAACATCTTATTATATATACGGTGCTGCTCAGTCTGGACTAGAACTATATCATTCTCACTGCAATCACTCAGAGAAACTGTCATCTGAGCACTGGACCTGGCTTTTTAAATTATTGAACTTGCAAGTCATATTATCTCTTCATTCCATCATGAAACAACTGCAGCATTGACTGATTGATTGTTGGTTGCTTAACGTCCAGTGGCAAATATTTCATGCATATTCAGGACGAGAACAAATTAACAATAAATACAATAGGTAGGTTCTGTAATAGGGGCGTCCGGGATTAAGGTCGGAGAAATTTGGACTACCACGGGAAATGAGGGTATATTGGATAGGAACAGAAATTTAGCCTTGCAACAGGTCACCTACGGACCCCTCAAAGAGTTGTTGCAAGGGTTCTTAACGTGCAAAGAGCGTGGCACTCTCTTTACACGAGGCATCGGATTTAACGTCCCCATTCTGACCGGACGTGGCTGCAAATTTGTACATCCCGAACAGCCAAACGGACGCCCCACTTTAGCACGGGTTTTACTGCCGGTCGGAGGAAGACCAATGTTGACCATACTTCTATACCCCAGTCACCCTTGGGGACATGCTTACAGAGAATAACTCTTAAACACTATAAAGAAAAAGTTTTATATAAATTGTTGAAGAGTAATGATTCTTAAGTCAAAATATAGGTGATCAAATCCCTTTAATGTTGTTCTTCATCTTGTTAAGCTAACAGTAATGAGTTCAATACAAAGCATTATTTCGTGTCTCATCTACTACATATATATATATTCGGTTATCTGTCAACCCTGTATCAGGTACATTTTTTGGTCCAGGCAGTCTGCCAAG
The DNA here is from genome assembly GCF_021869535.1 of Mytilus californianus. Classification (NCBI taxonomy): domain Eukaryota; kingdom Metazoa; phylum Mollusca; class Bivalvia; order Mytilida; family Mytilidae; genus Mytilus; species Mytilus californianus. The sequence goes on from NW_026262739.1 coordinate 416,855, forward strand.
AAATTGTCAATATTATTATATTACGGTTTGGCTCTGGTTTTGTGATTACACATATTTTTTGTATCTATTTATCACGTTATGTACACAAATTTTTCACTTAAGGATATACACCTCTGAGGAGCTCAAAATTTCTAGAATTAAACTTTTTTTCTTAACCTGATTTTTGAGTTTATATGACTGTTAAAAAAAAAACAATTGGTGAAGAAAAAATCATATGGTGGTGCACTTTGAAAGTACCTAATTTTGATGATTTTCCAATTTTTCATCATTTTTTGCCCATTTTTGTGCTATTATCGTGAAAAAAATCACAGTTCCTCAACTAAACTTTTTTTCATACTTTCAATAAAGATGAAGTGGACCAATCTAGATAAATTTAACTTAAAAAAAACTATAGGTAGGTGTTAATATAAGAAAGTTTTATCGTATTTTGATGCTTTTTCGTGTCAAATTTACCATGCTGTCAATGTTGTAAATTTGTGATTTTTCGTTGTAAAGTCAAACAAGTACAAAGTTGAAGAGCATTGAGGACCCAAAAATCCAAAAAGTTGTGCCAAATACGGCTAAGGTAATCTATTCCTGGGATAAGAAAATCCTTAGTTTTTTCGAAAAATTCAATGTTTTGTTACAGGAAATTTATAAAAATGACCACATAATTGATATTCATGTCAACACCGAAGTGCTGACTACTGGGCTGGTGATACCCTCGGGGACGAAACGTCCACCAGCAGTGGCATCGACCAATTTCGTCTGATATCAATGTTGTGCAGATGTTTTTTTCACCTACCTCCTTTTTTAGGAGAACTACACCCTTGCACAAAAGGGAAAATTCAAAGCTATCAAGTGCTGCAAGCATGACCAGAACAGACTTCTTGTTTTTATCTATTTGGTATATTACAAGACGATAAAACGGGCTGATATGTGTAGTTTAGGAAAATACCTGTCAAATGTGGGTTTTCCTTTTTCATAAAATAGATTCATAGAAGCCATCATGACAGATTTTATACTTCAAATATCTTTGTTGTATCAAAAATATCCATCCCGATTTATTGGTAAAAAAAAACACAAATACAATCGAAATAAAAGCATATTAAAATTTCGAATAAATTGTACACTGCGTTTTGAAATGAAACGATGGTTAAATTGTTGGTTATTTGGTTCATTTACACCTGTTCAGCTTTAAAAACAAGCTCAAACACAATTATTTTGACCAAGATTTTGAACATCAGATTGAAATCAGATATTTGTATATGTATGCATCATTGCTTTATGTAAAAAATAAAAAGCAATTCAACGTAAAATGCAGAAAAGGCAAAATTGGTAAAATAGGTGCTTAAATAAAAACAAATCATATTTTTTTCATAAGAAGGCCGTTGTCATCGAAACAAAAACATATTTTTGCAATTTTTGCAAAATAATGTATATTTTTTACATAGTAAGGGTGGACCTTTAATATGACCAAATATTCTTTAAATTCATGGTACACCATTCCCAGCCGACTTTGATGCTTACAGAGATTGATTGATTGATTGTTGGTTGCTTAACGTCCAGTGGCAAATATTTCATGCATATTCAGGACGAGAACAAGTTCACAATAAATACAATAGGTAGGTTCTGTAATAGATTAAGGGATTAAGGTAGGAGAAATTTAGACTGCCACGGGAAATGAGGGTATATTGGATAGGGACAGAAATTTAGCCTTGCAACAGGTCACCTACGGACCCCTCAAAGAGTTGTTGCAAGGGTTCTTAACGTGCAAAGAGCGTGGCACTCTCTTTACACGAGGCATCGGATTTAACGTCCCCATTCTGACCGGACGTGGCTGCAAATTTGTACATCCCGAACAGCCAAACGGACGCCCCACTTTAGCACGGGTTTTACTGCCGGTCGGAGGAAGACCAATGTTGACCATACTTCTATACCCCAGTCACCCTTGGGGACATGCTTACAGAGAATAACTCTTAAACACTATAAAGAAAAAGTTTTATATAAATTGTTGAAGAGTAATGATTCTTAAGTCAAAATATAGGTGATCAAATCCCTTTAATGTTGTTCTTCATCTTGTTAAGCTAACAGTAATGAGTTCAATACAAAGCATTATTTCGTGTCTCATCTACTACATATATATATATTCGGTTATCTGTCAACCCTGTATCAGGTACATTTTTTGGTCCAGGCAGTCTGCCAAGAAATTGTCAATATTATTATATTACGGTTTGGCTCTGGTTTTGTGATTACACATATTTTTTGTATCTATTTATCACGTTATGTACACAAATTTTTCACTTAAGGATATACACCTCTGAGGAGCTCAAAATTTCTAGAATTAAACTTTTTTTCTTAACCTGATTTTTGAGTTTATATGACTGTTAAAAAAAAAACAATTGGTGAAGAAAAAATCATATGGTGGTGCACTTTGAAAGTACCTAATTTTGATGATTTTCCAATTTTTCATCATTTTTTGCCCATTTTTGTGCTATTATCGTGAAAAAAATCACAGTTCCTCAACTAAACTTTTTTCATACTTTCAATAAAGATGAAGTGGACCAATCTAGATAAATTTAACTTAAAAAAAACTATAGGTAGGTGTTAATATAAGAAAGTTTTATCGTATTTTGATGCTTTTTCGTGTCAAATTTACCATGCTGTCAATGTTGTAAATTTGTGATTTTTCTCTATTTTAAGAACAAAATGTATATTATTTCAACTTCTTTGTAATAAATGATTGAAAAAATACATATCTAAGAAGTTTGAAAAGAAAAAGTGATATGGGATGTACATGTTTCTGGTAAAATCATATTTTGCGCCCCTAACCCAATTTCTCAAAATTGAGGCTAAAAAGACTGACTTGATTGGTAATAAAATTTGAAAAAAATATAACTCAAAAACTACTTATTGTAAATATACAATATTTTCACAGAGTTAAGTTTGATTATAACATTTTTTAAATTCATTGATATTTTCCTTTTGAATCACATGTTTTGGACAAAATTTCAGAACGAGATTTCAACGAGACTGAAACGCCAGAAGAATACATCCTTAAGGTAATGTGTACAGTACTTTATATGCTGTTGCATACTATACATAGGTGATTGCTAAATCAAATATATTTGCAGGTATGTAATGGACTCCTTTAAAGTTGGCTTTGAATAAACAAAGAATTAAAGGAATCCAACATTCCAGCTAGGAACAAATTAAAGAAAGTGACCGAATATACGTATAACTATAAATTTACCGCAGAGCAGTGCAAGCTTAAAATCAAAGGACTGAAAGAGAAGTATGAAAGAAACAAAAAGGAAAGAAATGAAAAATCAGGAGAATCTCAAGGAACTGATGATGAAGATGAAGAATTGGATGACATTAGTTCCCTGATATGCCACATAAAAATAACAGGTGGAAATAGATAGTCAACTCACATAAACCCCCACCCCTCTTGATTCCTGAAATAATCAAATGGTTGTTACTTTAATAACTTGTCAAACAACAGTCTTCTGTATAATTTAAGCAGTTAATACCAGAAAATAAAAGGGCAAACAATGACAGCTTACAGCAAGGATCTTAGTTACTATAAAAATCCTTGCTTACAGCAAATATATTTTTTTTGATTACAACATCACAAAAAATTAAATCACAAAAATACTGAACTCCTGTTATATTTATCTGTTTAATACTGGTTAATGAAATCATAATACAGTGTGTACTGGCTGGTCATTATCGCTTAAGATACGATTTTGCCACGCCTACATAGCTGATGAATATTCATGACTTTATAGATAAGGACAGCACGTGTAGCCTAAAACTGGGAGTTGAGTTGTAGATTTGTAGCATAACTGTATATATGTAGTTGATAAAATATAGAATTAGAACCGAAATATAGTTTTTAATATTACATGCCAAGCGAGTAAAAACACGGATCTATCACTCCGAGGAAAATTCAAAACGGAAAGTCCCTTTTGAATTTTCCTCGGAGTTCAGTATTTTGTGATTTTACTTTTCCCTTATCAAATGGCAAAATCAAAAGATAGAACACACCAAACGAATAGACAACAACTGTCAAGCAATTGTTCCTATCCAGTTGCCCTTCCCATGAATAAAAATCTATCCATTCGCCATATGTAAAAAAAAGTCAGGATAAACTAATAAAAAAAGGCAGGACCGAATAGGTTGAAAAATAAAAAGGCACGACAGAGATTACCAAAAAAAAAAACGGCAGGACAAAATTTTTCATCCTAATTTTAATGTTCTGTGATTTGCTGTTCTACATTGTTTTGTCTGGTATATTTACACGATCAAAAATAACTAAGAAAGGGATAGTTTCTAAAAATTACCAGTATTAATAATTGCTGAAAATGACTTATATGGACAATTACTCAAGATATTAATTGACAATTTTGGTCATGTTTGATTTAATTGTAGATCTTTGTTTAAGCCCTCGTCGTAGCATCATTATAACCTCATTTAAGAACTTTGGCATGCAGGTAAAACGACTTGATGCCATTTCTATCTTATATCTTTTGACGACCATTTCCGCTGTAAAATATATTTCTCCCAATAATATAATTTGGAAATATTTTCTACAAGCCTGTTCACGTCAGTTTCTAAGTGAAGGATCCTCCTTCTGAGGTTTTGACAAACTGTCTGCATTAACCATGCAATGTCGTTATCGTGTCTCATTTACATCATGTAAATCTTTTGTTATATTTTCGAATTGTACAGTTAAGCAAAGAGAATTAAATCCTCCTTTCGGTATCTTCAAATTTGGTTGATTGATTTTGACTTGTGTGTATATATTTAGCATAACACTCATCATTTATCTGTATTAAAACTTGACAATATTCTTATTCAAATTAATTGCAATGCTTTTTTTTATATATATATTTTTATTGGTTGCCTACAGAAAAAGGCTTCTTTCAACTGTTTTCTTTTGCTGAATTAATAGAAGAAATGATGAAACAGTTATCAGAAGTTCTGCCAGGGGTGCAAAGGGTGAACATGGATCACATCATAGACCCGATTGTTTAATGGATAGTGAACGTGATAAACTTGAAAAAAAAACATTTTGAACAGGGGTATTGCGAATTTAAATACAGCCACAATCTAGGAAAATACAGGGCGACTGTGACGACATTGAACTTGGAAAAAGGTATCGTAATAAACTTTATCATTCTTCATTTGTTGTTCCTGGGTACATTTCGATTAGGAAATTAAAAGAAAAGTAAAACTTGAAAGACGTTTTTCAAAAATGTGTATACCGATATTTATTCTTTCGTTATTTGTTTTTAAATTTTAATGACCAGAATATCTCTCAGCAATAATCGGAGATGTCGTCATGTTGGTTTATATCCGTGTGTGTAATCATTTAATATTTTTCCGTAGAAACAAATTAAAAAAAACTTCACATATCCAACAATCGCGGCCATCACGTGACTTTTACACTTCAGTTGTATATCTTTAATGGCCAATTGATTATCAATGAAAATGAACGGGGTACATAGATTAAACGGTCATAACTGTTTTGTTACATTGTGCATTTTACCTCCCAACCCCGTGATTTACAGTATATTATTTTTTACAATTAAAAATGTTTTAAGTTTCAGTTCAGATATATGATTTCTTGCTTCAAAATAAGTTTGAAAATTGAGGTGACATAACCACACATCCTCCGTTAACTTCTTCGTTAAAACTCGATAAAATTGCAGGGTTTGGATCCAGAAAATATGTTTAACCTCACTGCATATATATTATATGTACCTGTCCCAAGTCGGGAGCCTGTAATTTTAGTGGATCATGCTTGTTGCTGCGTTTTATATTTGTTTTTCATTAATTGTTTTAAAAATTTAAATCAGGCCATTGGTTTGAGCCATCTGAATTGTTTACACTTGTTATTTTGAGTCAAGGCTCCATGTTGAAGGCATTGTGACCTTTCTTTGATTATATTTATTACTGGAGGCCTATGATGGTAAGTTGTCTCATTGGCAATTATACCAAATATTCATGGGTTTTTACCAATTAAAAAATCAGAATGTACATTTTTTAAAATACATACAACATGTAGAAAGCATACCTTCTTAACTCTCAGAAGTGTGGTCATATATGCATCAATTATCTGAAATGAAAATAAAATCATCAATATGTTATAAAGTAAATTAAGCAACTTTTGTGATGTTTTAATAGATTAAAAAGTTTGCAATAATTGAAAGTCACATTCATCAATTTAATTGGTGATTTTCCTTAAAAATATTTTTGGTATTTGTATAATATTCAGACTAATTATAGTTCAATGATTTTTTTTTTAATAAAATTATATATATATACTTTTGATAGTGAAATGTATATAGTTTGTTATTCGACCTTAGGACTTACTCTTCTCGTGCTAAAAGTTAACCTTACCTCATCTGAAACTTTGTCTCTAAGAGTGAGGAATGCTGAGGCATTCAAACGAATATTCCCATATATGGTCAGCAAAGAGTCTTTCGTGAATCTTGTGTCCCAAAGTTTCCTGACAACTGTAAATAAATAATTATTTAAAATATTGTATTGCTAAAACTTGCAATTATTGGTGTATTTTTTTTTTTTTTAAATAATAAACAGTTTAAATTAAATTAATAACATTACTGACAACAAATAAACTTATATGTTAAGGGGTTAATTTTAAAATTCAGTTATTAAGAAAATAGACAAACTTAAAAATGTCGAATGTTTCTTATCTTCTTTTAGTGACTCAATTTCTGATAAAATATCTGCAATTTGATAGAGTTTTTTATAGTCTTTGTATGTAATGTTTGGGAAAGAATCTAACTTCTGTATTGAGGCATAAAAGAAAGTTGCAATATGCACTGAAAAACTGAAGAGTTACTTGTACAGAAAAACGATGAGATCTGTATTACATCCCCTGGAAGTTCTTGTAGTGAAAGAAATAACATGGATAAAATTAAAGAAAAATTTCAAACACATTTGCAAATGAAAGAAAACGAAAAAGCTGATTTTGTCCACAAAAGATGGCAGATATACTTAAAAGTCAATGACCCAGACCCAATAGGGCCATTTAAATTAGCGAGATGTACCAACTGTCACACGAATGGCCACACAGCTGATGGAAATAGGAGAAACAAACCCTGCACACTCCCAGTAAGCAACTCCTGGAAATACTGTATGCATAGAAGTGAAAATACAATAAGAACAGATGAAATGCACTTTTTAAATATAATATAAAATTATCCCAATGAAATGGAAAGAGCATAATGCCCAGTTGTCTGTTTGTACCATTAAAAAGGAATTTTTGTAATTTTGCATGCATATAAGAAACCGGTTATTTAACTTTTGGCCCAGTGTGTTAAACCAGCATATTAAACTTACAGATTCAATGTAATGATTTTGATGGAGTGCTGCATGAACACATGCAGCTAATCTTAATTTTTGCTGTTTCCATCTGTTCCATACACAAAAAAAACAGTTACCATCACCTAAGGGATGAAATCTTTATGTATCTGTGAAAAAGAAATCCAGACTTTTACATAAAAAAAACTTACATTTTACAAACACAACATTCTCTCCTTGTCTTAATGTACAGTGAGAAATATCTGTATTTAGTTCAAATAAAATTTCAGATACTATGCACTGTGGTATAATAGAAATGATGCTAAACAGACAATATAAAAAAAAATCATACAGGGATGCGCTTGGATTCTGTTGTTTGAACTCCCTGTCTGTTAGAAAGTTGGCATTGTCGTATACATGGTTTATCATAAAATTGATGAAAGTGTGGTCAAACTTTTTTTTGTCTTGTTCTTTCTATAGTTTTAAATTTGTTCCGTAAGAATTCAATATCGCCTTCAGTGTTGTCTTTATTCGGGTCGTTACATCTACTGAAGATGGACAAGAACATGTTTCCTTTAGGTATAGTTGTACGATGTACTTATTGCCATTTGAACCTTTCACGACGAACGAACCTGCACATGATGGACCATCTTTTGTCGACAAAAAATGTAATTGCAAGAGATTGCTATGAACAAGGTACGGTTGTTTCTTCAACAAAGTTGACAGGTCACATCATCTTGCTCACCTTTTGTCAATTCAGATTTTACTCGACTGACAATTTTATCAGGATCGCAAGCGTCTTTCGGATGTCAGTTGTAGCAACTACTACCAGAGTCCTTCAAACCCGTCAATGAAAAATGCTTGGTCTGGCTCCTTATGCTCTCCGTCGACCAAGAAACTTTTCTGATTTCTTAAAATAAGACGACTGAAGACTGGTATGAATTCAGAGATGTACCAAAGCAGTTTTAATAAAAGTGAGTTATTACAACACTATATTCATTATATTAAAAGTCCGAACTTCAATACTCTTCAGAGATCAGCAAAAATCTTCAATGGAAGACAACTTTTATCAATGGCCTACGATTTCGGCGTTAAAATCGCATCAAATACTTTAAAACTGACCACGACTTTGACGTTAAAATCACACCAAAGGTATTAAAACTGACCAGAAATAAGTGACTAATTTCAGTCACAAATAGTAAACCTATTGAAATACTCTGTTATTACTATGTCATTTCAGTCACAAGTAGTAAACCTATTGAAATACTCTGTCATTACTGACTCATTTTAGTCACAAACTGTTAACCTATTGAAATACAACGACGCAAGGAGGCCTTCATATCTTTGAGTGGTTTCTACAACATGACTCGCACTTATATCTGTTTAAATCTGCACGCAATCTGTTGATGATATCTACAATTATAACTACTTTTACCACTGCCTGCAAGAAAAAAAGTTTTTTTTCGTCTTAAAATTTTGAATAATTAAATGAGTAATTTTGCTATTTAATATAAAGTTTATGATAGACACCAGGTGATTATTATAACTTATTTAATCTTTATATTAGCATTGTACTCTATTGTAAAATTTCATCAATAGCTAGTAATGAGTAACACCTGGTTATAGAGTGACCTATCGATACTATGAAAGCACTGTTGTAGGAGATGACAAATGCTAATACCATTCCAAAAAAATAAAATAATAGTAATGTATCAAGTATATCTAACCTCTGGTGCATAGACATCCATAACAAAGCCTTTTGCATTTAATGAATTAGAATCAGTTTGCTGGATTATACAATATGTTATTTCTTGTAAAAATAAAGAAGTAGCCATTTTTGCTTAAGCTTTGCTACATTACATGGTTGACATCAAACAAATGTATACTGTTACTAATTTATTTTATAATGGTTTACTTAACATATGAGGTTATTGTTTTCACAACACAAACATATGCTACATGTACTTTACACTAAACACATACCTATGACCCCTTCCAAAGAAAAAAAAACATTTGCTTTACGAATGATATTGTATGAATTATTTTTTTTTAGTTAAAATTAATTTGTGATCAATTAAAATAGTAACAAGTTTTGATGATAATAAATTAAGCAGGAATAATGTAAAAAATAGTAGTATACTTTCAGATATATTAAGTGTTTGACCTCCAGAATAATTACCTAGTAATATATATGTGTTAGTTCATGTTCTTTAAAATTGAAACACTCTCTGAAGGTCACCCAGTCATTGTTAGAACCATGTTATTTCCATCTTTCCACATCTGTTTTACTTTGGGTTCCAATCATGGTTTGCCAGCGTGCATAGTTAAGATTTCCACCAGAAATATATGATACCAATTTCTTTAGAAAAACGTAAATTAATATACAATAAGTTTTACAATAATTTCTATTTATATCTACAGAAGAAATAATAATTAAGTGTTATTAACTGGCTGTTTCTGTATTGCCCTTGGAATAGTTTAAAGGCTAACTGTATAGGCCTTTATACTCTTCAGTCTTTCTGAAAACTTTCATTGAAGGATTTAAAATTCTTTGTTAAAATTAAAAGAGAATTAATACTGGAAAATAGGTACAGACAATTCTACATGTACTTTTCCTTCCTCAGTCATGCTGATTTACAATGTAAAAAATGATGAGATTTTTTATTTCCAATTCTTTCAGGCAACAAAAAGATATTTGTGTTATGGCATTCATCGACAAAAAACATAACACCATCAAATTCAAGTAAAAAGATTAGTTTGATTTCGTGGATAAGTAATTGTGATAAGGTCTACTCCAAATTATAAATACATATTGAATCGAATTGAAATACTAAAACAAAATTTAATTAATAAAATCGGTCTTATAAATCCGAAAATCCACTGGTATCAATGTAAGAGTCTTTATATAGATGAAGACCTGTCCATATATAGACAACACTCATAAAGACTTGTTTTATACTGTTCAGTGTCCTTTCTATGTGGCAACCCCATGCAAAAGTCATAACTTCAACAATGACACATTGGCTATGGTAGTTTTGTTATCATTTACTACATTGAATGTAGAACACTGATTGACTTTGACAGAGCCCAAACTGGTTTGCACCCCCACCCCTTGGTTCCTCGCACTTATGTCCGAGTGTTTCTTCAATTCCATTGAGCCATTGAAATACACCTAAGGTGAAATGAATCTAAAATCAGATTAAAAATATTAAAATATAAAAAAATGCATTCAAGCCCTTAAAGAAGCCGTAACTTGCATCGTTTACGCCGAATATCCCGGTTATTTCGAAATAAACGCAACCAAAGACGTTGTTACAGAAAGATGAACACCCACCAGATACAGTGTGCTATCGATTGTGAACAAGAAATGAGTAAACAAATCATTGGAGTATTTGCGGCTGATCAAATTCCATTTCACAGATCAGCACCTTTCGGGTTTATCGTCAATACGGATCCACAGTCACTCCCGGGGAAGCATTGGATAGCGTGTTATGTTGACAGTAACAATGTGTTAGAAATTTTCGATTCATATGGGAATTCATCAAACATACGCTCTCTATTCATCAATCGATATATGAAAGATTTTCACAGAACAATGTTCAACTCAAAAAGACTCCAAAGTTCGAATAGTAGAGTATGTGGACAATACTGTCTATTTTATTTGATGTGTCGTTGCAGAGGTTATACCATGACAGACATAACTAATATTTTAGTCAAGACTTTGAACTGAACGATCAATATGTATTTGATTTTATAGATACTAGATTTTATTGTTGTATGTACACCTCTTCTGGATTTTGTCAGATGTGTGTAAATAAAATATAAAATATAACATTGTCTTTTGTTTTATGATTCCATATATATATATACAAACAACTCACTCAGTTTTGTATCTATTATATAATTACTTTTGTTGAATATGGACGCTTGGTGGGAAAAAGAGAGTTTGGTAAATTCGAATCTCCAACTTCAATTTTCATTGCAGCTCCTAGCGGAGCTGGTAAGACCGTTTTAACGAAAAACATACTCAAACATGCTGATGGTATGTTTAAAGTTCCTCCGTCAAAGATATTTTTTTGCTATTCCATTTGGCAAAATCTATATGATAAAATGAAGGATGAAATTAAAAATAAACGGTTTCAACAGGGGTTACCAACTATGGAAGATTTAAACGACTGGGGTGGAGAAGATGGTCACAAACTTTCCTGGTAGGAAAGTTATCCCAAATTCCTACAGGATTCCTGCTTATTACAGGTTGCACTTTATTATGTTAATCTTAATAGCCGCATAGTAAATCAGTTATATTTGTATATCAGGATGGATTGTATTATACAAATGACAGCAATATTGGATAAAAAATTACTACAAAATTTTGTTAGCATCAATTAATAGTGCCAGTATGTCCTCTTTTTTCAAAATATTAAATCGTAAACAAATATCAGAAGTTTTCATACGTCAGACTGACTCGTATAACAAAATTATTTGTCCGCCTCAACCGAAACTGACCATATTTGCACTTTATTATGTAAATCTTAATAGTCGCATAGTAAATTGCAGTGTTATATTTTTATATCAGGATGGATTGTATAATACAAATGACAGCAATATTGGAAAATAATGACTACAAAATTTTGTTCACATCAATTAAAGTTTTCATACGTCAGACTGACTCGTATAACAAAATTAATTGTCCGTCTCAACCAAGACTGACCATATTGGCACTTTATGTAAATCTTAATAGTCGCATAGTAAATTGCAGTTATATTTTTATATCAGGATAGATTGTATAATACAAATGACAGCAATATTGAAAAAAAATGACTAAAAAATTTTGTTCGCATCAATGATTTATAGTGCCAGTATGTACTTTTTTATTCAAAATATTGAATCGTAAACAAATATCAGAAGTTTTCATACTTCAGACTGACTCGTATAACAAAATTATTTGTCAGTGTCAACCAAAACTGACCATATTGGCACTTTATTATGTAAATCTTAATAGCCGCATGGTTAATCAGTTATATTTTTATATCAGGATGGATTGTATAATACAAATGACATCAATATTGGATAAATAATGAATAAAACATTTTGTTCGCATCAATTTATAGTGCCAGTATGTACTTTTTTTATTCAAAATATTGAATCGTAAACAAATATCAGAGGTTGTTATACGTTTTTTTCAACATGCGAGAATTCCTCCACCCAGAGGAGGTCTTGAGTTGGCCACGAAATCCTAATGTATACTAGATTAAGAAAATGGACGCCACTCTTCATTTCGAAACAAAGAGATGAACTAAAAGTAAAAAATATACAAGACTAACAAAATCTATAGGTTCCTGACTTAGGACAGGCGCAAAATGCGGTAGGGTTAAACATGTTTAGTGAGATCTCAACATTCCCCCTTTCACCTACAGCCAATGTAGAATAAATAAACACACCATGATACGTACAATTAAAAACCAGTCCAATATTAGAAAATGTTAAGTAATAAAGTAAACATACAATGATAGACATGCATTAACAAAGGACTACTAGCAATTAAACTGAATGCCAGCTATGGACTTGAAATGAACCGATATAAAAAAGTATGTCCAAACCAATAGATTTTCCAACAATATTCCTCCCAATACGGTTTTAGAATAGTATCATCATTCTTAACTAAAAGCTTAAACATAACAAAGTGTCACATTTATAAAGCTGGTTTTATAATAAAGTTCTTCATTTACAACCGAAATACGCTGAATTCAAATTGTCGTCACCAGACCAGGTAAGCAAAAATATTTTTGTTGTTGTAAGCATGGAAGTAATATTTAAAAGGAATAACAACGTCGTCACATCAAAGGTTTCATCTGCGTTACCGCCCATCTTTCGATAACTCGTTAATTTGTTTAATATCTGGCATGGAAGTTGATTCTCCGCATGTGATCGAACAAATTACTGACACTTTTCGGTCATTTTCGTGTTCACGGAAAATTACGAACAGACAAGTTTTTGTAGTATATACGTGCGAAGTAACCCGAATAGTCCATTCGTTACATTCCGTTGATGTACGCTGCCGAATAGAGTCATTCGTTCAATTTTTATTTTAGTAAAATTTTCCTATTTCTGTTTAGTTCGATCTTAATAGTTAAAACCGACAGCTATCACATCTGAAATTGGAAAACAAGGCTGGGTCATTTTCAATTTTAATATTTACAGACAGTTAAAAAGACATTTCCGAAAGTGAAGAAGATGATTGTACAAAAAATACGTTTGGACCCCCTTTTATTAAATACGAATAATCCAAGTCTTTCGTGTATTAGTCAATTAAAGTATTCACAATTCTAAACGGTTCTATCCTTTAATTTATAGTTCTTGATACATAAACTAATTCGTGTAAAAATTAATTTGCAGTAAGACAGATAGCGTCAAGCTCATTTTATCTGTTTGGTTTTAATTTTTGCTGTAGCTTGTTAAATTAATACAAGTATTCCACAATAAACACTTTATAAAAAAAATATATGTTTACGAACTTATTATCCCCATTTTAGTTGTCCAGTTTCAATAATCAATGACATTTATGACATATACATAAATTTAGAATACTTGAAGGTAAATATCCTTTTACAAATCTCGATAAACTTTGCATATTTCAACAGTAAAATAATATATGTCTAGATTTGTCTTCATTATTTTGTTAAACATCATGTGAAACCTGATCGAATCATCGGTATTTAACTGTTTTACTCGGAATCCGCTTTTAACCGGAAAATACTTTTAGAACAGTTTAAAACAAACGGTAAAAAACAGAAATATGCTAAATTAAATATTATTTTCATATATTAATATATTAATATTAATATGATACAGCGCCACCTTTTTATTAATAAACCTCGGATTTCACACAGGTGATTTATAATTACCGGACTCGATAAAATCACGTGGCTGATACGAAATTACAGATGCCATTTTACAACCGCGGTATCACAGATAGTAACCAAAGGGGTCTTGCCGCCGAGACTATAATTGGATAAAATCATATGACTTAAGTACAGACCTCTGCAGGCCGTTTATACATGCTAACTAGTCGTTGTTATTCCTTTTAAATATTACTTCCATGTTGTAAGTAATGAAAGTTATATATTTATAGAAATATATATAGAACTGTGAACTAACGAGGTTAAATAATAAAAGATGTATTTTGTTAAGATGCAAGGAATTGCTCATTTTCAATGTTAAAGTCAGGTCAGTTTAAGTGGAACCACTAATTGTAGGTCAATGATATCTGGTGTGCAGTTGTATTGGTATTGGAACACCTCATTTCCATGGAGATAATTTGGTCCCTCCCCTGTAGTTATAGTCTATTGACCTCGAAAATTGTTGTTCATAGCTAACATGTGTAAATTTCTGATGAGGTTAGTTTATGGGGAACCATTAATAGTTGGTCAATGATATTTGTTTTGCAGTTGTATAATCAGTAGTACATCTCATTTCCATGGAGGTAATTTGGTCCTGCCCCTTCACGTATTGTCTGTTGACTTTGAGGTTTTCAATAGCTTACATTGTTAAAGTTTCTGATTTATAAGTCAATTTAAAGGGAACGATTAATAGTTGGTCAATGATATTTGGCGTGCAGTTATATAAGCATTGGAATATCTCATTTTCATGGTTCGGTACATCAACACCATGTCTCTTTTTCATTGTTGTTTTCTTCTGGCGGTTGTGTTGCGCCTTGTTGTTTGTTTTCCAGCTGTCTGGTGACTACCTCCATTATTACATAGGTTTTCACAAAGAGTTCACATTTACTGATTAAGGCATGACAAAAGTTCACACCAATAGACACTCTTACTATGACCATACTAGGTGAAGGCTTACACTTAGTATAGACAATAAAGTCACAAAATGTCAGTTGTAGGATGATTGATTGATTGATTGTTGGTTGCTTAACGTCCAGTGGCAAATATTTCATGCATATTCAGGACGAGAACAAATTAACAATAAATACAATAGGTAGGTTCTGTAATGTAGGCCTTCCGGGAAGAAGGTCGGGGAAATTT
Source organism: Mytilus californianus (assembly GCF_021869535.1). Taxonomy (NCBI): domain Eukaryota; kingdom Metazoa; phylum Mollusca; class Bivalvia; order Mytilida; family Mytilidae; genus Mytilus; species Mytilus californianus. Next base: position 432,208 of record NW_026262739.1, read on the forward strand.
AGACTGCCACTGGAAAATTAGGGTAAATTAGATAGGAACAGCAATTTTGCCTTGCAACAGGTCACCTACGGACCCCTCAAAGAGTTGTTGCAAGGGTTCTTAACGTGCAGAGAGCGTGGCACTCTCTCTACACGAGGCATCGGATTTAACGTCCCCATTCTGACCGGACGTGGCTGCGTACTTGTACATCCCGCACAGCCAAACGGACGCCCCACTTTGGCACGGGTTTTACTGCCGGTCGGAGGAAGACCAATGGTGACCATACTTCTATTCCCCAGTCACCCTTGGGGGTCGTTGTTGTAGGATGAACATCGGGAATTGTACATGTGTGAAGTATCTGTGGTTGGTCTTAAGGTGTAGGGACCTGTCCAAACAAGTCTTTATCAGATGATTTCTCCATGTTTGGACACTTTATCTCAATAGGTCCTTTACCAGAACACTGACAGTTGGTAATGCCGGCTCCCAAGAATAGATGTTGATTGTTAATGATAAAACCAGACAAATTAAATTCAAAATCAATGTGGTGTGTGCTTTTCAATTGTTTCTTTTAAAATTGCAACACGATGATGACTGCTGTACCCATGTTTTGACTATTTTATTTATTATGTCGTTTAGTTCACGCATCACTATAAATATAACGGAATTTGATGAGGCTGTCATACAAAGTGAGAGGTTTAGCGCTATAAAACCAGGTTTAATCCACCATTTTCTACATTTGAAAATGCCTGTACCAAGTCAGGAATATGACAGTTGTTGTCCTTACGTTTTTGATGGGTTTTGTCATTTGAATTTTGCCATGATTAGGGACTTTCCGATTTGATTTTCCTCTGAGTTCAGTATTTTTGTGATTTTACTTTTTGGTTGGTGATGTAGGCTTGTCTGCATTTTTCTTCATGGTCGATCCCTGCTGTAAATATGGTAACGTATGGTGATTATAGACATCAGTCGGATTTTGTACGGTTGGTTGTTGGCTGGTATTCTTCAAGTCGGTATTGTAGCCATGTTGATATTTGTTGACTGTTCAAAAATTGGTTGTTGAAGTTGTGCAAATTTTGACGGTGTTGTTGGTTGACGCTCAACACTAAATGACTGGTAAAGAGGGCCGTTGACGGTGGTGCTCCTGTTGAACACTTGGTGAAAAGTGAACACGATCAGGTGTAGGTGTATGTAAAAACCTTGGTTGTTGGTTATAAATAATAGTTGGTTCAGGCTATATCTTGGTGGAGTATGTTGCACCTCTTGCTGACGGTTGCAATCCTGTCGACATTTACATTCATGCCCAACTAGTTTATGGTTTCCATCAATTTGCCACAAGGAATTTGGTCGGGCTACTCTGAAGTTCTGCGATGAATAGAATTGCTACATCTCGAAGCAGTTCCTCCCGGATCAACTCGAACTATTTCATTTCGAATTATGTTTGTCTTGACCTGTATGCCCTTTAACTTTGACATGAGCCTGTATTGATCGGTAACCCAAGTGATTGTTTTAGCTAGTAATGGTCTTTTGTTGTCATATACCAATCCATTCAACCACTACTGTTATCACGAGCCAGTCAATACTGAGGGTGTGAGTTTTAGGATTTAAATTGTGCTGTTTGAATGTTCGGATATAAAGTTAGCTAAAACGCATGTGCTCTTAGTTTCAGATGTGGAAAAAATACTTTAGGTTTCAAATCAAACCTACATTAGAATACATACAAATGGACATGATTTCTGTTCTAGCTTAAGTTTAAAAATCAGTTATTCTTATTTCTCCATTTAATAAGGCCTCCTCATTTGAACGCTGTAATGGAGTGTGGGAAGTTTCTTCCTTCTGGCTCTTCATTTGAACGCTGTTGTGGAGTGGAGGAAGTTTCTTCTTTCTGGCTCTTCCTTTGAACGCTGTTGTGGAGTGGAGGAAGTTTCTTCTTACTGGCTCTTCATTGAACGCTGTTGTGAAGTGGTGGAAGTTTCTTTTTACCGCCTCCTCCTTTCTGTGGTTACTCTGCAAGAGATGAAATGTTCCTCTCCGACTCGCATTTTCAAGGCACAGTCGGTGGTGTCGGAATGTAGTTCATTACATCCGTCCCGAGACCCCGCTATTCCGTGTGCACTCGTCTCCAATCTTAATCGACTAGGATTGTCAGTTTTCCTATCGAAGATCGGTGGTTTTTACCGGCTTCCACCACCAATAAAAACTGGCCGGCACGAAATAACCTAAATGCGGTGCTTTAAAGTGGCGTTAAAAATATGTTAGTGGACAGTCTTCAAAAGACAAACTTTCTTATGTAAATGCAAACTGTACAAAAACCCTTTCTACATTTTACTGCATTTGATTGAAAATTGAAGTCCAATCAAATAATTCTTATTGTAAAGTCCAATTAAATAATTCTTATTGTAAAGTCCAATACAGAAATAAATATTGCTGAGATTTCAATAAATGCATGGCATATTTTCTCGATTTTGAAATATTTCTACCATTTTACTTGTTTGGCCATCCAACAAGGTCACTAACAACTCCTGTAATGTAATGATGTTATTATAATATTATATTTAACATTTCCATTAAAGCGGGAGGTTTGGCATGCCACAAAACTAGGTTCAACCATCCAATTTTTCTTAAAATGATTGATTGTTGGTTGCTTAACGTCCAGTGGCAAATATTTCATGCATATTCAGGACGAGAACAAGTTCACAATAAATACAGTAGGTAGGTTCTGTAATAGATCAAGGGATTAAGGTCGGAGAAATTTAGACTGCCACGGGAAATGAGGGTATATTGGATAGGGACAGAAATTTAGCCTTGCAACAGGTCACCTACGGACCCCTCAAAGAGTTGTTGCAAGGGTTCTTAACGTGCAAAGAGCGTGGCACTCTCTTTACACGAGGCATCGGATTTAACGTCCCCATTCTGACCGGACGTGGCTGCAAATTTGTACATCCCGCACAGCCGAACGGACGCCCCACTTTAGCACGGGTTTTACTGCCGGTCGGAGGAAGACCAATGGTGACCATACTTCTATTCCCCAGTCACCCTTGGGGGGATTCTTCTTAAAATGTCCTGGACCAAGTCAGGAAAATTGCCATTGTTAAATTGTAGTTCGTTTCTGTGTGTGTTGCATTTTAATGTTGTGTTTCTGTTGTGTCGTAGTTCTCTTAAATTTGATGCGTTTCCCTCAGTTTAAGTTTGTAACCCGGATTTGTTTTTTTTCTAAATCGCAGAGCAAAATCAAATGAAAACGAATGGACAACAAGTGTCATGTTCCCGACTTGGTACAGGCATTTTCAAATGTAGAAAATGTTGGATTAAACCTGGTTTTATAGCGCTAAACTTCTCACTTTGTACGACAGTCTCGTCAAATTCCGTTATATTTACAATGATGCGTGAACTAATTAGACTTAATAAATAAAATAGTCAAATTTTGATACATTTTACAGTTAACTTTTTGAAAATTGTATTACTAGTATATGTTACTTTAAATCGACCATATTTCATAAATAATTGTATAAACTGTTACATCAAATCTACAGCTGTTTTATTAACATGTTTAGTACATTTAACTGTAAATTTGACATTTTTTTGGATAATTGTGATAGATATTTCATCATATCGATCTTTTTTTCAAATGACTTTATTCAATGTAAACTTGAATGGGCTACTTTCTTTATTGAAAATTGCATTACATTTTACAAGAATCAACTTCTTTTTAAGATATTGTATTAGATATTACCTTAAATCGACCATATTTTATAGATAACATGTAACATATAAGTTGTCAAGACTTCCTGGTCCAAATGAAGAAAAATACATGTCTTTGAAGATAGAGATGCATATTTGCAAAATTTCACAGGAACAATAGAAAGGTTTTTTTTACCGCAATGAAAGGCTGTACACATAGTGCAAGTATTCGTTCGAGGAGTCATAAATCAAGACATAGAAACAGTGGAAGTCAAATTTCTGTGCTGAGCAAAATTTCACCAAAAAATAATAGAACACCAGTGTAAATCCGAACTAGAGACCCAGAGAGAGGCGTTACGAAAGAAAAGGGAAATAAAACTACCTACAGTCCTATTGCAAATAGAAGAGGATTTAAAGTTAAAAACAAACATTGCCGTTGTCGACGCCATAGAGAAGATTAGGTGAAAATGAAAAAAAATGAAGAGTCTGAAGGATCAAACACTTTGAAACAGCTAGTAATAGAAGTGAACAACGACATATTGATAATAAATAAGGAGACTTGTGTTGTAAAGTTGAATCCTGCAGCAGTCTTTCGATTCGAAAACCAGGAAATTTTTGGTAAAGTGTTTCACAGTGCAGGTATGAAAGAGACACTGAATCAAAATTTCGATGAAAAAAAATAATAATTCAATTTCATTGAACCTGATAAAAGTGAAAAAAATATGTTGGACAAATACATAAACAGCAACACAGATAATGTAAAATACGTATGCTGTAGCCAATCCTGTATATATGAAACGACCCGACTAACAATATAAGAATTATAACAATACAGATGCTGTGAGTGCAATTGTAAATATAAATGTAACCGAAACGACTCAAAAATGGATGTAAATATTAATTTTTATTTATGTATATATTTTCTTTATTTATGCAATGCACTAAGATTATGCCGCGTTAGAAGTGACTGTGAGGGGAGAAGCAGTGTTAATGCCACAGGACATGCAAGAATCTCATTTTAACACAAATGGACTGATTGTGCGAGCGACCTCCTATTACATAAAGTAGGAATTTCAAAATCAGGACGGCCGATTGATGACGGGAACTGCCATTTTAACGGACTATCAATGGCATTATTCGGAAAAGAGTTGTACGCGACTTGGATCCGTGTAAGAACCTGCATACACATGTGTCTGAATAAAGCCAGTTACCTCAAAAAGGAAATTTTCTTACGCATTCTCTTTTCGCCGACTTTTGAAGAAGCCATTATGGAATGTGCCACCGATAGGTCTTGGTCCTCAGCTTCGACTATGAAGGCTGCTGCTGACGCTTTTGGTTTTTCGATCAATTCTGTTTATCCTCCAGTTAATGACAAAAAAATGTCAATAGTTCCAATATATCTGTCTTGTGATTATGTGAAGGAGTCAAAACTTTAAAAGTATCATATTTACATTTAACATGTTTAACACAGTATTCATAATCAAATGCAAGAAATTCAGAGGACACAAACATACGAGAAAAATTCAATCTACATGGCAAAATAATAAATAAAAATCACACCAAAATGAAAAAAACCTTGCTAGTATCCTAGCAAGCATTTTAACAATTTTAATGCCAACGTTGGCCCAACAAATGTTTGCTACCTAGGTAGACATTAACTTTATTTTGGATTCTAGTAGATTTATCTGTGAAAGTGTAAATGTACTGATGCTTGCTACACAAAAGAATACATAACGAGGGAGAGTAAGCAATGTAAGAAGCCTGAGTATGTGTTGACCAGACCACTAATTAACACATATTAGTGACAAATGTCACAGAAAAGTTCTAAGGTACTCGATATTCTTCTTGACATGATGCGGTTCTTCGGCTGGTAGAAATGAAATGACACGATTCAGATCGGTCCCCAGATTTGCAGGTTTTAAGGAACGTGTGCAGGGGAGTCATCTAACACAGCAAACTTATTTTGCGAGTAAAGTCCTTTCTGTTTCGGACTCAGCTGTACTGGTGTGTTTTTACCACCTCGACCACTAAACCGGGTTCTCCATCAGATTTTTGTGAGGATGATCTTGATGGCGGTTTGGTGTCTATCATCTCGTCCAAATCACGGAGAGGAGACGGTAGTCTAGTTAGCTTATTTTGTTAATTTTTTAGATGACTTATTTGTAGACGAGTGACCAGTGGAGGTTTTGGTAACTTTCATTGAACATTGTAATCTATATACTGTTTATAAACTAATCTGACAAATGCCGCCAAGGAACGACCCAAAGAAAAAAAACCAAATCATTCAAACTTTTTTAACTTGTTAGAAGCTTGGCAATGTAAAAGCGACCCATACCCGCGATGGAAAAATCCATTGCCCTTTGAAAGACAATTCCAAACAGACAGTTGATAACCCGGATGATTTGTTTAAATTGGGTGTGGACTCCGTCGATTATGGCTCTCTTGGGATCGGGAATCTTGAATAGGTCAGGCCGGGAAGACGAATTTCGCAACATGGAGGACATGGCGTAGATGTAACTTCAGTCAAGGAGGGAAATTCATCAAATCGTGTTTCTAGTTAAGTTATTGTTACAGCTCATTCTAGTTTTGTAAATTGTGATAATGGAGAAAATTCTATTGATGCTAGTGTGTGAGATACAAAAAAAAATGAATCTGAAATCAAATAGTTGCAATTCTGTTAAATTCTGACAAACAGAAGATTTTCCCAAGTCAGCGGGATATATCTAACTTCGTTTATGGTGCCAAGTTGAAGGGATTGAAGGCCAATTATGACCAGGAAAACTTAATGGCCCATGTTGATTTCTGGCAGAAAGACAGGCCAGAAGATTAGTTTCTTTTCTCCGGTTCTGATGTGAACACAGAAGATACTGGAGACTCAACAGGTTTCTTCTTCTTATACCAATCAACATGGCAACAACGACTGCACAACCTTTATGGCAATGAGATATGTCTTCTAGATACTACATACAGAACAACACAATACTTTATTAATACATACAGAACAACACAATACTCTATTACAACATACAGAACAACACAATACTCTATAACTACATACAGAACAACACAATACTCTATAACTACATACAGAACAACACAATACTCTATTGCATATCATGAAGTAAAATAACAAAAAAAAAAACACCAGAAAAAATTCAAAACAGCAAGTCCATAATTATAATGCAATTATTTTGTATCAATGGTTTTAATTGGATGACAGTAAGGGTAAAATTTTCTCCGTGTCTGTAACTAAGGAAGCCGACCTAGTTTAGAGACCAAATAATCCTAGAAGATCAGGATCGAAGTTTTATTAGGTAAACAGAAGTAGGTGTCTATGGAGTCTTTGCCACGAGTGATCATATATATGTTTACCATACTTCCTTATTAAGTATCCTATAATATTTTAAAAATGAATATTTCTGTTTCAACCACGAAGTCTCGGTTGCTCCTTTCTCTGCATAACAATTGTCAAACACTTCCCCAAGAATAGTGAAGAAGTGCACGTTTACGATCATTGTTTTCAATATTCAGAACCACAAATATCGTTCCAACCTACATATCATCAATCAATTGCATACGGATGTTTATAAATATAGTTCAGTTTAAGCAATAGTTCTTACTAAAAAAAGACTTTAAATACTAAAGACAGTTTTCGTTCACAAATTAAATAGAAATCCATAATCATAAACCATACACGTGCCTTTTGAAATCTTCTTTGCATCAACAGCAATTTCAAAGGTTTTGCCTTCATTTTGCATTGACAGGGTCTCTACAGTTTTTTTCGATGGTACCACATTTCTTCTATCATAATTTTCAGAAATTTTGCGAATGCTTCAGATCTACCAGCCTGCTTTAATGAGGATATAACAGTTGGGGTTAGTTGTATTATGTCATCACCAAACTCCAAAATACCTTAAATAAATAGATAAATTCATCTAAAGTCAACTTTGCCTTTTGAAGTTGAAACCTTAGTTTCTTAATAATAGAACCTGTGCTCAATGGAACATCAACTGTTGCCACAGTGGAAGAATATGTTGGTAACACAGGAATATTGAACTGCTCAACTAGTTATTCTCTAGTAGGGAATGCCAGTCAATTTGTTAAGAGTCCGGCGTTGCAAAACTTTTGCTCTGCAAGGAAGTCCTACATACAGATTCTCGATGCTGTGCATCACCAGGGTTTGCGTATCTGTCTTGGCGCCTTTAAAACCTCACCAGTAGAGAGTCTGTTTGTAGAGGCTGATGAGCAATCACTCTCTAACAGACGTTTGAAGCTTGGACTTCAATATGCTGTCAAACTAAAAGCATATTCAGATAATCCTGCCTACAGCTGTGTTTTTAATCCAATTTATGAAGATATTTTTGCAAAACATGAAAATAAAATTCCTCCGTTAGGTCAACGTTTAAAACCACATTTAGCTACTTTTGATTTAAAATCTGTTGCTCAAGTTGCAAATGTCCTCCATGGGAACTTCCCAAACCAAAAATGTTATTTGATCTCCGTGAACACAATAAAAATGACACAAATCCTCTTTTAATTCAGCAACACTATGCTGAAATTAAAGCCAATTATTCAGATTTTTCAACTGTCTATACTGATGGATCAAAAGATGGTGACAGAGTTGCATCTGCTGCTGTCTTCAGGGACAGAGCTGCAACTCTCCGTTTGCCATCTGATGCATCGATCTTTACTGCTGAAGCAGAAGCAATAATTTTGGCTTTGAAATTTATTGCTTCTTCAGATAAATCCAAATTTATTATATGTTCTGATTCACTTTCATGCTTACAAGCTATACAAAAGACTAAAATTAAAAACCCAACAATTCTCAAAATTTTATATGTAATGAGGAATTTAAAAATTCTTCTTAAAGAAATATTATTTCTATGGGTGCCGAGTCATGTTGGAATCCTTGGAAACACAGCTGTAGACCTTGAGGCAAAGAATGCCCTGGGTGACCCTTTATCTAACTGTGATATACCATATACCGATTTTAAATCTAATATTAGAGAATATGTTTTTAATATATTGAAAAATGAATGGAGTAAAAAAGATGGTAATAAATTACATGAAATTAAACCTAATTTATGTAAACCTTTCAATAATTTTATGTGCAGAAAAGATCAGTGTGTTATTTCTAGATGTCGTATTGGTCATACTAGAATAACACACGAATATCTTTTAAAAAATGAAGTAGAACCACAATGTATACCTTGCAACTGCAAGTATACTATTAAACATGTTTTAATCAATTGTATTGACTTTGCTGATATTCGTAAGAAGCATTTCAATGTCAATAATATGTATGATTTATTTAATAATGTTTCATTTACAAATATTGTTTCATTTTTAAAAGAAGTTGGAATATATTCTAAAATATAAAAATGTTATTATATTTAAAACGATTTAAAATTTTTATCACGTTATCTTAATGTTCATTTTTATTTGTAAATAATCAATTTGCTTTAATCTAGAATTTTAGTTTATTGAAGGACCTTTTGTCTGATTTTAAGAATATGCTTTAAATTGTAAAAAATATTCGAATTAGCTCTCGCCGCGATATAGCCTTGTTGTGCTAATGCGGCGTAAAGCAACCAACAATCAATCAATCAATCAATCAGATTTTTCAACTGTCTGTACTGATGGATCAAAAGATGGAGACAGAGTTGCATCTGCTGCTGTCTTCAGGGACAGAGCTGCAACTCTCCGCTGGCCATCTGCTGCATCCATCTTAACTGCTGAAGCAGAAGCAATTATTTTGGCTTTGAAATTTATTTCTCCTTCAAATCAATCCAAATTTATTATATGTTCTAAATCACTTTCATGCTTACAAGCCATACAAAATACTATAATTAATAATCCAACAATTCTAAAAATTTTATATGTAATGAGGAATTTAAAAATTCTTCTTAAAGAAATAATATTTCTATGGGTGCCGAGTCATGTTGGAATCCTTGGAAACACAGCTATAGACCTTGAGGCAAAGAATGCCCTGGATGACCCATTATCTAACTGTGATATACCATATACCGATTTTAAATCTAATATTAGAGAATACGTTTTTAATATATTGAAAAATGAATGGAGTAAAAAAGATGATAATAAATTACATGAAATAAAACCTAATTTAGGTAAACCTTTCAATAATTTTATGACCAGAAAAGATCAGTGTGTTATTTCTAGATGTCGTATTGGTCATACTAGAATAACACACGAATATCTTTTAAAAAATGAAGTAGAACCACAATAAAAGTGAGAATGGAAATGGGGAATGTGTCAAAGAGACAACAACCCGACCATAGAACAGACAACAGCAGAAGGTCACCAACAGGTCTTCAATGCAGCGAGAAATTCACAATGTATACCTTGCAACTGCAAGTATACTATTAAACATGTTTTAATTAATTGTATTGACTTTGCTGATATTCGTAGGAAGCACTTCAATGTCAATAATATGTATGATGTAGGGTCCTCTTGATTTTTCTCATCCTAAAGATTCTGTGTAACCTCCTCCTTAGGTGTTACCACTACCTCTGGAGCCTCTTCCTTAAGTGAAACCACTGCCTCTGGAGCCTCCTCCTTAAGGGTGACCACCGCCACGACGCGCAGAGCTTTTCTACCACTGGGGATCCAAAACGATCACACAACTGCCTGACTCGGCCCCAGCGGAAACCAAGTTGTCTAAATTTGGTGTTGCCAAGAACATCCTGTTCATTCTTTGCAGCACCTCAAGGCTGAGATTGTCCTCCCTTTTACTATAGTTCTCCGAGAACATCATGTCCTAATGGGACGGCGTCAAGAAATGTAGTACACTGGACATTACCCTTCAATGTAGGATACAGACAGGACTGTATCTTAAACCAGGCCTGTGTAGGCAATCCCATTTTCCTACAGACAGTCCTTAAGACAGGCATCTCCTCTCTCGCTTGGGGATAACCAGCAGACACTCTGGAATTTCTCCTCAGAAACTGGACCATGTCCTCATAGGGGGCGGAGGCCAGACCAGTTAACCACTGTGCCAAAACCAATACCATGTGTCCTCTATAGCGGTGAAATCCGGAATCTCTCATTAGATGCGGCTCCTGAGTGGGGACAAACATGTATGACAAATGCTCACCCAATACGTTTCTCTTGACACCCCTTTTCATAACTGGGCAACCGCGCACAGGGCATCGTTGGTCCCTTTGGCTTAATACATTTATGTATGAGCGCTCCATTTTGCCACTTCTGGGGCATCTATAATCATAGATCCCCTCAGGCTCTGCACTATCGCCCACCTCGTCGTCTACACGATCTTCTACCAGAGGCAAGGCTGCCTGTTCAAGTATAGGCAAAGTTGCCTGTAGGACTGGAGGCAAGGTTGCCTGTTCTCCATGGACATTGCGTGTATCATTCATTTTTCGTTAATCCTCCGTGTAATGCTCATCACTGATCGTGCGTGTGGTCAGTTTGAATTTTAGAAGGTCTGTACGTGCAAGATGTTGTTGAAAAATGTGTTGATTTGGCTTGTTAATAGCCTCAATGAATACTGTATCTGGTCTTTGTGGAAGAAGACGAGCTTGTTTGCTTATAATAGAGTCTTGTTTTTGATAGCTATATATCTTTTAGCCGTTTGACTGCTGAGCATTGAATTTCAGAATTGCATTGTTAACAATCCAGCCAGGTTTCCTATTTGATGTACCAACGGAAATTCTACGCAGATTACCAAAACTTCTCTCCTCATTTTCTGTTAATATGGCCTTGGTATTGAAGATTCTAGCAGTTTCTCTGTGGAAATGAATGCCGCAAAATTGACGAATAGTCATCTTAGGAATAATTTGACGGCACAGCATGGCAAAAAGAAGAAAAAAAATTAATAGCCGAAGCAGTTGTTTTGTTGACCTGGTATTAAAAGGGCTGTATGCTTTTGTTCTATCGACCAGCGAAAAAACAGATCAACAAATTCTTTGCTGATGCTACATTTCTCGTTCAAATTTGTGATGAATTTGGCCAGCTGAATCATAACACGACGGGCCTCAGAGCCTTTTACTTGGTGTTTTCCCCCAACAGTTTTTATTTTATTTGCAGCAAATTTTGCAAAATCATTTTGTACGTTATTTTCAATGTGTGAAGGGAGTTCTTCTATGATGTTTTTAACTACATTTTATATATCATATTGAGGTTTATTGTGTAAAATTTCATAGGTTTCCAAATTCAGGGTTTTTGTTAAGAGTTTCCTGGATTTATCATAAGTAATGCTGCAGGTCTTGTTACACCATGCATCAGTTCTGTTAACTCATCTTTCAATGTACTTCTGTCCATATTGTCTGTGTTTACATTCCTGCATTCCAGTTCTATAATAAGCTCTGCCCTTTTTAACTCAACAAATGGATTAAAATTGCCACTCTAAATTTTTAACCAAACCTCTCCTCCAAATACCAACCTCCGCCTTTCTTCTAGATGTAGAAATTTTATTTTTATGCAAGCTTCAAAAAAAATATGATTTTTATGAATGCACTACACAGAGACAGCTGTAATTTCCACCTCTTTGCTGCCCAGCTTCAAACTGGCGATCTGGATTATCATCAGAAAAAAACCCGTATGGTATCGAAAAACAACCTTTTTTGAAATAAACTGGGTTCATTTAGGGTCAATATGTCATCCAGACGAGTGTCGATATAAGTGAATTGATCAGCATCTGTAGATGCTGCAAAATTTGATTATTTATTAATATTTAAAGATTAATTATCAACCCATCCCACACACCCACCCCTCATTCCAAAAATAAATTGTGATTTTTCAAGTTTAACGGAAACTGTAAAAGATATTTGGTATGCATTGCACATTCAATAGACAATTAATGCAATGCCCCCTCAGTCATGGTTTTGACGATTGATTGCTTTAACGATTCCGCATGTTTAAGCTTTTGATGGGTCATTTTTTAAAGGAATCAGTAGTAATTTGTCAATAATGTTATAAATGTTGTTGTATAGGTTGTCTGAGGATAGAAGGATGACTGCTGCTTGTCTGAGGAGTAGTAGGATGACTGCTGCTTGTCTGAGGAGTAGTAGGATGACTGCTGCTTGTCTGAGGAGTAGTAGGATGACTACTGCTTGTCTGAGGAGTAGTAGGATGACTGCTGCTTGTCTGAGGAGTAGTAGGACGACTGCTGCTTGTCTGAGGAGTAGTAGGACGACTGCTGCTTGTCTGAGGAGTAGTAAGATGACTGCTGCTTGTCGGCTACGATAATCAGCAAAGCAGAAACTAGAAGAAATACGAGAGTCGGGCAGTAGACAGTAGAAAAGGGAAACCAGAAAAATCGCGGGTTAAGAAATTTTGTGTCATTTTGTTAATTTTTGGAGAACCAATGTTTTGGTGTGTCTTATCATCTAAAATATTTACTGAAGCACCATTATCTATCATCAATTTTCATGTTTTTGAATTTACTTTAATTGAAGCAAAGGGTGATTTATGTATTGAACAAACTGTCTCGGCTTCTTTTAAACTAGAAATACTCCTCATCATAACTGTCTAAACTATATTGATATGTCTGTCTCTCGGTATTGAGAGTTTTCACTTCATTTACGTGTCTATCTTTTGTGATTTGTCTATTTGTACCGGTATATCTATTTTGATTATCATTTTTGCCATTTATTATTTTGATCTTAGTCATTTGAGAAAATAGTGTTTGAGAAAAAAAACATAATTAAAAAAAAATCTAAAAAGCAATAGCTCTTAAACTATTTTATATATTTACATACAATTTCAGTGTATATAATCAATAAAGTGTCCCATTGTCAGCTTTTGTCCATCTTTTTACACTTTTATTTAACACTTTTAATTTATATTTTGCCCTTGTAATCATTTTGTTCATTTAAATGTAACAAAATGTGCATCAGTTTTGAAGAATATGCAGGAGATCTTAAATGAAAATATTCTGGTGAAGGGTTTCAGAGTAGATTTTTTATGCAAAATTGAAAGAACTGTAAGATGAAGGATGCAAACACATGGCTGAGCCATACTGACATTTAGTCAGGTGAGCTAAAAACTGTTGAGGAAAGTTTTATATATTCCTAACTTAATTGATTAATGTCTAGTCGCAAATATTTCATGCGAATTCAGGTTTGAAGGAATTTTGAAGAGTTATTCATAGCATTGAACACTATTTTTCTAGAGTTTCTTGACAAGGTCAGTGCACTCAAAAAACAAATAAGCAAATGATTGACTCTTCTGTCAAATTTATGAGTGCATATAGAGACAACTTCCATACAACAATGGACTTAGGAAAAATAGTGTTAATTCATTATAATTTTGTTATTGTGTCATTATATACAAGTATCTTTCAAACAAGTGTCTCTGATGATTTTGTATTGTTGTGTATGAACGTTTTTAGTGACCAGTGGAATTGTTATAGTGTTCAGCATGTACTTCCAGTCAGAAAAAGTGTTCATTGAAAGAAATAATACTGTCTAATTTACAAGAGTATCCAATCAGTATGCAAAATTTTGATGATCAATAGAATTATCATTATATTAATCACATAAGTCCAATAAAAAGATTTCTTACTTGAAATTTACAGGGTAATCTTTGTAGGTACAATATTCCATATCTGTGCATAATGGAATGGTGTACCTACAGAGAGTGGTCTCCTGAAACATGGGGAACTATTCTGTTTTAACCCTCTCTCAAATCAATTTTTAATCCTGCATTTCCCTTGATTGCATACATAAAACATCTGACAGGATAAGGGATGACATCAGGATGTTTCAGTTCCATATACTTCTTGGATTGATTGATTGTTGGTTGCTTAACGTCCAGTGGCAAATATTTCATGCATATTCAGGACGAGAACAAGTTCACAATAAATACAATAGGTAGGTACTGTAATAGATTAAGGGATTATGGTCGGAGAAATTTAGACTGCCACGGGAAATGGGGGTATATTGGATAGGGACAGAAATTTAGCCTTGCAACAGGTCACCTACGGACCCCTCAAAGAGTTGTTGCAAGGGTTCTTAACGTGCAAAGAGCGTGGCACTCTCTTTACACGAGGCATCGGATTTAACGTCCCCATTCTGACCGGACGTGGCTGCAAATTTGTACATCCCGCACAGCCAAACGGACGCCCCACTTTAGCACGGGTTTTACTGCCGGTCGGAGGAAGACCAATGGTGACCATACTTCTATTCCCCAGTCACCCTTGGGGGCTATACTTCTTGGACAGCTCATACAACTTTTTAGAGAATCCTCTTTTAACATGGATTTGGTCATCTTTCTTTTCTTGTTCTTGATGTTCTTTTTCATTAGATACTTTCCTGTTTTCATCATCATAACCATTTTCTTCTTCGCACACTCTCGCTTCAACAGTTTGCACTACTGGACGAAAAAACAACTGTCCAGACCAGTAACAGTCGTTCTAAGACTGTAAATGTTTATGTGAGTTGTAACAGTTGTAAGCTTTCACTGTTTTAGTTATTTTGTAACTGTTACAACTTTTAAAGTGTTTGTCTTCAACATCAATCGACTGGAACAACGCTAGAAATAACTCACAAATATTTCAGGACAACTATTTTTAATTTGTGACAGTCATAATTAAACTATTTAAACGCCGAAAATGTCACAGTTGTAATACGACTGTTGCAACATTTTGAAAGTTGTCACAGTTATTTAATAACTGCTCCAACACGCATACCGCTGAAACAGTCGTAAATAAACTGTTTAAACGTCGAAAAGGTTGTTACAGTTAAATTATGACTACAACCATTTTATAGCCATAGTTAATTTATAAGATTCAAGTGTCGCAATTTTCAAATATTGGTTGTCATTTCATAGACTTAAAAAGTCACGGATACTAAATTTCTGACAGTCCGGGATAGGTTAAACTAATTTTAATATTATTTCATTGTGTGCAATTGAAGAAGGTGTTATATACAAAGGCACAAATGTCACACCCATTTAATACATTAATTTTTTAAATAGAAACTGATTGTAAAAGCAAAAAAAAAAACATATATTTATAAATATCTGCCGCGGAAGATTTAGTGATTCCCTGCTTATCTGGTAAATGTGGTAAATTAATAACTTTTCAAACAATTTGTAAATTTGGGTTCAGGAATCTCATTAGGTGTGCAACAGTAAGAAGAATTTTCATTGGTCTTTTCCAAGTTTCTTTATGATATAATAGCTACAGCAGTCAAAATTTGCGTTCAATCGTTAGATTCTTCTATATGGAGTTGTTCGGTATCATTTAGGTAATTGTCGGTTTCTTTTTTAATATCACGATCTTTTATTAATATCGCGTAACATCGTAAGAGATTCCGTTACATTTAATGTTGTCGAGTATGGTAAGTACTGATTTTATTGCTTTACAAATACCCACCGCAAACTTGAGTTTTTTGGAAATTTGTCGTAAAGCAAAATAAAAAAAACAACAACTTTGAAATCAACATCTGAACTTACAGCTTCAATTTTATTCCTTACACCCTTGATAATATGACCAGAACAAAGGTGTACAATGCAAATTTCATTTCTTTCAATTTGTGAGTTGTCATCAATAGTTGCCATATCATCTTGATATACTACTGTTGAACATCCATCCATACCTTTTAAAACTTTGCAATGAATGAATTTCCATTTGAAACTTTTGGCCATCGCAAGGGGTTGTGATCTGCCCATGATTTACATGTCTTTGGTAAATTATTGTGATTTTGTACGGTCCCCATTTTTATGCCGTGCTTCTGCATACAATTTTGATAGGACGCTGTCAAGTTCTTTGACAGGATAGTTTTCTATGTCAGTCTTCATGTCTTTCTCTTCTAGATAATTTGTAAATAGCTTTACTGATCTTTTAGTTGCCTTTTGAGTGTTGATCGAATCTTTTTCCCTTAAAATTTGTTGACATTTTTCGTCGTTAACACTTGTAAAGCGTGGTTTCTGAAAATTTTGAGACAAGCCGGTGTCAACACCAGCCATTTTTGTTGTTGATGTAAACAGACGATAAGGTCTCGTGAGAAATAGCAAATTAATTTTCATTGGATAATATAAATAGGGAATTTCCCGGAATCTGCAAATAAACCGCTTGCACAGTTTCCCGCGGTGAATATCCTTTTTCTCCGGTGATTATTATATGCTCTTTTATTCAAAATGAGCTCTATGTAACTTTTCTATTAGATTAAATTAATTATTGAATACTCTTTTTTATGGTACGACAGTCCTGCTTTTGATCATAAACTTTTGTTACATGTACTGCATTCAAAAACAATATTTTTATGAACGGAGTCTACGTGACGAGTTGAATCGTACTAAGTGTAAATTATCTTGTTTCATTGTCGACATTCTTCCATCGTATCCCTGTGTGTTTCCATGTGCCGAATCAAATTGCATTTTTCTGTGAACATCTTCAAACAAACATTACATTTTTTAGGGTTTGATTTATTTGTGTAATTTGGATTATCTTTTCCCTCTAAAAGATTGAGACTTGTAATGAGATCTGTTATATCAGATTTGAGTCCTTGTTCTCTTAGATAGTCTAAAATCGGTTTGTCATGGTTCATATTCATTTAAAATACATTCATTAGAAATACTTTATTATTTTGATTGTATATTGATTCCCTAATGAGGGTTACATTATTTAACTTCAAGAGGGGGTGGGCGGGGATTTTATGTTTTTTTTCATAAGTCAATTTTTGTTCGCCCAAGGCGAGAACAAAATTGTCAAGTTTTTCGACGCGATCAATCGAATTTTGTTTCCTCACACTTAAGGTATAGGGGGAATTTGCATCCGGATTAATTTTTTTGACATCTGCATGCTTTACCAGATTTTTTCGCGCCAAATTAGGAATCCGAATAATTTTGTTAAAGTTGTTAGTCGACATTGCCCTTTATAGTAAATTTTTAACAATTTTTCGTAATATTTTACAAAAAACTTGTTTTCTGAAAGGTCAAGTGAGCTATTCTTATCACTTGGAGTCCGTCGTCGTCGTTAATGAACTTTTACAAAAATCTTCTTCTCTGAAACTACTGAGATAAATTTAACCATACTTGGTTTTAATAGTTAAACAAATTAGTCCGATGACCCCCGCCTTCTAACTACATGGCCGACATGGTAAAAAAATAGAGCAGTTTTTTGGTTTATATCTCTAAAACTAAAGCATTTAGAACAATTCTGACAGGTGGCAAACATGTTCATCAGATTTTAACCTTATTTTATCCTAGTTGAAAGTTCATTAAATGTTTAATGTGGTGTATGCGAAATTGTGTCCCTAATATCAAATATGTTCGGGCCAGCTGAGCTATTCTCGTCACTTGGCGTCCGTCGTCGTTAACATTTTACATATTGAACTTCTTCTAGAGAACCACTGAATGGAATGGAACCAAACATGACATGTATGTTCCTAGTGCGGTGCTGACCAAGTTTGATAGTATGTGATAAGAAGAGTTTGATATCGTGTAAAAAAAAATCTATAACACTTATTATCTTAATTGTCCTACTTTTAAAAGATATCAACCACAATGCATATACCTCTATCAAAACTTTCTTCTAACTCTATTCCGGTAGTCCATGTGCTACTGATCTGAACTCTCGATCTCTCTCTCGATTTTGATGAGAAGTGAACGTGATCAGAAGATAACCTTTCTGGTTGATACTTGTTGAAGTCGTGTTGTTGACTTACATGGTGAATTGGTTGATGTTCCACCAATTTGTTGGATATTGGTGGAAGGCTGATCAGCAGTTCCACCTTCACAATCATTCATCTGACCATTGTCCTTTCCAGAGATCAGATCAGCAGTGCAACGTTCACTATCATTCATCTGAACATTGTCCTTTCAAGATCTCAAGATTAGCAGAATAATGAATAAAAAACAAAAATTCAAAACATGACTAAGTTAACACAATTTTTCGAGTAGGGACATTTTTTCTGGGTACACAAAATTTTTTTTTATACCTCTAAAAATGACTAATCCATAATTTAAAAAGATGTGTTTCTAAGGTTATTATAATCAAACCTTAGTTTATATCGTAGTTGTGCTAACAAGATCCATAGAAAGGGGCTTGATAACTTCTAAATAACCCGCCTTAAAAGGTAGGACAATGATGTCATGAATATACAATACCTCTGACATAGGAATATAATTAGCATTCTCGATACCTTAGGCTTTTCAAAACCACAATTTTCTCTGCCATTCACTCCAAATCAGTAATATTTTAGGACCCCTTTCCATTTATGACTGAAAATCTGTTGTCTTCCTGGATTTATTTCAGTACCTCCTACTACTCCTTGTCCTCTTTGAATGCATCTCATATTTACAGGGTTTTCAATATTTCCACCTGATGCAACGTTGTCTTACGTCGCAAATCATCATCATCATCATTATCATTATAATCTTGCAATATATTCTTCGAAAGTTTTAAAAACCGTTTTAGAGTTTTTACAATTCATTTCTCGTAAACAAACAACTGTTCACTGCTCATCTGTAATAGCAAAAACTTCAAATGATTTTCCGAACTTTTAATTTTATACTATCAGCATAATCAGATGATGTTCTAAATTTAGGTATTGCAAAATGTTTTCCTTAGAGCACCTTCCTCTCCTTTCCTTCGTTACGTTCGACATCACTTATTAAATGGTATATTTTGTTATTCAAAGCTGGTAAAGCTACATTTTCAAAGACTGTCCAAAATGATCTTAAGGATTTTTCTTTTTCCCCAAGGGTGACTGGGGAAAAGACATATGGTCACTTGGTCTTCTTCCGACCGGCAGTAAAACGCTTGCCAAAGTGGGTCGTCCGTTTGGCTGTGCGGGATGTATCAAGTTTGCAGCCATGTCCGGTCAGAATGGGGACGTTAAATCCGATATCTCGTGTAAAGAGAGTGCCACGAGTTTTTGCACGTTAAGAATCCTTGCAAAAACTCTTTTGAGGGGTCCGTAGTCTGCCTGTTGCAAGGCACAATTTCTGTCCCTATCCATATACCCTCATTTTCCAGTGGCAGTCCAAATTTCCCCGACCATCATCCCAGTTGGCCTCTATTACAAGACCTACTTATTGTATTTATTGTAAACTTGTTCTCGTCCTGAACATGAATGAAATATTTGCCACTGGACGTTAAGCGACCAACAATCAATCAATCAAAATATTAAATGCCTTGTAAACAAAATCGTTATTTACTTCTAATGGAACTGGCGGCAAATTCGCCTCTTTTAAAGTTTCATCCATGATTACAATTAATGAAGATCTTCAAATTTGTCCATTTCTTTTAGTGCAGACACTTTTACAACTAATCGATATCTTAATTTATTGTTACGTATTCTTAAGTAACTATCCTTAATCCATAAGGCCAGGATCTGTTGTTTTTGTTTGTCCCCTCAAGGACGAGTGTTGAAATCTAAAATGAATATAATTGTAGATAAACATACTGAGAGAGAGGGAGAAATCTAAAATGAGAGAATAGAGAGAAGAGAGAGCTCCACTTGTTGATGAAGCTAAGAGATAACAATTGGTCATAAGGACCTGCAGTCCAAGTGAGCTTACAATGATTTTTGTATTTGATAAAGATAACATCAGATTTAAAACATTACTTAGGGGAATCAAGGGGGAAAGCACGGCAGCTGTTTGCCAATTAGACCCAACAGAGGTAAAGGTCAGGGACCTAAGTACGCGTGTTGCTAATATTGTTTCCCAATACGTGAAGAAGGAGAAACGATTTCTTGGGAGGGGCTATTATTGTAATGATGATTTCAAATTTCCATGGTGGACATGCGATAGCAACTTTCAGTCACCAAATGACAGAAGAAATTACAAAGATCAGCTAACAAACTCAGAGCTACAGATAATTCTATGGAATATATTGATATGTCAAGACTTCCTAGTCGACCACCATCCTGCTCTACTAGATTTCATTTACCTGTTCAGAATAAGAGCGTGACTTGACATCTGGAAAAGAAAAGAGATTTGTTAGTATTAAAAGTTGGTCAGATGCATTTAGCATTTTCTCTTCCGTACTCAAGAGGTTTAGCCCTACTCGCACTACTATACCAGATGATTGAGCCATATATATATATATATATATATTGTTTGAACGTAGTTTTCAATTTAGACTTGTTTATATTTTTTCGTTTGGGCTTGTATCATATTTTCCCTCCGGTTTTTATGATCCGTTCATCCTATTTTGACTCTTTAAATTCAAGAGTCTATCCTAAATTGAGGTAAATTGTCTGGCCTTCCAAATACCGTTTCGATCCCTAACATCACTGAAGAGACATTTATTGTCGAAATCCGGATCTGGTGTACAAAAACGTTTTGACACCTCATGTTTGTGGTATAACATCTTTGCCGCAAGTTAATTGTTTTCTGTTAAGTATTAAATTAATATTCAGATCCATTTTGTTACATCTTGTGATCAATTTATTTGGCAATCGCCAATGGCAGTCAGCAGGGTTTAAGAACATCAGTTGTTCGACCTGTTAGTCAAATGCGTTTTGTTAAAATATACTTTTTCACTTTTATGGTGTTTTGGAAAATGTTGTTTGTGCTGTATTTAGACCCTTCTACAACGAAATTTGTTTTACATGCACACGTATAAAAATTGCGGTTTTTATCCAACGCAATCATAGGTTTGAACGTAGTCTTCAATTTAGACTTGTATATATACATACATATATATATATATATCGATTTGATTCTACATATTCAAAGAATTGTGCCAATTGGTATTATTTACGATGTTAATATAAAAAGGAAGATGTGGTATGATTGTCAATTAGACTCTCCACGTCAACTCTCCACGAAAGACGAAAATGACACAGAAATTAACAACTATAGGTCACCGTACAACCTTTAACAATGACTAAGACAATCAATGCACATGATGACACACTTTCTTGCAGTTCTGTTGATCAAATCTTACATAAACAGTCCCTTAATAGATGTATTCTCACAGTAGTTAGCCAACACAAATCGCCCAGTATATTAAAAAAAAAAATAGAAAATTTCGAAGTAAAAAGAAAAGGCTTTAAAAAAATTAGGATGGAGGGAGGCAATAAAAATTTTATTTACAATTTCATATGACGTGCATCAATTACATGAATACTAAGCATCAGGCCGATAGTACCACTATATCAGGGAGTACTATGTTGTTCAGATGAGACCACTTTACAAGTTCTGCATTTGTAGGAAAATGTGTCTTTGCTACAGGCATTTTATCCTTAGTAAACACAGCATTTAAATATGTAACGGAGGTCATGTATTTATCGCATGCTTGTAGTACATTCAATCATGATCTGTAGGCATCATATGCGGACTGCCCATAGTATTAAATGAGATTTTTGTCACAAATGTCGGCAATTATCTTAAAAGCTAACCAAACCTTTTAACAGACTTATTAAGAAGGGATATAAATTACTCATCATAAGACAGCTGAGTCAGGACCGGTGTTGCTTTTCCTGACTGCAAAACTTACGTTGTTAGAAAACTACACACGGTTGGTCAGTCAAAATCCTAATTTGTAACACGACAGCATTCGCACAATTTTCAGAACTTGGCCGAAGGAAGGAAGACTATTAGTACTCACATTAAAAGATGCATTCGCTGGCAAGAATTATTTGAAAATCATCGTGGACAGGGTTCACGCAGAAAGACGAAGAAGACAAAGAAAGACATTTTAAATCGAAAGCAAAAGGACAAATCATGGACTGAAAAGAATGATATTAGAGGAATCTGCCTAAGATCATACATTTAACAGGTTTAACACCTTTATTCCTGACAAACAGATGCAGATTAAAAAGGACCAAATTAAGTTCATGAAAGAAAAAAAGCCTGAAGGTTCAACAGAAAAAGAATAAAAATAAAAATGACAAAGGTTAATTATTGTGGCAATTTTTTTCCAGGCATCACTGTAATTATGTAGACGATGGTCAGCCATACAAATAAAGTTATATTTGCTTTGTTTTTGTCCGTATTGTTCATATTTGCACATAATTAAACGTAACTTTTAGTCATCAGAATATGAAATACATGTATAAATCCTATATTCAATTGTACATAGACCGTGAACATGGTCATTGTTGTATGGATGTTGATTAAGGACCATAGATTCGATCAATAAATATTATTTAACGACTTTTTTATTGATCAGGCATCATATGCGGAGTGCCCATAGTATTAAATGAGATTTCCATCTTTTTTCATAAATGTCGGCAATTACCTCAAAAGCTAACCAAACCTTTTAACATTAAATCGACCATTTAATAGATGAGTGTATAAGTTGTAAACATAAAACAATAAACATGCGGAAAAGATGGTATACCGCAAACATGAGGTGCAAAAATTTGTACACCATATCCGGATTTCGACAATTAATGTCTCTTCAGTGATGTTGGGAATCGAAACGGTATTTGGAAGGCCATATAATTTACCTCAATTTAGGATAGACTCTTGAATTTTGAAAGAGTCAAAATAGGATGAACGGATCATATAAACCCGAAGGCAAATATAATACAAGCCCAAACGAAAAAATATAAACAAGTCTAAATTGAAAACAACGTTCAAAACTATGATTGCGTTGGATAAAAACCGCAATTTTTATACGTGTGCATGAAAAACAAATTTCTTGGTAGAGGGGTCTAAATACAGCACACACAACATTTTCCAAAAGACCAAATGAGTGAAAAAGTATATTTTAACAAAACGCATTTGACTAGCAGGTCGAACAACTGATGTTCTTAATATATATATATATAAATATATATGGTATTTCATTTGTCAAGCGACGTCACATGGCGGTGTACATACCATATACGGTCAACAACTGACAAATGTATGGTAATTACAATGTCAACGTCAAAATATTAAACTCGTATTGTTTTTAAATTCCACACAGACATAGTAATTATGCACCAAAATTAGGATATATGGTAGTCAGCAAGATTTTCGTTACACAGTTTGTCAGTGACCTAATATGGTTATATGGTGTCAGTAAATTCAATATGGGTTGCGAGCATTACTCTTACCCCATATGAAATTTATTGACACCATATATAAATACCATATCAGGTCACTAACACACTGTGTAACTAATTATACCCTGTCTGACTGTCTGTCAATGTAATTTTTTAGCCAAGCTCCTACTAAGTAGATGGATGGATAATGATAAACTTTGCACTGTTGTAGTACACTACATAAGGATGTGTATGACAGAAGATATGGTAAAGGGGAGATAATCCAGCTCACTTAGTCAAATAATGAAATATGTGTAAAAGCACAACTCCTCTTAAACTGTTAGATGGATTTCAATGAAAATTTACTCAAAGCTAGTATCTTATATATGTAAATGTGCATAAAGAAATATCACCTTGTTCGATAAGGTGCAAGTTTTTTTAAAAAGGCTTATACACTGACTTTGACCAAGAAATCAAATATTCAGGAATATAAACAGGGCATCTGAATATGAAAATACAAACAAAAAATCAACAGACAACACAAAGTCTAACCTATTATTATTTTTACCCTATAACCTACACAAAGATGAATTATAGAGAACAGATGTGAAAAAACGCATTTTTGACTAATTTATACGTTAAAAAATCTTGTATGTTATATGGTGGTCAAGTGATGTCAAATCCAGTATATATGATCCCCGAACCGGAATTCAATGCAAAACATCTCAGAATGAGTAGACTCAGGTACCAGAACAAGTACTTCAGGCTATGGGCATGGCTAAAAATGATATACGTCTACTGTCACTTTACTTTATATGTACTTCTGTGTTCATTGCAAGGTAAATATATATATAGGTTAAAGTATTTTCTTTTCTTATAGGTGTAAATATACAAAGGTATGACTACAGTGAATCCCAAGATGGCAAGTCATACTGTGATGCTAAAATTGCTCATATGAGAGCAAGGCTGAGGAAATATGCAAGCAATGGGGGTAACATATCATGTTCAGAAGACATGAAAAAAGCCTTGGATTACGGAGATGGTGTGCCAGGATGTCACATTGCCCATGTTGAGATTCCTCAACCAGCTGATCAATTCACACTTCAGCGAAAAATAAAGGGGATCACAAAGATTTCTAATGTACAATTTGAAGATTATGGTCAAATAAAATATTGGAGAAACTACAACGTCGGTGTTGGTCACATTTTGTCAATTACACCTATTAACCTAGAGTCAACCTTAAATATATTTTCAGACTTTAAAGTTCCTTGTAAAGACACTGGAAATATATTAGCTGCTCGAGAAAAACAAACCTCTGAGGAAACTCAGTCTGATGTTAATCTGACATGTCCTGAACCAAATTGCAATACAGTATTGCATTCTTATTCCGAACTGAATGACCACTGCTTTATTGGTATCCATCACTACCTGTCAACATTTGATGGTATCAAAATGAAATGGCGTGACATTTGTTTGGATATTGATTCTACCTCATCAAAAACCAAACAAAGCACCCTTTCATCCAGCATAAGTGAATTGTCCCTTGGATGGGCACTGAAAAAGGACAGAAAAAATGCTCGGTTTTCAGAAAAGGTAAAAGTTTACCTTAAAGGTGTGTTTGATGAGGGCGAAAGCAGTGGCAACAAAGCCAACCCGGTTAATGTTTCCAGGAACTTGAAAGTTTGCCATGATTGTGATGGAATGAAAATGTTTACACCAAAGGACTACTTACAACCCAGTCAAATTATTTCCTATTTTTCAAGACTGGCAGTGCTGTCCAGAGCTCCAGCAACAAATGTAGTTGAAGACGATATTGACAGTACCATAGCAATAATTAATCAAGCAGAAGCACTGGAAGAACTTGTGAATCTTAATATTTTTGTTTGAGAGTGACTTGCTGTTAATTCAGAAATTATTGCTTGCATTTATTATTCTGATATCATTCCAAAATGAAATAAAAGTTATTGTGATTTATAACAGGAAAACAAACAAATTTTATCATTCAAAATGTGAGATTATATTATTACAATACTCATCCGGTTGCAGTTTTCGAAATAACAAAAACTTTGCAATAATTTATGATTTTACAGTAAGGATGTCTATTGGTCAAATTTAAAATAACAAGAATTGTATATTACACAGATTTATAACCTACAATTTGAAAATTTAATCTATTGTCAAATTTAAAATAAAAAAGAATTTTATATGGTTGCTCTGAATTAAATGAACTTTGACATCAAAACAAAATAAACTAAAAAAAAATTATAGTCTCTTGACTGCAGCTTTCAAAATATAAGACATTTGAAAATGGTGAAAAAAAGTTTTTTCTAGGTTTTACCTTATGTCCTGTATCATTGGGAATGTTTTTGACTTAAACTAAGAAATTGAAATGATCTATTGAACAGATATATGAAAAGAAAAGTAAGGTTTTGTGTGAAAAATATTTTACGCTATTTGTATTTGGAGATTAACGTTTTGACTAAAGTATTGAGCATGAAAAAAGTAGAAAACAAGTTTGCTTGTGTCCTTTGTGTATGACATAAAAATTGAAACTTTTATTCATTGTGCAATGTACGTTGAAGTATTATATATACATATACATAAATCTAATAACTCCTTGCTATCTGAAGCACTCATATTATCTCAATCCCTTTTTACTCAGAATAAAAAAATGTTGGTTTGGATGTATTGATAGTTTGGCAAAATATTAAGATTTAAGTCATATTTTAACCTTAAAGAATAAGTTAAAACCTTTTCTTTTTAATAAACTCAAGTTAAAGCACAATATAATATGGAAAATATATATATTTGATGAATGAGTAAATCAGCAACATGGAAACAAATTGAGAACATATAGGCCAGACTTGGGGTCAATTACACTGGAATGTAATTAATTGAATTACACATTACATTGCAAAAATATCCCCAAGGGTGACTGGGGAATAGAAGTATGGTCACCATTGGTCTTCCTCCGACCGGCGGTAAAACCCTCGTCAAAGTGGGGCGTCCGTTTGGCTGTGCGGGATGTACAAATTTGCAGCCACGTCCGGTCAGAATTGGGACGTTAAATCCGATGCCTCGTGTAAAGAGAGTGCCACGCTCTTTGCACGTTAAGAACCCTTGCAACAACTCTTTGAGGGGTCCGTAGGTGACCTGTTGCAAGGCTAAATTTCTGTCCATATCCAATATACCCTCATTTCCCGTGGCAGTCTAAATTTCTCCGACCTTAATCCCTTAATCTATTACAGAACCTACCTATTGTATTTATTGTGACCTTGTTCTCGTCCTGAATATGCATGAAATATTTGCCACTGGACGTTAAGCAACCAACAATCAATCAATCACTAATTACCATTACACAGTTTTTGAAATGTAATTAATTGAATTACAATTACTTTACTAAAGTAATTAATTAAATTACACATTACAATTTATCATATTTTTTTTAAACATTGTTTACAATATATATAGCATGTGTAAAATATTCATGTAAGCTTTCAGCATAGTTTAAGCAATGTATTTGATCACCATAAGAAGTTTTAATGTTTTGTCATTTAGTCTACATCTCTCTGGTCCAAACACGTTTGGACAAGAGCTGATGTGGCCGGTATTGCTAGATCATAAGATGTGTTGATGGAAGAGGGAATGTGTTCCTATCAACTTGAAAAATTGTTTAAGCGTTTTTGACATTGTCCGAAAAACGCAAAAATTTCGACCCTTTATTATGAATAATCAATTATGAATACACGAGATATCAAAAATACCTACGCGGGAGTGTTAAGGCAGGACATACGTTTTGTTGTAATAAAAATAGAGGTTTTGGCGATATTATTTTGTGTTTGCTACAAAATCATTTATCAGTGAGAAAAACCCCAACTTCTATTGTAATATAACAAGCGGAATGTCTACTTTCATTTTTAACAAAAAAATTGCCCATGTCTAAGTCACGTGACCCGTCACGTGATTTTATTTATATATATTTAATAAAAACAGTAAATCGAAAAGTACAAGCTTTTATCGACCACCTTTCCTAAAAAAATTGGGCTTATTTTATTCAGAAAATTCTTTTTTATGATGAAAGTGATGTCCGCTCAAATTGTTCTGTAAAAGAGACCTGCTAGAAATAAAATTTCGTCAGATTTTCATACCATGGTCAAAACCAGAGAGAACACAAGTTGTTTTGATATCCTTATTAAGTGAATCTTTTAAACGGACAGCACTTTCTATAAACCATTTATATTCAGGATTCTAAAACCGTATGGATTATAGAGCATCGATGGTTATGAAAGCTTGTACTTTCTCTCTGAAGGTTGGTCGTTGATTGAAATTTAGGCTTCTCCATTGCCATCAAGCGCTCAACTGACGGCAAGGGGAGATTATCAAATATTTGCTTTTTAAAAAGCTGGAAATTACAATTCCATAAACAAAGGGTGTCGTTGTAGATTTTATCGAGTAATTGGATACTTTCTCACATTTTAAAATAAAATTGTATTTTATAACCCACCCTCTGCCTTTGTTGTTTCATTAAAAGATCCAACAAATAAATAATATGTCTGGTTTGTATCCATATCCATATGATACAAGTTGTTTTTTTTCAAGATATAGCCTAGGACATCATCAGTCAACCGCATATGTTAAGAAAATCCACATTGGTATACGAGATGTAAATAAATGACAAACAAAATGTGCAATTCCAACAGTATAACTCTGCTCCTAGTTGAACGAATGGAAATATAAAAAAGGGGGGGGGGGGGGTTGCATTCCGAATTTTGAACTCGACACATCAATGAATTTTCAAGCTTAATTATCCTACACTTCCATTTTATTCACTGGGAGTTTATGACTAAATTAACCTACCTTTCAACAACTTTCTCTATAAATCATTCATATAAATTATTATGTACCCCATACATATATTTTAGTATTGATCATTTTCTGACATCTTGGACTGAAGAGAAAAATATTCAGGTTTGCCACATTTTTTTTCTCCATCAACTTATTCATACACGTCCGAAAAAAGTGTTTTCAGCTTTCATACCTTTTAATATGTTGGACTATGTACGAGGGTTCGATTCCCTCCCTGAGCTTAAAATATAAATTCATGCTGGTGCAAAGAGGGTAAATTGCTCAGTGACCCCGCATAGTCCATCATGCTTCCAGGATTCATTTTACATGTATTATTTTTCCAATTTCAAAACCAGTTTTTTTATGTTGTATATCTCGGCTAGATTTGTTTCCCTGTAAACACTGTCATTTTTTTTCCTCTCTGAACTTGCAATATTGTGTATTAAAGTTTCATATTTAAAGTGTAATGTGAAATTTGAAAATTTCATTTTTTTTTTTGGCAAACAAATAAATTTACTGCATTACTTCCATGGAACCAACTTGACAATGGATGCCACCTAAAAGTCAAAGACAAGAAAAAAAACTTTTTCCATCTTTAAAATTTATTTCATAATCATGATAGTGCAATTTATTTATTTCAACAACACAACAAAACAGACGCCTAGTGAGGTAGCTGAAAGAGATACAATAACAAGAAAAAACTGTTTAGGGATAACACCTACATAGAAGTTATTCGGTTAAGCAGGGGCATTTTCAAAGACGTATAAACTGTAAGATATCACATACCAAACATCTAAGCCAAATTTATTAGATTTATGTAAGACTCCTATTAGAGAAGTGTGCCATTTTAAGGTCAACAACTGGTTGTCCAGTGATGCGTGTGAGATCACGAGGTTCTTGGTACACCATAAATCAATCTTATCTTAGACAGAAGCCTATGATGATTAAACCGCCACATTCCTTCAGGGCTTTCAATAACTTTTCAATGAACAGGCTGTTTACTAATTTGAAGTGGCTGACCAAAAAAGGGGGGGTCAGGTGGGCTTGCCCCCCGAAATTTTTTTTTGACCTTACATTGAAAATGGTGCACTCTGAGGCATTTTCAAACTATTTACAAGTGCATAAAAAATGGGGTTTCATAGGAATGTTATCTTTTTTTTTTAGCTTGTAAGGTCAATCTTGTGATATTGCGTATTAAAATAAGACAAATAAAAATATATCAAAAATAATCTTAATTGTTATTGTAGTGCCAGATTTCGCAAAAAGTAAGAAAGCAACGGAGGGTCAGCATAAAATATTAATACCAAGACTCCGTGTTGAAGGCCTTACTTTGACCTATAATGGTTTACTTTTACAAATTTTGACTTGTATGGAGAGTTGTCTCATTGGCACTCATACCACATCTTCTTATATTTATGTAGAGACCTACATATATATGTCATCTGCAAAATCTGACAATTTCAGTTTTGATCCAGAAAAGAAATATTATTTTCATGTGTTCTATATTTCAATAAAAACATGCAAATCTGGGAAAGGACATATATGCTGAAGTGGGAAAATGTCTTCCCCTTCTTAGCCAACACTTTTAACAAAGGCTTCCATTCGAGATAGGTTAATGTAAAAAAAATTCAAACTGAGGCAGGACCCATCTTAACATTGGTACTTTTTTCAACGAGTGGGCTAATGATCAGCAAGGGGAAAATTATAACTGAAAAAAATAAAGAGAGCCTTGGCATAGCCTTGGCATTTACCCTCCTACCTACTTTTTCAGTAAAACTTGACGGGAAAGGTCCAACTATAAATAAAAAAATGGGAAGCCTTCCTCCTATCCTAGGCTTCCTTGATGGCCCCATCCACAACAAATGGGTAATGACAAACCTGGAACTATATACTACAAACTGGAGAGAAAAGGTCCCAAAAAAAAGCTTGGGCAGGCCTCATTTATATAAACATGAGACTGTACAGACCTTCTAAGGCTTCTTTGAAATTTAATAACTTCAAATAAAAAGTTTAAGCTGTAAATGGCTCCAATGATTTTGTCTTTTTGCTGGTAAAGAAATCATTTACTTTTGGTCTTTCATTTCATTCAGTTTCATTTAATTTATTTACATGCAATTTAAAAAATTGCCTCCTAAAACTTTTTAATTTTGGTTTCTCATGAGTTATCCATTGATAACATACGTTTTTATTTCGATATCTCTCTTGATTTTACCATTGACAATCTTGATCATTCAAGCGATTGATTGAAGATCGTATTTGAATGCAGGCAAACGTCTTACTGACGCCGATTTTAAGTTTACTTTCAGTCAGACAAAATGGCCCAGTCGGTTATAAAAAGCCATCGTTTTTGAAAAATCTATGAAACTAAAAACTCCATGAGACAAAAGGTTAATAAAACTTTGTTTTTATTTTATTCTCTTCAAAAATATTTTTTGTTTAAGCATTTGAACCGGCGATTTCCGTCTTTTAAAACGGCGACATTCCGCCGGGTGCCGGCTCTTAATGAAAACCCTGTTCCTTGTGATCTACGAATGGAGTTTTTATTTAAGCTTATTAAGAAAAACATCAAGCACATGTTTCCAAAATAGACTGAGAAAATATAAGTGTAAGAACAAGTTCTGTACCAGCATTAAATGACATTGCAAACTTCAATAAATGTTCGGTGTGATGGTATGATAAGTTTATCTAGGTAAAGATCTTTATATACATCCTGTTTAAATGTTCTATATGTACGTAGTTTCCATTTCTGTTTGAAGTCGGACATAAGTTTTACATGTATTGCATTGTTAACTTGCTGCTTATCAATGTCAGTGTCATTAAACAAGCTCGCTATCCCACATGATTCAAATTGACCATAAATACTAAAATTTGAGTTTTTGCACACTCGATGACGTCTGAAATTCTGCTCTGCCCAGTTGTTTATTTTCTTATTTAGTCTACTTTCATCCATATATCGTGACCGATTGCAGTAGTTTATGATTACCCGCCATTGTTTCACAAACATGTTTCGTCATACACAAGTTTTCACCTGTGTAACGGTCTAATGATTTTGGGAAAAGAAAGACAATCCAAATTAATAATTTTCACTTTCATACGTACAATGTATGTTGAAATGACGCCTGAAAGGTATAAATTACATGTAGTTGACGCTTCATACGTACAAATACCATTGTTAAGTAACATTTAATGTATAAAGTAGATACTTATGTCGCTTGTGTTGTTTTCTCTATTAAAACCAGCAACTATTACTGCCTCCGGTTACATAGGCGTTTTTAATTGACAAATTATATATTTGATTGTTGATTGTACTGTAAACCACCAATTTATTTTCTATTACCTGTGTCACGTACAAAAAATAATTGACACTTATTGTCCAGTGTCTTGCATTCTTGCGGCAGGTAGAGACGCAATGGATAAATTTCCTAAGATTATTATATTTCTTGAGAGCGTCACAACACCTCACAGGCCGCCTTGCCCTTGGTGCACTACGCTCCTGAATCTGCACTAATTCCATGATGGGATGGTGCTATGAATAAAGAAAACATACCATCGGACGTAGATTTCCCTCAAGATAATATGTATGAAGTTTTTGTCAGTATAAAGTGTGTGTCGTAATTTCGTCCTTCTGAAATTGACATTCATTAAGAAACAGTGGTTTGATTCCGCCAGTGTACTTTATCCGGAGGAAGAAAATCCCCAGTGATTTTTATCCACCAACAAAAAATCACTACCCCCCAAGGGTGACTGGGGAATAGAAATATGGTCACTACAGGTCTTCTTCCGACCGGCAGTAGAACCCTTGCCAAAGTGGGGCGTCCGTTTGGTTGTGCGGGATGTACAAGTACGCAGCCACGTCCGGTCAGAATGGGGACGTTAAATCCGATGCCTCGTGTAGAGAGAGTGTCACGCTCTCTGCACGTTAAGAACCCTTGCAACAACTCTTTGAGGGGTCCGTAGGTGACCTGTTGCAAGGCTAAATTTCTGTCCCTATCCAATTTACCCTCATTTTCCAGTGGCAGTCTAAATTTCCCCGACCTTCTTCTCGGATGGCGTACATTACAGGACCTACCTATTGTATTTATTGTT
This sequence comes from Mytilus californianus, assembly GCF_021869535.1. NCBI lineage: Eukaryota > Metazoa > Mollusca > Bivalvia > Mytilida > Mytilidae > Mytilus > Mytilus californianus. The sequence goes on from NW_026262739.1 coordinate 464,706, forward strand.
AATTTGTTCTCGTCCTGAATATGCATGAAATATTTGCCACTGGACGTTAAGCAACCAACAATTAATCAATCATCTGAAATTGACATTCATTAAGAAACAGTGGTTTGATTCCGCCAGTGTACTTTATCCGGAGGAAGAAAATCCCCAGTGATTTTTATCCACCAACAAAAAATCACTACCCCCAAGGGTGACTGGGGAATAGAGATATGGTCACTACAGGTCTTCTTCCGACCGGCAGTAGAACCCTTGCCAAAGTGGGGCGTCCATTTGGTTGGGCGGGATGTACAAGTACGCAGCCACGTCTGGTCAGAATGGGGACGTTAAATCCGATGCCTCGTGTAGAGAGAGTGTCACGCTCTCTGCACGTTAAGAACCCTTGCAACAACTCTTTGAGGGGTCCGTAGGTGACCTGTTGCAAGGCTAAATTTCTGTCCCTATCCAATTTACCCCCATTTTCCAGTGGGAGTCTAAATTTCCCCGACCTTCTTCTCGGATGGCCTACATTACAGGACCTACCTATTGTATTTATTGTTAATTTGTTCTCGTCCTGAATATGCATGAAATATTTGCCACTGGACGTTAAGCAACCAAAAATCAATCAATCATCTGAAATTGACATTCATTAAGAAACAGTGGTTTGATTCCGCCAGTGTACTTTTATCCACCAACAAAAAATCACTACCCCCAAGGGTGACTGGGGAACAGAAGTATGGTCACCATTGGTCTTCCTCCGACCGGCAGTAAAACCCGTGCTAAAGTGGGGCGTCCGTTTGGCTGTGCGCGATGTACAAATTTGCAGTCACGTCCGGTCAGAATGGGGACGTTAAATCCGATGCCTCGTGTAAAGAGAGTGCCACGCTCTTTGCACGTTAAGAACCCTTGCAACAACTCTTTGAGGGGTCCGTAGGTGACCTGTTGCAAGGCTAAATTTCTGTCCCTATCCAATATACCTTCATTTCCCGTGGCAGTCTAAATTTCTCCGACCTTAATCCCTTAATCTATTACAGAACCTACCTATTGTATTTATTGTGAACTTGTTCTCGTCCTGAATATGCATGAAATATTTGCCACTGGACGTTAAGCAACCAACAATCAATCAATCAATCAATCATTGCAAAAATGATCAATTACACTAATTACCATTACACAGTTTTTGAAATGTAATTAATTGAATTACAATTACTTTACTAAAGTAATTAATTAAATTACACATTACAATTTATCATATTTTTTTTAAACATTGTTTACAATATATATAGCATGTGTAAAATATTCATGTAAGCTTTCAACATAGTTTAAGCAATGTATTTGATCACCATAAGAAGTTTTAATGTTTTGTCATTTAGTCTACATCTCTCTGGTCAAAACACGTTTGGACAAGAGCTGATGTGGCCGGTATTGCTAGATCATAAGATGTGTTGATGGAAGAGGGAATGTGTTCCTATCAACTTGAAAAATTGTTTAAGCGTTTTTGACATTGTCCGAAAAACGCAAAAATTTCGACCCTTTATTATGAATAATCAATTATGAATACACGAGATATCAAAAATACCTACGCGGGAGTGTTAAGGCAGGACATACGTTTTGTTGTAATAAACATAGAGGTTTTGGCGATATTATTTTGTGTTTGCTACAAAATCATTTATCAGTGAGAAAAACCCCAACTTCTATTGTAATATAACAAGCGGAATGTCTACTTTCATTTTTAACAAAAAAATTGCCCATGTCTAAGTCACGTGACCCGTCACGTGATTTTATTTATATATATTTAATAAAAACAGTAAATCGAAAAGTACAAGCTTTTATCGACCACCTTTCCTAAAAAAATTGGGCTTATTTTATTCAGAAAATTCTTTTTTATGATGAAAGTGATGTCCGCTCAAATTGTTCTGTAAAAGAGACCTGCTAGAAATAAAATTTCGTCAGATTTTCATACCATGGTCAAAACCAGAGAGAACACAAGTTGTTTTGATATCCTTATTAAGTGAATCTTTTAAACGGACAGCACTTTCTATAAACCATTTATATTCAGGATTCTAAAACCGTATGGATTATAGAGCATCGATGGTTATGAAAGCTTGTACTTTCTCTCTGAAGGTAGGTCGTTGATTGAAATTTAGGCTTCTCCATTGCCATCAAGCGCTCAACTGACGTCAAGGGGAGATTATCAAATATTTGCTTTTTAAAAAGCTGGAAATTACAATTCCATAAACAAAGGGTGTCGTTGTAGATTTTATCGAGTAATTGAATACTTTCTCACATTTTTAAATAAAATTGTATTTTATAACCCACCCTCTGCCTTTGTTGTTTCATTAAAAGATCCAACAAATAAATAATATGTCTGGTTTCCCCCCAAGGGTGACTGGGGAATAGAAGTATGGTCACCATTGGTCTTCCTCCGACCGGCAGTAAAACCCTTGCTAAAGTGGGGCGTCCGTTTGGCTGTGCGGGATGTACAAATTTGCAGCCACGTCCGGTCAGAATGGGGACGTTAAATCCGATGTCTCGTGTAAAGAGAGTGCCACGCTCTTTGCACGTTAAGAACCCTTGCAAAAACTCTTTGAGGGGTCCGTAGGTGACCTGTTGCAAGGCTAAATTTCTGTCCCTATCCAATATACCCTCTTTTCCCGTGGCAGTCTAAATTTCACCGACCTAAATCCCGGAAGCCCCTATTACAGAACCTACCTATTGTATTTATTGTTAACTTGTTCTCGTCCTGAATATGCATGAAATATTTGCCACTGGACGTTAAGCAATCAACAATCAATCAATATGTCTGGTTTGTATCCATATCCATATGATACAAGTTGTTTTTTTTCAAGATATAGCCTAGGACATCATCAGTCAACCGCATATGTTAAGAAAATCCACATTGGTGTACGAGATGTAAATAAATGACAAACAAAATGTGCAATTCCAACAGTATAACTCTGCTTCTAGTTGAACGAATGGAAATATAAAAAGGGGGGGGGGGATTGCATTCCGAATTTTGAACTCGACACATCAATGAATTTTCAAGCTTAATTATCCTACACTTCCATTTTATCCACTGGGAGTTTATGACTAAATTAACCTACCTTTCAACAACTTTCTCTATAAATCATTCATATAAATTATTATGTACCCCATACATATATTTTAGTATTGATCATTTTCTGACATCTTGGACTGAAGAGAAAAATATTCAGGTTTGCCACATTTTTTTTCTCCATTAACTTATTCATACACGTCCGAAAAAAGTGTTTTCAGCTTTCATACCTTTTAATATGTTGGACTATGTACGAGGGTTCGATTCCCTCCCTGAGCTTAAAATATAAATTCATGCTGGTGCAAAGAGGGTAAATTGCTCAGTGACCCCGCATAGTCCATCATGCTTCCAGGATTCATTTTACATGTATTATTTTTCCAATTTCAAAACCAGTTTTTTATGTTGTATATCTCGGCTAGATTTGTTTCTCTGTAAACACTGTCATTCTTTTCCCTCTCTGAACTTGCAATATTGTGTATTAAAGTTTCATATTTAAAGTGTAATGTGAAATTTGAAAATTTCATTTTTTTTTTGGCAAACAAATAAATTTACTGCATTACTTCAATGGAACCAACTTGACAATGGATGCCACCTGAAAGTCAAAGACAAGAAAAAAAACTTTTTCCATCTTTAAAATTTATTTCATAATCATGATAGGTGCAATTTATTTATTTCAACAACACAACAAAACAGACGCCTAGTGAGGTAGCTGAAAGAGATACAATAACAAGAAAAAACTGTTTAGGGATAACACCTACATAGAAGTTATTCGGTTAAGCAGGGGCATTTTCAAAGACGTATAAACTGTAAGATATCACATACCAAACATCTAAGCCACATCTTAGGGAAACCAAAAAATTTATTAGATTTATGTAAGACTCCTATTAGAGAAGTGTGCCATTTTAAGGTCAACAACTGGTTGTCCAGTGATGCGTGTGAGATCACGAGGTTCTTGGTACACCATAAATCAATCTTATCTTAGACAGAAGCCTATGATGATTAAACCGCCACATTCCTTGTGATCTACGAATGGAGTTTTTAGTTAAGCTTATTAAGAAAAACATCAAGCACATGTTTCCAAAATAGACTGAGAAAATATAAGTGTAAGAACAAGTTCTGTACCAGCATTAAATGACATTGCAAACTTCAATAAATGTTCGGTGTGATGGTATGATAAGTTTATCTAGGTAAAGATCTGTATATACATCCTGTTTAAATGTTCTATATGTACGTAGTTTCCATTTCTGTTTGAAGTCGGACATAAGTTTTACATGTATTGCATTGTTAACTTGCTGCTTATCAATGTCAGTGTCATTAAACAAGCTCGCTATCCCACATGATTCAAATTGACTATAAATTCTAAAGTTTGAGTTTTTGCACACTCGATGACGTCTGAAATTCTGCTCTGCCCAGTTGTTTATTTTCTTATTTAGTCTACTTTCATCCATATATCGTGACCGATTCCAGTAGTTTATGATTACCCGCCATTGTTTCACAAACATGTTTCGTAATACATAAGTTTTCACCTGTGTAACGGTCTAACGATTTTGGGAAAAGAAAGACAATCCAAATTAATAATTTTCACTTTCATACGTACAATGTATGTTGAAATGACGCCTGAAAGGTATAAATAACATGTAGTTGACGCTTCATACGTACAAATACCATTGTTAAGTAACATTTAATGTATAAAGTAGATACTTATGTCGCTTGTGTTGTTTTCTCTATTAAAACCAGCAACTATTACTGCCTCCGGTTACATAGGCGTTTTTAATTGACAAATTATATATTTGATTGTTGATTGTACTGTAAACCACCAATTTATTTTCTATTACCTGTGTGACGTACAAAAAATAATTGACACTTATTGTCCAGTGACTTGCATTCTTGCGGCAGGTAGAGACGCAATGGATAAATTTCCTAAGATTATTATATTTCTTGAGAGCGTCACAACACCACACAGGCCGCCTTGCCCTTGGTGCACTACGCTCCTGAATCTGCACTAATTCCATGATGGGATGGTGCTATGAATAAAGAAAACATACCATCGGACGTAGATTTCCCTCAAGATAATATGTATGAAGTTTTTGTCAGTATAAAGTGTGTGTCGTAATTTCGTCCTTCTGAAATTGACATTCATTAAGAAACAGTGGTTTGATTCCGCCAGTGTACTTTATCCGGAGGAAGAAAATCCTCAGTGATTTTTATCCACCAACAAAAAATCACTACCCCCCAAGGGTGACTGGGGAATAGAAGTATGGTCACCATTGGTCTTCCTCCGACCGGCAGTAAAACTCGTGCTAAAGTGGGGCGTCCGTTTGGCTGTGCGGGATTTACAAATTTGCAGCCACGTCCGGTCAGAATGGGGACATTAAATCCGATGCCTCGTGTAAAGAAAGTGCCACGTTCTTTACACGTTAAGAACCCTTGCAACAACTCTTTGAGGGGTCCGTAGGTGACCTGTTGCAAGGCTAAATTTCTGTCCCTATCCAATATACCCTCATTTCCCGTGGCAGTCTAAATTTCTCCGACCTTAATCCCTTAATCTATTACTGAACCTACCTATTGTATTTATTGTGAACTTGTTCTCGTCCTGAATATGCATGAAATATTTGCCACTGGACGTTAAGCAACCAACAATCAATCAATCAATTATCATTTAATAAATAAATCATTAAATATAACAGAGTCACAAGCAAATATAAGTCATGATTAATATCTAGGTTTTGTACGACACACTCTTGGTCTTTTGCTCTGATTTGTTTTTTGTTGCTAGTCTTTGCGGAATTGGAATTTCAAAATTACTGTTCACCGCTCGAATGACTCTGGAACTGTTGGCTGTTTAGCAATCGTTGTCAAGTTTAAGAAAAAGTATGTCTTCTAGTATGTGTTCTGGTGTTTTAGACAACCAAGACTGTAATGACACTTTATGACTATTGGATTGACCAAATAGTTCATAGTATCCACTATGGTTTTCACACAATCTGTTATTTCTAAGGAATCAACCACTTGTATTCCTTTTCCAATTCACGTAATGGATATGCACTGTCGGCTAACAAATACATATCTTGAGCTATCTTATTACTATTTTCTCCGAGATTATACAAGGAAGAATTTCTAAGAACCCGCGCATCATGTGTTGATTCGTTCATATAACAAAAATGTATATATAGTATACGTTTTGCTCATTATAGAAGGCTTCATAGTAAATGTGGAACGGACAACATCAATCAAAGTTTAAGATATATTTCAATACAATAATGTATAAATATGTGTCAGGTTTTGTCCATTTGCATTATGTCCATTTCCTTTTTATGTACATATTTGTGTTTACTAACTTGTAACTGTACTGAAGGAAACCCTTTTCTGTTAATGTAGTCTACATCACCACGTATCGCACCAGAAATCCTGATGTGAGTGCCGTCAAGAGCACCTATAACACCTGGTAATTATGATTGTAGCTGGAACTGGACAGCTATGTCTTGCTGTTCTTGGTGATCTGGCCATGATATCAGCTGAAATAAAGATCTGCTGTTGTATTAGCCATTAGCTTTGGTTGACTTTCCGCTTTGATCATATCATATTGTGACTTTTTAAGCGTCAAAAGGCTTTTAAAGGCTACATCTGACCAACTGTGTCTATTAGACGTAAATGCATTTGACTATTTTTACTAATAATACATGTAAAACATCATTTATTTAGTACACCAAGTAAACTGTTCCAACTATTGTTTCTTGATATCCCTTTTTGTCCTGCTGCGATTCTCCATCCATTCCGTCGGCGGCGGCGTCCGCAATAACATTCACTCCGCTGTGGTTAAAGATTTTTAAAATTTAAATATCTTTAAGAAACTATACTGGATTTTTACAGTTGGACAGGAGCTAGTTTATGATCAAAAGATAGTATACAGAAGAAAATTTTACACCCCCTCCCCGTTTTTCATATTTTACTTGTAATGAACTTACTTTTCTCCAGGTAAACATGTTATAAAGTCTGCAACTAAAGTTTCTGAAACATTTATTACTTTCTTAAACAGGCCTGAATTTTACCAGACTTGAACAGAAGTATCATTTTTATGATCCATTGATAACACGAAGAGAAGAATTTTTGAAAATAATTATAATAAAACTTCTGTATTTTACTGAGGTTTTTTCTTAAGTTAAAATTTGCATACAGTCAATAAGCTGAAATTATCAGAAACATATGCAATTTATGTGTATTCAAATATTTACACTGAAAACAAAGAGAACAGTGAAAGTAGACGAAAACACTGGGTTGCGCGGAACCCTTACGATGCTTTTAAGATATGACCAATGTTAAAATTACGAACGTGAAAGGGCTTTACAGCCAGTGAAGGTCGTTAAAAAACCCCGTAGTAGTATTAAAGTTGGTGCATTTTATTTTAATGTCAAAAATATTTTTAAAGCAAAGTGGATTCGATTTATTCGTCATGTTTCAAATTAAAAAAAAAAAAAATCTGTGAATAAACTGCAGCATTTTTTGTATGTTTAACATGGTTGCATTCAAAGTCCGTCCTATTCCTTTTCCATTTAATAACGTAAAAAATTAAAGCACGACAACTGGACTCGAGCAATGAGGGGGCTTCGGTGAAAAAATGTTTTCATATTCATATGCGGGAAAAAGTTTTTGACGGTGGAAATAAACCCCAGAAAAAGACGATAGTAAGACATTTCGAAAAAAACCCCCAAGGGTGACTGGGGAATAGAAGTATGGTCACCATTGGTCTTCCTCCGACCGGCAGTAAAACCCTTGCTAAAGTGGGGCGTCCGTTTGGCTGTGCGGGATGTACAAATTTGCAGCCACGTCCGGTCAGAATGGGGACGTTAAATCCGATGCCTCGTGTAAAGAGAGTGCCACGCTCTTTGCACGTTAAGACCCCTTGCAACAACTCTTTGAGGGGTCCGTAGGTGACCTGTTGCAAGGCTAAATTTCTGTCCCTATCCAATATACCCTCATTTCCCGTGGCAGTCTAAATTCCTCCGACCGTAATCCCGAAAGCCCCTATTACAGAACCTACCTATTGTATTCATTGTTAATTTGTTCTCGTCCTGAATATGCATGAAATATTTGCCACTGGACGTTAAGCAACCAACAATCAATCAATCAATCATTTCGAAAAACTATTTCTGACAAAAAAAATGTCCTCACACCCGGCTTTCCAAAAAAAAGCTTTATGCAGTTGTGTGAAAAAAATACTAACATGCCCCATAACATTATTTATTTTTGCTGATACCTTTCGCAAAATCAAATGAACACTTGATTTTGCTAAACCAAAGTAATGCCCAACTTCTCTCATTGACTCCTGGTTCGCAAAATAGCACAAGAAAACTGAAAGCTGCTTAGTTGGTGTTGTTTGCTCAACACCGCCACCATAAGTTCTTAACAGATCTGGGGTTATGCGTTCTAAAATTTCATTAAACACTTCGCGACCAATACGGTAATGGCCGGCGAAATCTTCCTCTTAAAATTGTGGGATAATGTTTTCAACATATCCATGTATTTTGGGCAATGTTCTCCGTTCTGTGCTGTAAAGTGACATTATTAGCATTTGTAATGAATTTTTATTGTGCGATACAATATTATTTTCAGTATCATCAACAATGAAATCATTCATAAAAGTAAATAAAACAAGTGTATTGTCAGCCATGTTAGAGAGTTACTCGAGATCGAAAAATGCTTTCAAAACGGAAAGTTGCGCGCGCTTCATAATTTAGAATAGTATGATGTCATGGACCCGACCCGAGAGTTCCAAAAGAGTCCCATCCGAACTCGGCCTACGATGCAACATGTAAGGCAACAACGTCCCACAAGACAAAGGTTGTGATAATGATATTGTAAAATTAACCATGACTATAAGTGTTCACTAATGCTCTCGTAGTATGAACAACAAAATTATTTAATTTGTAAAAAATATTTCCTTGTCCTATCCGTTTGCTCTTCTGTCAGTCTTAATTACGATTTTTATACGACCGCAAAAATTTTTGCGGTCGTATATTGGTATGACGTTGGCGTCGTCGTCGTCCGGCGTCGTCCTGCGTCGTCCGACGACACATTGGTTTTCGCACTCTAACTTAAGTTTAAGTGAATGGATCTCTATGAAATTTTACCATAAGGTTCAATACCACAAAAGGAGGGTTGGGATTGATTTTGGGGGTTATGGTACCAACAGTTAAGGAATTAGGGGCCAAAAAGGGGTCAAAAATAAGCATTTGTTTTTGTAACTTCCAGACATAACTTGTGTGATAGTGTATGGATCTCTCTGACATTGTACCACAAGGTTCCATATCACAAAGGGAATGCTGGGATTGATTTTGGGGGTAATTGCCTCAAAATATTAGGAATTAGGGGCCAAAAAAGGGGCAAAAAACAAGCATTTTTCTAGTTTCATGACAATAACTTGTGTGTTAGTGTATGGATCTTTCTGAAATTGTACTACAAGGTTCCATATCACTAAGGGAAAGCTTGAATTGAGTTTGGGGGTAATTGCCCGAAACGTTTAGGAATAAGGGGCCAAAAATAAGCATTTTTCTAGTTTCCAGACAATAACTTGTGTTCAAGTGTATGGATCTCTCTGAAATTGTACTGCAAGGTACCATACCACAAAGGGAAGGCTGGGATTGAGTTTGGGGGTGATGAATCATAAGGGGGTTCAAAAAATTTGGGGGGGGGATTTTTTTTTTCCTTTTTTTTTCTTTTAAAATTTTCCATTTTAAGTTGGTTATTTCGGATTTATATTTAAAAGCAAATAATAATGATATGGTAGGAGATACACACCAAACAGGATGTGTAAATTATTATATAATAAGTATTGTGCAATAGCAAGAAATTTTCAATTGCACAATAGCAAGAAATCTTCAATTGCACAGTATTGCGCAATAGCAAGAAATCTTCAATTGCACAGTATTGCGCAACAGCAAGAAATATCCAATAGCACAATATTGCGCAATAGCAAGAAATTGTCAATTGTGCAGTATTGCGCAATAGCAAGAAATATTCAATTGCACAGTATTGTGCAAAAGAAGATACTTCGTATAAATTGCTTATTTCTTGACCATTTTCAATGGGGTTTTATTCTTGAATTTTTGGGGTTCTTTAATATGCTGAATCTAACCGTGTATTAAGTTTTTGGATTTTGGGCCCCGTTTTTAAATTGGTCCACATTGAGGTCTAAAGGGTCCAAAATTAAACTTTGTTTGATTTCATCAAAAATTGAATTATTGGGGTTCTTTGATATGCCGAATCTAACCGTGTATTTAGATTCTTAATTTTTGGTTCCGTTTTCATATTGGTCTACATTAAGGTCCAAAGGGTCCAAAATTAAACTAAGTTTGATTTTAACAAAAATTGAATTCTTAGGGTTCTTTGATATGCTGAATCTAAACATGTATTTAGATTTTTGATTATGGGCCCAGTTTTCAAGTTGGTCCAAATCGGGGTCCAAAATTAAACTAAGTTTGATTTCAACAAAAATTGAATATATGGGGTTCTTTGATATGCTGAATCTAACCATGTATTTAGATTTTTGATTTTTTGGCCCCGTTATCAACTTTGTCCACATTGAGGTCAAAAGGGTCCAAAATTAAACTTTGTTTGATTTCATCAAAAATTGAATTCTTGGGGTTCTTTGATATGCTGAATCTAACCATGTATTTATATTTTGGATATTGGACCATAATAGGTGAATGTCCAATTTAAAATTTTTAAGTTCTTAGACCACATTCATTCTGTGTCAGAAACCTATGCTGTGTCAAATATTTAATCACAATCCAAATTCAGAGCTGTATCAAGCTTGAATGTTGTGTCCATACTTGCCCCAACTGTTCAGGGTTCGACCTCTGCGGTCGTATCAAGCTGCGCCCTGTGGAACATTTTATAAGTATTCAAATTAAGAACAGGAAAATACAGACACTTTAACAAAAAAGATCTGAAAACATGTCTTTTAAAAACAATTTTACTAAGCATTAATATTAAAATTGATCTTTTAAAATATAATTGAAACACATGCGTAGAATGCAAAGCCAGTGATAAACAAAATCGACATTCTAATTAAAACCTTTGATAAATATATCCTATTAGTTTTGAAATAAAAAAAAAAAACTAACATTCAATAACGGAATTGCTTTTGGTACATTCTTTAGTCTTCCACACAAGAGAATACTGCCACTGCAGACATGAACTGCAACACTTGTTGTAAAGCAGCACGAAAATTTTGCAAATAAATTGTCAAGATTAAAATGCCTGTATGTCAGTCTACAAGTTAATAAAATAATACTAACAACAACTGTATATTTCTTTTTGTCATTTATATTTGTATTATATTACTCAAAGTCCATCCAACTTTTGCAATGAACAATTTCATTACTATCATCTTCTATTTCAATAGCGCGCCGTTCACCATGCTTTACTATATCTCTCGTCTCTGTCAGCAAGTATAATACCCTGTTCTGATATCCTATAATGAAAGTAAACGCATGTATGAATCAAATATTGTTCGACAATTTATTTTGAAAAACATTATGTTTCTCATTAAATATTTTTACCATATATTGTATATTGGTCATATTTATGAAACTGAACATAAAGTTAATCAACTCATCCTACCAAATCAGACTAATCTTGATGCTTTCTTATATACTAGGTATAAATATCTCGGTCTTATTATTTTTTATTTTTATTAACATGCACCAGAAAACTTTTCATATGTGACCTATTATTTTCATCAGATCCAGTTACAATAGTATATATTTAATCAAATGTATAAATTTAGCATTTACAATATTATCTGATCTATACATATTGGTTAGTTCGTATATACTTACTTCCATTCTCCATGTTAATGTCAGTTTTTTGGGACGAAAGGTATTTGGTCCGAAATGTTGTTATTGTTGTTTTTATTAATATCCAAAAACAACGAACATGTGAACGAATGATTTTGATGTTTCAACTAAATAAATAACGATAAGCATATTAGGCAGAGAAACAAGGTAATTATTTAAATGTATGTTTAATGTGGAAATGTTCTTGACCATGAACTAAATGGGATTTTCTACATAAATGGTGTTTATAACGGCCCGTAAAATGCAAACCTGTTAACGTCCCATTCTCTCCTGATATTTCATTTTTATTAGTGTTTATTGTTATTTACTTTTAATATATCATTTTTAGACTACCTATGCAAGCTAGGTGTAATTTTACCTTTTTTACGTTCCGTTTTATGAAACTTTTGATTGTACTGAACCCCCGTTTAAAAGGTGGATTATCTCCTTTTACACGTACATTTTATTTTTATTTCACAACAAACACTATGTACAGTAAATATGTTAACAATTAGAGTAAGGGGACGACCATTTGGTATTCTGAGGCGGGGGTCAGGAGGATTTGTTTTGGATCGGTTATTTATTTTTGTAAATTAAGAGGACAGGTTATCTATTTTCTGCACTATTGGAGCAAGATTTTTCATTTTCATTAAGGCAAGGGACTGACTATTTATTTTCAGAACTATAATTACAATATTCGAAAACATACAATTTTTAAATTATTTGTTTATTTTTAAAATAGTAAAATCACAAAAATACTGAACACAGAGGAAAATCAAATCGGAAAGTCCCTGATCACATGGCAACCTCAAACGACAAAACACATCAAAAACGAATGGACAAGAACTGTCATATTCCTGACTTGGTACAGGCATTATATATATAGGTATTATAAACAATACATGTATAGTCAAGTCATTATGTACCATTTAATCAGAATTAATCATCATCCTCTGCAGAAATGAATATTCTATATTCCCAACTGCATATACCTGTATTGCATACATACAAAGTATTAAAGTTTGAGTGTATCTAGCCATTTTTAAAAGTATTGGGGAAACATTTTTTTTAAGGGTTTTGGACCCGTTGAAGGCCCAAGAAGCTATAGAACAAATGATGGAAAATCATGATTTCTGGGTGTTTCTCAGACCCTTTCTTAATCTGAAAGTTCTGTTTTAATAATTTTTTGACCATATTTTGGTCCCAAGCAAAGTGTATAGATTCAGTGTATGACTTTAAGTTTCTAGGGACAACATCATAAGACCAATATGCATGATAAAGCAAAAATGTAATCAGGGGCTACGTCTGAGGGAGAAAATAACTTGCTTCTTGCAAGGTACTCGCCGTGAACACAATTTGATATGGAGATGAGCGTTTGGTTTTGAAATATCCTGTATGAGGCATTAGCCTCAATGTAGTTATGGCTATCGCATATCATACTTTCAATTACATCTGCTGAGTTATTTATTTTCAATACATCACAAGTCAGGTACCCCCCCCCCCCCCCCCCCCCCCCCCCCCCCCCCAAGGGTGACTGGGGAATAGAAGTATGGTCACCATTGGTCTTCCTCCGACCGGCGGTAAACCCCTCGCTAAAGTGGGGCGTCCGTTTGGCTGTGCGGGATGTACAAATTTGCAGCCACGTCCGGTCAGAATGGGGACGTTAAATCCGATGCCTCGTGTAAAGAGAGTGCTGCGCTCTTTGCACGTTAAGAACCCTTCCAACAACTCTTTGAGGGGTCCGTAGGTGACCTGTTGCAAGGCTAAATTTCTGTCCCTATCCAATATACCCTCATATCCCCGTGGCAGTATAAATTTCTCCGACCCCAATCCCAGACGCCTCTATTACAGAACCTACCTATTGTATTTATTGTTAATTTGTTCTCGTCCTGAATATCCATGAAATATTTGCCACTGGACGTTAAGCAACCAACAATCAATCAACCAAACTACCACAGAACAAACCATTCATTTTTGTTATTATCAAGGCTGAGTAATTTATTTTCAAAATCCTCCTGACCTGTTGCAAGGCTTAATTTCTGTCCCTATCCAATATACCCTCATTTCCCGTGGCAGTCTAAATTTCTCCGACCTTAATCCCTTAATCTATTACAGAACCTACCTATTGTATTTATTGTGAACTTGTTCTCGTCCTGAATATGCATGAAATATTTGCCACTGGACGTTAAGCAACCAACAATCAACAATCAATCAATCAATCAAAATCCTCCTGCCCCCCCCCCCCCCCCCCCCAGAATATCAAATGGTCGTCCCCTAATGTAATGTACACTGGTTTCACATTAAATTTGTTCACATCTATATACCTGGTTTAATTACCTGTACACAAGATTTGTTCACATTTGTAAACTTTATGTTATTTAAATGATCATTACATAAAGAATTAAATTCAAAATAATCGGACAACTTTTTTTGCAGTTAGGGAACGACATTTTGACCTTAAAAATGGGGGGATGTATGGTTTTTTCCTTAAAAAAATATTCTGATCCCCAATTTCATAAAAGAAAAGTATATATTCTGGTCAAGCAGAAAACTATTCTGAATCCAGATTTAGAACATACTTTAATAGTGCTAAATACTGAAAAAATATTTTGTTTGGTAGCGTCGAATCAAAATGAATAAAAACGTTTTGACTCGTACAAAAAACCTACCCTTCCCCATCCCCACTCTCTCCCCTTGAAGTTTAATCGTTGTTCCTTTGTGAACTATATTCTGATGATTTGCAGTACTTTAAAGATACGAAAGATATCTCGATTGCGCAATAAAACTGTAGGCTGCAGCAGCGTGCGTTCAGAGGAAGAAAAGGGATTGAGATGTTTAAGATTAATGCATTTCTATCTTTTCCGATTGATTCAAATGGCATTTCTCCTCCTCGGACGCAATTTTAAAAAGAAGAGAGTTGATGCTATAGTTATTCTTGAATAAAACAGTCACGAGTGTTAACCAAGAGCAATGACTAAGTACTAACTTGCAGATGCATGGGTTAAAAAAAGTTCATACATGGCAAATTAATGCAGTTTCATTTCTGAGCGCATTTTTTCGCGGAACCCGATATACTAGCCAAACAATAAAATGTACCGCATACTCTTTATAGTAGTGCATTCATGAGTGAATCGTTAATTGAGCAAAAACCAGTGGCACATATTTCTGGGTGCATCCAGTCAATTTGGGGAGACATTTTCTAATGAATTTTGTGTTTGACAATGATGATGTTTTTTTTTTTTAGTCTTGTTAAGGGGTTAATAAAGCTACATTAAGTTTATATGAAGCTATACATCGTTTAGACATATTATTCTGTTAAGAACTTTTATATATAATTGTTATTAATATCAAAACACGTTAATTCTTTAAATATACACGGTAAAATTCATGTTCTAAATACATTGTTTCGTGTACACTTCCCCCCAAGGGTGACTGGGGAATAGAAGTATGGTCACAATTGGTCTTCCTCCGACCGGCAGTAAAACCCGTGCTAAAGTGGGGCGTCCGTTTGGCTGTGCGGGATGTACAAATTTGCAGCCACGTCCGGTCAGAATGGGGACGTTAAATCCGATGCCTCGTGTAAAGAGAGTGCCACGCTCTTTGCACGTTAAGAACCCTTGCAACAACTCATTGAGGGGTCCGTAGGTGACCTGTTGCAAGGCTAAATTTCTGTCCCAATCCAATATACCCTCATTTCCCGTGGCAGTCTAAATTTCTGTCCCAATCCAATATACCCTCATTTCCCGTGGCAGTCTAAATTTCTCCGACCTTAATCCCTTAATCTATTACAGAGCCTACCTATTGTATTTATTGTGAACTTGTTCTCGTCCTGAATATGCATGAAATATTTGCCACTGGACGTTAAGCAACCAACAATCAATCAATCAATCGTGTACACTTAACACACGTTAAAGCAAATATGAACTCACATGATGCTAAAGAAGCAGATATAAGCAAAATTGATGCTAAATCAGCAGATATGAACACACATGATGCTAAAGCAAAAGATATAAACACATGTGATGCTTAAACAGCACGCCTCCGGCATTGAAGACCTATTGGTGACCTTCTGCTGTTGTATGTTCTGTGGTCGGGTGGTTGTCTCTTTGACACATTCCCCATTTCCATTCTCAATTTTATTTACACATGATGCGAAAGCAGCAGTAATGAACACACATGATGTTAAAGCAGCAGTTATGAACACAGGCGATGATAAAGCAAGTTGTGAACACACATGATGATAAAGCAGCAGTTATGAGATATAGAAAGATGTGACACGAGTGCCAATGAGACAACTCTCCATCCAAATAACAATATATAAAAGTAAACCATTATAAGTCAATGTACGGCCTTCAACATGGAGCCTTGGCTCACACCGAACAACAAGCTATAAAGGGCCCCAAAATTACTAGTGTAAAACCATTCATATGATGATAAAGCAGTAGATATGAACACACATGATGATAAAGCAGTAGATATGCACACACATGATGATAAAGCAGCAGTTATGAACACACATGATGATAAAGCAGTAGATATGAACACACATGATGATAAAGAAGAAACAGATATGAACAAACAGATAGCAAAACTGACATTTTTCAAAATTCATAGTTCAATTTTGAAAATTTAAAACCAATGTTCTTCAGCGAGTCAAAAACGATTAAACTTGTACACACAATAACTGATATGGTTATAATTTACTTTTTCTTGCTTTAAATTTCAGTTCACTATAACCAATGTCTTAAGAAATCACAAAAGCAAACAAAAGAGGATGCAAGATCAACAAAACTCACTTCCTTTTTCCTTACAAGTTAAAAAAAATGGCAACTATGATGATATTGATACTATTTGTGATACAACTGGAATTGACGCAGTAAATGGTATATGCAAAGTAACTGGTATTGACACAGTTACTGGTATTGACACAGTAAATGGTATTGACATAGCCACTCCAGATCTCAAAATCAATTGGGCAGCATGGCCCCTAGAAATTAACATTTTATGTGTTTGTAAATGTTATACGAGACCAACGAAGATTGGACAAAAGAGAGAGAGAGTGTGTACTAAGAAGGAGGACAGTTCTCCTTATCCTTAAAGAACATCTTCTAAGCACGAAAAAATAGTGTAAAAAGTTACTAACTATAATATATATTGAAATAAAATTTACATTTTGTCACGGGTCCCAAACATTTTGCAAGTATAATCTCACACTGTATACTATTTTATTCAACGCGTGCAATTTAAATGTGTGTACCTTTCCTTTGGTATGCTGCTGTAGGATTTCCTCATATTCATTAATAAGCTGAATGCATCCGCACCACTACTAGTACCGGGCTTTTCCGTCACGGGTCCCAAACATTTTGCAAGTATAATCTCACACTGTATACTATTTTATTCAACGCGTGCAATTTAAATGTGTGTACCTTTCCTTTGGTAGGCTGCTGTAGGATTTCCTCATATTCATTAATAAGCTGAATGCATCCGCACCACTACTAGTACCGGGCTTTTCCGTTCCATTTTCCCATGATACCTCATGAACACTGTCGTACAGAAATTTGTGTTCGAAATTGGCTAGTACTTCACATGGTGTGTCCAAAGGGGCAACGCTGGCATCTGACTATAAAAAAATTAAGTGGTGCTTTCAAAACACCAAGTTTGATATTTCTACGTTACTGCTAATGTATGACAAATATCAACAGCTCAGATCATGTTCGGGAGATGAAATTAGAAGATATCATATCGACAGTGAAAATGAACTAACTGGATTCGCAGTTAATATACACTGCTACCTGCTGATGTATCTTTAAAACGTTTATAACAGAGTAATGCTTTATCTCCAACAGTTAAGTATTATTTACCTCTAATTATAATGTCAATTAATTTTTCTTCTTGGGTTAAAATACAACATTGTATAAGAAAGAAAATGCAATGTTTAATTTTTAGTTCCCACTGGGAAATGATGCAATCGTAACGTCCGAGTTCAACAGCAAGCACATCAAATGAATGCTTTGGTTGTAGTTTTGTCCATTTGTTTGATAAACGGCCTCTTCATGTAGATAACTAACTTTTGTTCTCTGCGTAAATGTTCTGGTGTAACGTCCTGTTATAGAACCATTTCCAACCGTAGTGCATGGAAAACACAGAACGTAAAACAACCACTAGTAATTCATGATTACTGTCAATATGGGTCGAGTCGACTTGTCTTACTAATATCTATACAAATATTCATCGTATATCAGAACCCAAAGCCACTGTTGGAAAGTATTATTTTTTTCACTGTTTTGACATTATAGTACTAAACTTCTATAGAGTTGTTCAGGAGTTTGTAGAAAATATCCCGCCTAATTTGAAAAAAGCAACATTTGATTCTAGGTTTGGTCAACTAGAGTTCAGAGAATCGATAGCATCTGAGTGAATATCGGGAGATCTTCTATTGAAAACATTGTTACCAGACACATGCCACCTTTCCTTAGTAACATAAAGGATTGCGTTTACTGTAATGCATAAGCCAGTATGGATCGTTTATCGTCACCAAGCAACAAAGTATTTTCATTTTGTAATACCCGTCATGTCCCACTTTGTTGCTCAGTTACAAGAAACTATTTTACCAGTGGCATACAGAAGTAAATGTTCAAAAATGTGTCTCACAAAATTTAAACAGAGACAACTTGAAACGAGAAGCCAGTAATTTTGATACTGTGCATGTGGCCGTTTCTCCATTAGTGACTGAACAGTTCTTAATTGATCCTTTTGTTTATTTGTTAATTCAAGGAACTTTCTTGTCCATTATGTATGTCGCTAGACAGTCTGATAGCAGTGCGTTAGTAGCATTGAGGTAAAACTTTTTTCGTGTTAGTCATAGTCATGTTAAGTTCAAATTTAATATAGAAAGTCCCTAATCAAATAATAAAACACACCAAACGAATGGGCAACTGTCATATTCCTGACTTGGTACAGGCATTTTCAAATGTAAAAACATGGTGGATTGAACCTGGTTGTATAGCGCTAAACCTCTCAGATGTATGACAGTCGCATCAAATTCCGTTTTATTTACAACGATGCATGACATTTTCAAATGTAAAAACATGGTGGATTGAACCTGGTTGTATAGCGCTAAACCTCTCAGATTTATGACAGTCGCATCAAATTCCGTTTTATTTACAACGATGCATGAACAAAACAAACAGAGTGTGTAAGGCCATTGCAGATATGACGGAGAGTAGTTGTTGTTCTTACGCTGTACAATGACGACCGACCAATAAATTTATCCTACGAATGGCAACAACGAAGATCCGTGTATATATCTTGGTCATATAGAAAATAGTCATTTTGTTCCGATAAGAGGTATGAATTAAATATAAGACTCATACAATATAAGTCGATTTAGTTAATAATTAATTTGAAAATCAAAACCACCTCTATAGATTTAAGATAAACACGAAACAAACAAAAACGATTACCACATACTCTCTCGCGCACGTGTTGATACCATACTTAAGTTGAGAGTTTAAACACTAAGTCTTGTCTGCT
The DNA here is from genome assembly GCF_021869535.1 of Mytilus californianus. Classification (NCBI taxonomy): domain Eukaryota; kingdom Metazoa; phylum Mollusca; class Bivalvia; order Mytilida; family Mytilidae; genus Mytilus; species Mytilus californianus. The sequence goes on from NW_026262739.1 coordinate 484,104, forward strand.
GCAATGATCCTGTTTGTAACAAATTCACATCCACAACGGAATAGTTTTTGAAATATAGACATATGATTAAAACAATATTTCTGCATGCCCATTGTGATTCCATATCTAGTAAGTTAGCACAACGCAATTTTTGCGGCGCGCTAAAAGAACCATTTTTTTAATATTTTTTTTTTGTGTAAGGCTTTTAAGTCCCTGTATAATGCGTCATTGTTGTCTAACGTCTCTCGCGACGGCGGGATATTGTATTAATCGGCTTTTCGTCCGCACGTTCGTACGTCCTTCTGACCCCCGATCTGTTTCCCCGCAGCGTAACGTCTGTAAACCTTCATTGATTTTCATGAAATTAAGACAGGTGAAGTCCTTAGCGGACATATTTTAGTTTTCTCGTTGTAATTGTTTTACATTGTCATGTTGGGGTCTTTATAGCTGACTGCGGTATTGGCTTTGCTTATTGTTGGAAGGCCGTACGGTGACCTATAGTTGTTAATTTCTGTGTTATTTTGGTCTCTTGGGAGAGTTGTCTGATATCATACCACATCTTCTTTTTTATACAAATATATGTTGTGGTCTGCAGGTTAACGGTCAACGTCGCATGAATATAGTTTTTTTGGGGGGCGATATGGAGCACTGCTCGTGTTCTATTTGTCATATGCATATGTGCTTTAGGTTTCATTATTTTGATATTTCAGCAAAGTCACATAAACGTGCAAGAATACCTTCGACTACAGACCACAGACAACAACCAATGAATAAAAACAGGAAACGAAAACAAACTTGAAATAATTGACTTTTTTTCAAGAGGGGTATCTAGTTCAGAACCACACACACCTGATGACGGGTCCAATATATCTAGAACTGAGTTAAATAACACAACACGGACTGACGGAACACCTGATACCGGGTCCAATACATCAAGAGCAGAAATAAATGGCACGTCAGAGACAGACGGAACACCTGGTACCGGGTTCAATATCTCTAGAACAAAGTTAAATGACACAACTCATTCAGACGGAACACATGATTCCAGGTTCAATACATCGAGAGCAGAGTTAAATGACACAACACAGACAGATGTACAACTTCAACAGACAACGATACAAGAACCGACACTTGACGATACCACCCACCGATTTGAATTCGACTCAAGAAATAGCCTAAAGGTTACATGTACCAACGTTAACACAAGATGAAATCAGTTCTTATCCAAATGATATTGGATCTATATTTAGACCTAATATGTCCTCTATGGAAGCATCGTCTACAGCAATGTCTCTGAATGACCAGCAGAGGTTCAATCTCTTAACAAACATTTTTTCACCTTCTTAAAACTAGGAGTTCAAACCAGTATTCCTGTTTCCAGAACGGTTTTAAAATAAGATGCAGTCGTAATTTTAACACTGCTTGTCCTTGGCTCGTATTCAGTGGTTGTCAGAATGGTGTGTTCTGCATACACTGTGCATTATTTACAACAAAACAGATCAAAACCTAACCAATTTGTTAATTCGCCTTTCAATAATTGGTATAAATTTAAGGAAAAGGTAGAGATCCATTCCCAGAGACCGTACCACAAAGAATATGTACTTGTTAGTCAGGCGTTCAATGATAAGATGGCAAATCCATCTAGTACTCTTCCGCACATTTTCAATAAAGAACTAGAACAGAGGGTAACATTAATTTTCAACATTCGATTTTCAACTTTCAACATTCGATTTTCAACTTTCAACGTTCGTTTTCAACATTCAATTTTCGTTTTCAACATTCTACATTCGTTTTTAACACTCAACATTCGTTTTCACCATTCGATTTTCATTTTTCAACACTTGTTTTCGACATTCAAAATTCGTCTTCAATATTCAATATTTTTCTTCGACATTTGTTTTCAACAATCGATTTTAAACTTTCAACATTTGTTTTCGACATTCGATTTTTAACTTTCAACACTTGTTTTCGACTTTAAAAATTCGTCTTCCACATTCAATATTTGTATTTGACATTCAACATTCGTTTTTAACACTCAATTTTTAACTTTCAACATTCGTTTTCGACACACAACATTCGTTTTCAACATTCTTTTTCAACATTCGTTTTCAATATTTAACATTCATTCTTAATATTCGGTTTTCAACTTTCAAAATTCGTTTTCGACATTCAACATTTGTTTTAAACATTCGTTTTCGACATTCTACATTCGTTCTCAGTATTCGTTTTTCGACATTCGATTTTCAACTTTCAACATTCGTTTCTAACACTCAATTTTCAAAACTCAACATACGTTTACGTCATTCAACCTTCGTTTTCAACATTCAACCTTCGTTTTCAACATTCAACATTCATTCTCAACATTCAATTTTCATTTTCAACATTCGATTTTCAACTTTCAACATTTGTATTCATCATTCAATATTCGTTTTTAACATCAGATTTTCAACTTTCCACACTTGTTTTCGACGTTCAACACTCGTTAACATGGCTAAAAATAGTACATAGAGTCAAATAGTTTTTGGCTCATATCTCTGAAACCAAAGCATTAAGAGCATATCTTACAGGGAGTGAAATTGTTCATTTGGTAAAGATTTATATGCTGTGAAATTTTCAGACCATTCAGGCAACCCGTTGTTGGGTTGCTGCCCCTGAATTGGTAAATTTTAGAAAATTTTGCAGCTTTTGGTTATAATCTTGAATATTATTATAGATAGAGATAAACTATAAACAGCAATAATGTACAGCAAAGAAAGACCAAAAAATAAGTCAACCAAAATGGTCAATTGACCCCCAAAGGAGTAATTGCCCTTTATAGTCAATTTTTAACAATTTTCATAAATTTGAAAAATTTTACAAAATATTATACACTGTAACTAATGGGCCAAGTTCATTTTAGATAGAGATGATTGTAAGCAGCAAGAATGTTCAGTAAAGTAAGATCTATAAACACATCACCATCACCAAAACACAATTTTGTCATGAATCAATCTGATTGATTGATTGATTGTTGGTTGCTTAACGTCCAGTGGCAAATATTTCATGCATATTCAGGACGAGAACAAGTTCACAATAAATACAATAGGTAGGTTCTGTAATAGATTAAGGGATTAAGGTCGGAGAAATTTAGACTGCCACGGGAAATGAGGGTATATTGGATAGGGACAGAAATTTAGCCTTGCAACAGGTCACCTACGGACCCCTCAAAGAGTTGTTGCAAGGGTTCTTAGCGTGCAAAAAGCGTGGCACTCTCTTTACACGAGGCATCGGATTTAACGTCCCCATTCTGACCGGACGTGGCTGCAAATTTGTACATCCCGCACAGCCAAACGGACGCCCCACTTTAGCACGGGTTTTACTGCCGGTCGGAGGAAGACCAATGGTGACCATACTTCTATTCCCCAGTCACCCTTGGGGGGTGAATCAATCTGTGTCCTTTGTTTAATGTGCACATAGACCAAGGTGAGCGACACAGGCTCTTTAGAGCCTTTAGTTTATCATATTTTATAATTAATGATTATTTATTTTTTCAGAGACCTGAAATAAACAAAAGACCAGCTGAGCAGAGAGGAGAAACAAATAATTTGGAATAACTGGCCAAATAACTAAAATTTGGAATGAAAATTAAAAAAAATCAGAAACATATTACATTTTTATTGGTGAATGTGGCTTTTATCGAAAAATAGAAAAAGTTTTTGTAACTTTTAGATAGATCTATTTCTAGTTGGTCAATGGAAAAAAAGCAATAGGTAGTTTGATTGAATTTCAGGTTTTTACTATATTTGGGATATATTGAGAAGTGTTTATAACTTGTGTAGAATATATGTTTGTTAAAGAGGGACGAATGATGCCTGAAGGAGAGGCTAACTCATAGGTTGAAAATAAACTGACAAGACCATGGCTAAAAAAGAAAAAAAAGACAAACAGTCAAGTAATAGCACACAAGACACAACATAGAAAACTTAAGAATGAGCAACACAAACCCTATCACTCTGGAGTGATCTCAGGTGCTGGTGTGGCATCCCGTCGTGTTGCTAAATATCAAGTTTTCGGTAAACAAAAAAGTTATTGAGTGATGCATCTGAAAACGCATCACCCAGTGAAGCTGACTTATATAAACCATGAATATGTTTAAACTATACTATCTGCTCAGACACTGATGACGTTTTACAAAGTCTTGAGTAGGAGTTGGGAAATGTATATCCCATATGCAGGCTAAGTTGGTATGTTGCTGCTAAGCCGGGGGAAATTGATAATTTTATAAATTAAAGTCTTCTCGTGTGACATAGCAAAATAAAATAAAAAATGTAACACAAAAAGCCCTGTATAATTTATAAATTTAATTTGTCAATTCAGATGCTCATGGCTATTTAGAAGATTGATAGATTGATTGATTGTTGGTTGATTTACGCCGCATTAGCACATCAAGGCTATATCGCGGCGAGAGCTAATTCGAATATTTTTTACAATTTAAAGCATATTCTTAAAATCAGACAAAAGGTCCTTCAATAAACTAAAATTCTAGATTAAAGCAAATTGATTATTTACAAATAAAAATGAACATTAAGATAACGTGATAAAATTTTAAATCGTTTTAAATATAATAACATTTTTATATTTTAGAATATATTCCAACTTCTTTTAAAAATGAAACAATATTTGTAAATGAAACATTATTAAATAAATCATACATATTATTGACATTGAAATGCTTCTTACGAATATCAGCAAAGTCAATACAATTGATTAAAACATGTTTAATAGTATACTTGCAGTTACAAGGTATACATTGTGGTTCTACTTCATTTTTTAAAAGATATTCGTGTGTTATTCTAGTATGACCAATACGACATCTAGAAATAACACACTGATCTTTTCTGCACATAAAATTATTGAAAGGTTTACATAAATTAGGTTTAATTTCATGTAATTTATTACCATCTTTTTTACTCCATTCATTTTTCAATATATTAAAAACATATTCTGTAATATTAGATTTAAAATCGGTATATGGTATATCACAGTTAGATAAAGGGTCACCCAGGGCATTCTTTGCCTCAAGGTCTACAGCTGTGTTTCCAAGGATTCCAACATGACTCGGCACCCATAGAAATAATATTTCTTTAAGAAGAATTTTTAAATTCCTCATTACATATAAAATTTTGAGAATTGTTGGGTTTTTAATTTTAGTATTTTGTATAGCTTGTAAGCATGAAAGTGAATCAGAACATATAATAAATTTGGATTTATCTGAAGCAATAAATTTCAAAGCCAAAATTATTGCTTCTGCTTCAGCAGTAAAGATCGATGGCAAACGGAGAGTTGCAGCTCTGTCCCTGAAGACAGCAGCAGATGCAACTCTGTCACCATCTTTTGATCCATCAGTATAGACAGTTGAAAAATCTGAATAATTGGCTTTGATTTTAGCATAGTGTTGCTGAATTAAAAGAGGATTTGTTTTATTTTTATTGTGTTCACGGAGATCAAATATCATTTTTGGTTTGGGAAGTTCCCATGGAGGACATTTGCAAGTTTCAACTTGAGCAACAGATTTTAAATCAAAAGAAGCTAAATGTGGTTTTAAACGTATACCTAACGGAGGAATTTTATTTTCATGTTTTGCAAAAATATCTTCATAAATTGGATTAAAAACACAGCTGTAGGCAGGATTATCTGAGTAGGCTTTTAGTTTGACAGCATATTGAAGTCCAAGCTTCAAACGTCTGTTAGAGAGTGAGTGCTCATCAGCCTCTACATACAGACTCTCAACTGGTGAGGTTTTAAATGCGCAAAGACAGAGACGCAAACCCTGATGATGCACAGCATCGAGAATCTGTATGTAGGACTTCCTTGCAGAGCCATACACTATAGAGCCATAATCTAGTTTAGATCTAACTAGAGATCCAGATAAATTAAGTAAAATGTTGCGATCAGCACCCCAGTCGGTGCTGCCGACAACTTTTAAAATATCTAATGCTTTTAAACATTTCGATTTTAACATTTTGATATGGGGTAGAAAGGTTAACTTTTTATCGAAAATTAACCCAAGAAATTTGGTTTCATCAACCATTTGAATTGGGTTGCCGTACAAAGTGAGTTCTGGATCAAGATGCAATTTCCTTTTGTTACAAAAATGCATCCCGACCGTTTTTGAAGTGGAAAATTTAAACCCATTTTCCGAGGCCCATTTTTCAATTCTTCCAAGACATAACTGTAATTGTCTTTCTATGTTATTCATATTTTTGCCTCTATAACATATTAAAAAGTCATCAACATACAATGAACCTTCAATATTACTTTTTAAAACTTCAACAAGGCTGTTGATTTTAAGACTAAATAATGTAACAGATAAAATACTGCCCTGAGGGACACCCATCTCTTGATCATACAGATCAGACATGGTTGAATTTACTCTAACATTAAATTGTCTGTTAGATAGAAAATTCGAAATACAATTTGGCATATTGCCTTTCAACCCTATATCAAAGAGATCTTTTAAAATACCATACTTCCATGTAGTATCATAGGCTTTTTCTAGATCGAAAAAGACCGACACTACATGTTCATTTTTCGCAAAACCATTACGGACAAATGATTCGAATCGAACAAGATTGATTGATTGATTGTTGGTTGCTTTACGCCGCATTAGCACAACAAGGCTATATCGCGGCGAGAGCTAATTCGAATATTTTTTACAATTTAAAGCATATTCTTAAAATCAGACAAAAGGTCCTTCAATAAACTAAAATTCTAGACTAAAGCAAATTGATTATTTACAAATAAAAATGAACATTAAGATAACGTGATAAAAATTTTAAATCGTTTTAAATATAATAACATTTTTATATTTTAGAATATATTCCAACTTCTTTTAAAAATGAAACAATATTTGTAAATGAAACATTATTAAATAAATCATACATATTATTGACATTGAAATGCTTCTTACGAATATCAGCAAAGTCAATACAATTGATTAAAACATGTTTAATAGTAAACTTGCAGTTGCAAGGTATACATTGTGGTTCTACTTCATTTTTTAAAAGATATTCGTGTGTTATTCTAGTATGACCAATACGACATCTAGAAATAACACACTGATCTTTTCTGCACATAAAATTATTGAAAGGTTTACATAAATTAGGTTTAATTTCATGTAATTTATTACCATCTTTTTTACTCCATTCATTTTTCAATATATTAAAAACATATTCTCTAATATTAGATTTAAAATCGGTATATGGTATATCACAGTTAGATAAAGGGTCACCCAGGGCATTCTTTGCCTCAAGGTCTACAGCTGTGTTTCCAAGGATTCCAACATGACTCGGCACCCATAGAAATAATATTTCTTTAAGAAGAATTTTTAAATTCCTCATTACATATAAAATTTTGAGAATTGTTGGGTTTTTAATTTTAGTATTTTGTATAGCTTGTAAGCATGAAAGTGAATCAGAACATATAATAAATTTGGATTTATCTGAAGAAGCAATAAATTTCAAAGCCAAAATTATTGCTTCTGCTTCAGCAGTAAAGATCGATGCATCAGATGGCAAACGGAGAGTTGCAGCTCTGTCCCTGAAGACAGCAGCAGATGCAACTCTGTCACCATCTTTTGATCCATCAGTATAGACAGTTGAAAAATCTGAATAATTGGCTTTGATTTCAGCATAGTGTTGCTGAATTAAAAGAGGATTTGTTTTATTTTTATTGTGTTCACGGAGATCAAATATCATTTTTGGTTTGGGAAGTTCCCATGGAGGACATTTGCAAGTTTCAACTTGAGCAACAGATTTTAAATCAAAAGAAGCTAAATGTGGTTTTAAACGTATACCTAACGGGGGAATTTTATTTTCATGTTTTGCAAAAATATCTTCATAAATTGGATTAAAAACACAGCTGTAGGCAGGATTATCTGAGTAGGCTTTTAGTTTGACAGCATATTGAAGTCCAAGCTTCAAACGTCTGTTAGAGAGTGAGTGCTCATCAGCCTCTACATACAGACTCTCAACTGGTGAGGTTTTAAATGCGCCAAGACAGAGACGCAAACCCTGATGATGCACAGCATCGAGAATCTGTATGTAGGACTTCCTTGCAGAGCCATACACTATAGAGCCATAATCTAGTTTAGATCTAACTAGAGATCTATATAAATTAAGTAAAATGTTGCGATCAGCACCCCAGTCGGTGCTGCCGACAACTTTTAAAATATCTAATGCTTTTAAACATTTCGATTTTAACATTTTGATATGGGGTAGAAAGGTTAACTTTTTATCGAAAATTAACCCAAGAAATTTGGTTTCATCAACCATTTTAATTGGGTTGCCGTACAAAGTGAGTTCTGGATCAAGATGCAATTTCCTTTTGTTACAAAAATGCATCCCGACCGTTTTTGAAGTGGAAAATTTAAACCCATTTTCCGAGGCCCATTTTTCAATTCTTCCAAGACATAACTGTAATTGTCTTTCTATGTTATTCATATTTTTGCCTCTATAACATATTAAAAAGTCATCAACATACAATGAACCTTCAATATTACTTTTTAAAACTTCAACAAGGCTGTTGATTTTAAGACTAAATAATGTAACAGATAAAATACTGCCCTGAGGGACACCCATCTCTTGATCATACAGATCAGACATGGTTGAATTTACTCTAACATTAAATTGTCTGTTAGATAAAAAATTCGAAATAAAATTTGGCATATTGCCTTTCAACCCCATATCAAACAGATCTTTTAAAATACCATACTTCCATGTAGTATCATAGGCTTTTTCTAGATCGAAAAAGACCGACACTACATGTTCATTTTTCGCAAAACCATTACGGACAAATGATTCGAATCGAACAAGATGGTCAAGAGTACTGCGACCTTGGCGGAATCCACACTGGATATTGGCTAAAAGCCCATTGGATTCCAGGAACCAAACAAGGCGATCATTAACCATCCGTTCTAGTGTTTTACAGACACAACTGGTAAGAGCAATTGGCCGATAATTAATAGGATCCGTGTGATCTTTACTTGGTTTTGGAATAGGCACGACGGTTGCAAGCTTCCAGATTGATGGTAAATCACCAGATTCCCAGATGTTATTCATAAGCTGCAAAAGAGCTTCCAGCGAGGAATCTGGCAAGTGTTTTAACAGTTGGTAGTGAATAATATCAGGCCCACAAGCTGTATCATGGGCTTTTGACAGAGATGTTTTAAGTTCTTCAAGAGAAAAGAGTTAATTATAATTTTCACCATTTTTTTATTTAAAGTTTAATTTAATTTTTTCTTTTTGTTTTTTAACTTTTTAAAATCTTCCCTGTAGTTGTTAGAAGAAGAAGATTTCGCAAAAGTTTCACCAAGCTTGTTGGCAATATCCTTTTCAGATGTTAATAAATCATTGCCATTTTTTAAATGTTTAACTGTGGCTTTAGAACTTTTACCTTTTATCTTTTGTATCATGTTCCATACTTTTGTCATCGGAGTGCGAGACGTTATCTCCGAGACAAATTTCTTCCAAGACGTTCGTCGTGTTTGCCTGCAAGTCCGCCGTGCCTTAGCGCGAAAAACACGGAAATTACTCAAGTTTTCCGTCGTTGGTTGTTGGTTGAACCGTCTTTCAGATTTTTTACGGTCACCTATTGCTTGATCACAAGCATCATCAAACCATGGTTTGCTGGGATGTTTCGGATTTGCCGAGGTCTTAGGAATAGTTCTGTCAGCAATTGACGTTAAAACTGTATTAAAAGTTAAAATTGGTTCTTGTACAGTCTCAAACATCTTTGACTGAAGTTCCGCTTGACAGAGATTCTCAAACAAGGACCAGTCCGCCTTGTCAAGTTTCCAACGTGGTACTCTCTGTTGGGCAGAAGTAAAAAGATGTTCAAGTACTATTGGAAAGTGATCACTTCCACATAGATCATCATGAACACGCCATGAATAATCCAGAAGAAGAGAGGGATCGCAAATAGTGATATCAATAGCAGAATAAGACCCGTTTCCAGGATGAAGATAAGTATTAGATCCATCATTAAAAATGCATAATCCTTCTTGAGAGACAAAGTCCTCAATGATCTTACCTTTGATATTATGAGACTTGCTTCCCCACAAGGGGTTGTGTGCATTGAAGTCGCCCATAAGTATAAATGGTGAGGGTAATTGATCAGTGAGGTTTTTGAGTTTAGCTTTATCGATAATTGAATTGGGTGGAATATTTTCAAACATAAGAAAAGGTGATCATCAAACAACAATTTATTACATCAATCTTAATTTGGGTTTTTCATTTAATATATTTTTATTTGTTAAAATATATCATATTTATTTTTTATTTTTGTACTTGCAGCTCAACGCCAGTAAAGAGGTGGAGCCTGAAGTTGCAAATATAGTTGCAAGGATAAGCACGCCATTGGAACAAGATGACGCTCAAGAAGATCAGGTTGAAGAACCGCAATAATCACCTCAAGAACCGTCTGGCGTAGCAAACAGATTTCAAGCGATCCCTGTTGCCGATGATTAGGATGAGGAGGAAGCAGTTCAACCACCCCCAAAGAAAAAGGGTGCCATGGAAATGGCTAGGGACACATACCAAGCGTACTAAGACAACCTTGACCTCTAGAAAACAAAATGGAAAGGTGTATGGACAAATACCTATCTTCTTAATAAATGTTCTAAACTCTTATAAATGTTCTATATTATTTTACAGGAGTATACTGATAAAAAAAAAATGCTTATTCACCTTAATTATGCCTCATTCCGTCATTGTTATCATAAGTTTGTTTTAATTTTAAATATTATAGTGATAAATGGGTTTAAAAAATAATCTATATGCGTCGTGCCCGTCTGGCTGTCTTTTGTTTAATTTGCATTTGCTAAAAAGAATGAATAAATTTTGTCGAACTGAAATCATTGATTTATACAAGAACTGCTCGGTTGTTACTTTTTGGTTTTAAACAAAGCAAGACTAATAAATGTCTGACTTGCTGGTGTCGATATTTTAGGTAATCTGATACTTTATTGTGTGTTCATTTTACCTAGGATCTGTAGATATAAAAAAGATGTGGTGTGATTGCCAATGAGACAACTCTTCACAGGAGACCAAATGACACAGAAATTTAAAAAAATGGTGTCAGTAGAGCCTTCAACAATGAGCAAAGCCCATACCGCATAGTCAGCTAAAAAAGGCCCCGAAATGACAAATATAAAACGTTTTACAATTCAAACGAAAAAACTAATGTCCTAATTAATGTACAAAAAAAAAAATGAACGAAAAACAAATATGTAACACGACACCAAACGACAACCACTGAATTACAGGCTCTTGATTTGGGACAGGCACATATGTACGTAATGTGGCAGGGTTAAACATGTTAGCGGAGTCCCAAACAATTGTTTGAAATCTGTGTAAATTGGGATATGAAAATATGCATCTGCTAAATCCAAAGTTACTGCATAGTCTCCCTTTTTTAAAGCTTTCATAATTGAACGGAGTGTTTCTATCTTGAAATGATGAGGCCCTTCTAATTGGTGTAGAGGTTTCAGAGTAAGAATCGGTCGCAGACCTCCTTGTCGTTTCGGAACTTCGAAAACTGTGCTGTAATAACCAAAGTTTTCTTGACCAACAGGAACATGTTCTATAACATTTTTTTTTTTAATAAAGCACTTATTTCTGTTAAAATTACCGACTCGTGAATACCATATCTTGGAACACTTGTCTCTTTTATGTTTAAACATGGATGACTCGTAAACTCCAGTTTTAGTCCTTCCAGTAAAGTTTCTAAAACCCATTGATCTCCTGTGATCTTTGTTCACTTCCTGTGAAACATTAGCAAACGTGCCCCTACCTGGGGACTTATATTTACAGTTTGTACAAGGTTCTTTGAACTTATTTCCTTGGAGCTGGGAAACCCTTTGGGCTCCCAGCTGCTTACCGAAAAAAAAATTCCTTTCCTTGAAAAAATTTCCTGGACGAAATTATCTTTGTTGGAGTAAGTGTTTGTTCTGGCAACTTTAGCTCCACTTTCAGAATTGTCAGAATGGTCACCTTCCCTCTTTCTCTTAAAGTCGTTTACAGGAGTGCGATCATCTCTGAACTTGTTAAAGTTCTTGCTATAACTACCAGTTTTATTATAAACATTCTGGGTCTCTCTAGCATCCCGTAAATTTTCTGCTGATGTATGCAGTGTGTCAAAGTATTTTCCATCAAAAAGATGACTGCCAAAAACGGGCAACTTTAACAACTTCTTTTCTGTCGACTTACTTATGAAGTAAACATTTTTCAGAAAAAAAGTTTTCTTCTACTTAATACTGTATTTGCAATGATTCTGCCTGATAAATCAGCCATATTTCTAAAGCAATTAATTAATGCTTTACGTCCTTCAATCCTATCATCTTCACAAGTTGCCTCGTCCAAAAAGGCAGAAATCATAGTACCATATGAAACTGCTCTAAAAAGTGCCCTGGCAGAATTGCCGATACGACGAAAATCATTATCTAATTCTCTGTGAAAAGGTGGAATATTAACTCCAGATTTAAAAGAATTGCCTTTATAACCAATAGGTAACCCTTCCTCAATATTGTCGTCTAACTTAGAAGGACTACAGAAAACATTAAAATCATCTTTCTTAACCATGAAAGCCTTATCATCCCTACCACGAACAGCTCTCTTTTTCAAATGACCAGAGATAGCTTCCTTTTCTACAGATTTTACCATGTCAATAATTGTACCTTCCAAAGGTAATTTAATTACTGATTTTTTATCATTCTTGTCAGGTTTTATTCTTGCCGAAACAAAAGAAGGACGTTCCTGATCTTCAGTCTCTTAAGATTCAGGTTCTATTTTGAGAACTGTTGCCATTTTTTGAATAAATGAAACCCACTCAATTGGATCAGAAGCACCAGGTGCTCCTTGTGGTCCCTCAACTGGGATGCATGTATACATTTGACTAGATCGTGGCGATGCAGACCCATCATCAATCTTTTCTTCTGGATCAATATAAGAAACTTGATGGAAAATTTAAGCAAAAAATTACAGGTGAGCAATTCAGGCTTTTGAGAGCCTCTTGTTGTTTTATCTGATTATTTTTAACCGAGTTATGATCCTTGAACTTAGAATATATATTCACTCAAATAATAAATTGTCTTCCCTTTTTTTTTGTAACGCTTAAAAAAATATTTAACATTTGTTATATAATTTAAACAATGCAAGTTATAGATCAAGTTAGTATTTCGTTCCAGTCCATTGTATTTTAATAAGTAGTGAACTATCTTTTAACATGCATTACTTTCATAATACTTGTTAATTTCTGTTTATTTATTTACAGACCAATATATTGATAAATGTTGGATCTAATAATACCATCATGATGCAAAAGAACAAATAAGGTAATAACTATTAATATATCTCCATTATATCCCCAAAAATAAAGGTAAAATTAGGCAAGTGTTAAAACAAAACAGTTTTAATTTTAATGGACAGATAATCACTCAGCTTCTCCAAAAACTTATAACAAACTTATGAATAACAAACTCCAAATTTCGATATTTTTACAAAAATTGAAATTTTCAGTCAAAAGATTGTTTCAAATTCAAATTTAAAAAGTGCAAAACACTACATTTACACATCATCACAAATATTTCCGATTGTGTATGGTTTCAGAAGAGTTGTGACTCGATTGATTGATTGATTGTTGGTTGCTTAACGTCCAGTGGCAAATATTTCATGCATATTCAGGACGAGAACAAGTTCACAATAAATACAACAGGTAGGTTCTGTAAAAGATTAAGGGATTAAGGTCGGAGAAATTTAGACTGCCACGGGAAATGAGGGTATATTGGATAGGGACAGAAATTTAGCCTTGCAACAGGTCACCTACGGACCCCTCAATGAGTTGTTGCAAGGGTTCTTAACGTGCAAAGAGCGTGGCACTCTCTTTACACGAGGCATCGGATTTAACGTCCCCATTCTGACCGGACGTGGCTGCAAATTTGTACATCCCGCACAGCCAAACGGACGCCCCACTTTAGCACGGGTTTTACTGCCGGTCGGAGGAAGACCAATGGTGACCATACTTCTATTCCCCAGTCACCCTTGGGGGGAGTTGTGACTCGATGAAATCAATCTAATCCTTTAATAGTATAAATAGATAAACATGTAATAATTTCAATGTAAATTGAATAACTACAATAACCATGATTAGTTTTGTAATACAGTGAAATAAATGCATCAAGTCAATGGATATGTTTTATTCAAAAGGTAAAATATATTAAAACCAAAAATATAAATATGTATATATAATCAACAATCACGACAAAAAATTATATTTATATTTAATTAGTACAAAGAAAGATAACTCTTCCTTTTAGATTGATTGATTGATTTTTTTGGTGTTTCAACGCTACTTTTAAGCACCGCTTTTGGGCTATTTCGTGGCGGCCAACTTTTATTGGTAGAGGAAGCCGGAGTGCCAGGACAAAACCACCGACCTTCGATAGAAAACTGACAATCCTAGTCAATTAAGATTGGAATCGAGTACACCCGCGTAAGCAGAGTTCGAACTCACAACCTCAGTGTTGACTGGCTAGTGATTACAGTAGTAACTACTTAAACCACTTGGCCACCAATGCCCCCTTTCCTTTTAGAAGATATAACCATAAATACTCATGATGTAAACCATGAAAAGTATTGTGCTCATCAATAATAACACATATTAAAATTAAATTCTATGATTTAGTCTAATGTTTCAATATTTTAAGCAACATATCTACCAAATATTCATCTGATAGTCATTTCCAGGAATTTTCATAACAAATTGATAAGAACTGTGTATTAAAATACCTAAATCATAGACAACAACCTTATTAGAACATATCAGCTGCATAAAATACAAATTAACCTCATGCAAGTAAATGTATACAGATACATGTATAACACGATGATTTGATAGATTTTCAAACATTCACATACAAAATAAAAGACAATTGTGTGTTTTTTCATAGGGTTCATTTATTGATTTAATTTGTTCCCAACAAATAAAGAAGAAAGGGACTCTTGCAAACTGTCTGTCTTTTTGTCTGTCCATCTGTCAGTCCAGCAAATCAGACTTCCACATTTTTTTTCTTCTTGCTTGAACATATTGATTTGAAATTAGGTATATAGTTTATATATCATAAGTTTTTTCGTCATGCTTGAATAAAATATCTTAATATTTGTTAAATAAATTACACAATGACAAGTTAAAGATCAGGATAGCAATTTGTTCTAAACAATGAATAAAAAACCAATAGGAGACTTGTTTTCAAACCGTTCCATATTTTCCATACAGATGTTATATACACGAAACAGGTTAAAAAGTAAATTTAATATTCAAACAATAAAACATAATCTGAACAAATCTGCATGAACCAACATCATGATATAAGCATTGTTAACATGGATGACCACAGTCTCCAAACAACAAGCTGTTAATGCCACCTAAAAAAGTGGGGTATACTGTTTTACCTCTGTCTGTCCTTCCGTCGGTCCATTTATCCATCCATCTGTCAGTCCGTCCCATGAATATTTTTTGTCGCATTTTTCTCAGAAACTACAATACGAGGATTTCTGAAATTTGGTTTCAGGGTTTATATAAGCTAGCTATAATGTGTGAAGCGTTTTCAGATTCATCACTAAACAACTTCTTGTTTACTGAAAACGTGTATAATTTTACACATGATAGCCAAGTTGAAAATTTTCGTCACATTTTGTCTCAGGAACTACACTACAAGAATTTCTGAAATTTAGTTTCAGGGTTTATATAAGTCAGCTATACCGTATGATGCATTTTCAGATTCATCACTGAACAACTTCCTGTTTACTGAACACTTGTATCATTTTACACATTATAGCCAAGTTGAAAATTTTCGTCACATCTTTCTTAGGAACTACAAGACAAGGATTTATGAAATTTTGGTTTTAGGGTTTTATAAGTCAGCTGTACCATGTGATGCATTTTTAAATTCATTACTCAACAACTTCCTGTTTACAGAAATATTTGGGCAGGGGTATCATCAGTGAGCAGTAGCATACACTTTCACTTGTTTGTACTTAAATTTGCCTTAACAAATTGTTTAAAAATTACGCACAATGTATACACCAAACTCAAATCAAGAACAAATTTAAATGCGATACAATTAAGATTTTTCACTGATGATTCTTTATAACGTTATATATTAAAAGGAAGCATCATCTGTGTCTAGTGCACACATTTTGCTTTATTTTGCATTATAAATATTATTCTCATACATGTTCTTTTAATTTCAGACAATCAAGAAAAGACACAGAAATGAAAAAATTAAAAAAAAGTTATAAATAAAAAAAATAAATGTCCCTCCCTCGTTGTTTTTAAAGATATCATGACCTCATTTGAACAATAGGTAGATCTCATCTTGATGTATTATCATATGAGGCTGCGTTGGATTTCATCATCCCCTTTAAAAGATATATCCCCTTGAAGCAATTTCTTTTATTTGCATTTTTCTTAAAAAGAATTAGAGACAGAATTCCCCGTTTCTGTTAAAGTTATCAAGACCAAATATGGACCATCGATAGACCTCATCATGAAGTATTACCACATGACCCTGTTAAGGATTTCATCATCCCCTGTAGAAGATTTCTCCCTTTTTATTGGATTTTTTCAACATAGACCCCCCCCCCCCCTCGTTGTTTTTAAAGATATCATGACCTTAAAATGGCAGCATCTACAAGAACAGATGGCAATGTTAGAAAACATAAACAATTAGTTTGTTATCAACACTTATAAGGAGTTATTTCCCTTGAATAATTTTACTCAATTTAAAAAAAATGTATTTCGAGAACCGGAAGTCGTAGAGACTTGGGACCTTCACCAATAATCTTTATTTCATGTGACCTGTAACTTCCACCCAAGGTCAAATACACTGAGTGCAAAAAAAAATTACGCTGCAATTTCAATCTTACATATTTAGAAAACAATAAGAGTTTGCTGCATACATACTGTGTATAAAATGTTCCTCTCGACGAGCTCTACATTTTATTCATTAAGCTCAAAACTGTCCGACCGTCTGTTCACAAGTTACGACGAGATAATTCTTAAAAGTATAGTATTGTGTGTATATCTTTTTAAAGGTAACAGATATCAACCTACTATAAATTGCAAAAATGATCCCTATTTAAAACCTTCAATTTGAGGTCAATGTCAGGTCATGATGAAATTTAACCTTGACCTTCAGAGTGTGCTATGACCTTGACATTGTGACATTTGAAAGGTCAAGTGGTCCTGAGTTGAATAGTGGTAGTCTTATGTCTCTACGACTTCCGGTTCTGAAGTTTGATATTGCATCATATATTTGATAATTCATTGTGACCTTGATGAACTATGGAATTGTCCCAAATTTTTTTATACAATGTTGCCTTTTAACTGCAGATCATTTATCATTTAACAGATTTGAGATATCTGTTGTCGTTTAAGAGATAATGCAGTTTGAAATTTTTCGAGCGGAGGCATGTATTTCTGAATCAACAACAGTTTACCACCTGAAATTTTCAGAAATTAAAGAATTCAACAAGGTTGTATGTTTGACTAAATACCAAAATCATTCAATGAAAAAAAAAACCAAAAAATCAATTTGAAATTTTCATGTTTTGCATTTACTTTGTAAGTTTCATAAGTTCTATTTATATAATTGATATTGCATCATTTTTGGCACTTTGCCAAATGGGGTCATTTGATATATCAAATTGAAGGTCCTAACGAGCTCTACTCAAAAATGAAAATGTTAAACCCCCTTTTCATCCCAGGGGGAAGGGTGGGGGCATTTAGTGCTACAAATTCAAAATTCTCAGACGGTTAGGTTGTCGCATATCAAATGAAAGTCCATAAAGCGTACATTTCAAATATCAAATTGACGTCCCCAAAAAAAGGTTGGGTGGGGTCATTGAGTGCAAAAAATATAATTTTCTTTTAAGGTAAGGTTGTTGTATTTCAAATGAAAGGTCGTAACGTGTACATTTCAAATATCAGATTCCTGTCCTCAAAAAATTAGTTGGATGGGGTTATTAAACATTTCGCAAAAGTTTCACCAAGCTTGTTGGCAATATCCTTTTCAGATGTTAATAAACCATTGCCATTTTTTAAATGTTTAACTGTGGCTTTAGAATTTTTACCTTTTATCTGTTGTATCATGTTCCATACTTTTGTCATCGGAGTGCGAGATGTTATCTCCGAGACAAATTTCTTCCAAGACGTTCGTCGTGCTTGCCTGCAAGTCCGCCGTGCCTTAGCGCGAAAAACACGGAAATTACTCAAGTTTTCCGTCGTTGGTTGTTGATTGAACCGTCTTTCAGATTTTTTACGGTCACCTATTGCTTGATCACAAGCATCATCAAACCATGGTTTGCTGGGATGTTTCGGATTTGCCGAGGTCTTAGGAATAGTTCTGTCAGCAATTGACGTTAAAACTGTATTAAAAGTTAAAATTGGATCTTGTACAGTCTCAAACATCTTTGACTGAAGTTCCTCTTGACAGAGATTCTCAAACAAGGACCAGTCCGCCTTGTCAAGTTTCCAACGTGGTACTCTCTGTTGGGCAGAAGTAAAAAGATGTTCAAGTACTATTGGAAAGTGATCACTTCCACATAGATCATCATGAACACGCCATGAATAATCCAGAAGAGAGGGATCGCAAATAGTGATATCAATAGCAGAGTAAGACCCGTTTCCAGGATGAAGATAAGTATTAGATCCATCATAAAAAATGCATAATCCTTCTTGAGAGACAAAGTCCTCAATGATCTTACCTTTGATATTATGAGAATTGCTTCCCCACAAGGGGTTGTGTGCATTGAAGTCGCCCATAAGTATAAATGGTGAGGGTTATTGATCAGTGAGGTTTTTGAGTTTAGCTTTATCTATAATTGAATTGGGTGGAATATATATAGAACATAATGTAATTGTTTTATCTAATGATAAACGAATTGCAACTGCCTGCAGATCCGTGGTGAGTTGGACTGTGCTATGAATGACGTTGTCCTTCACAAAAATGGATGATCCGCCTGCAGCACGTTCATCTACCTTAGAAAATGTGCTATACATGTTGTATCCTTTTAAAGATACATTGTCACTTTCTTTTAAATGAGTTTCTTGAAGACAAAATGCAGAAGGTAAAAATGACTGAACAAGAAGCGTAAACTCGAGAAGATTTATTTTAAGACCTCGGCAATTCCATTGGATGATATTAGTCATGATTTGAAAATAGAAACGCGAATGCTGTCGAGTTTGCCAGCATTCTTATTTCGCTCACCCTGAGATTGTGATCTTTCGGGTGGCGGAACACTTTCGATTTCCATTTCAGTTTCGTCGATAAGTGTTGAAAATCTGTTGTGTGAGGAGAGTCGTCGATCTCCAGGACCACACGCGGCTGCTTTTACTCCGCGACCTCGAATCAGAAGACTTCTGAGAGGATGTATTTACTGGCTTCTTTTGGACATCCTTCTTTTCTGGAGAACGAAGAGGAGACGGGGCTCTAGTAGACTTTGCACTGGGTGTAGAAGATAACTTTTTAGATGCAGATGAAGGAAGACTATTTGAGATGGAAGAATCATCTATGTCACTGGGAAGATCCAAAAATTAACTCTTATGTTGTACTGTTACACCATTGTCCCAAGTTAGGGAAACGGTTTGGCACCCGTTAATATTTTTAATCCCGCCATATTCTGTATGTGCTTGTTTTAAGTCAGGAGCCTGTTAATCAGAGGTTGTCATTTGTTGATGTGTTAGATATTTGTTTTTCGTTAATTTTATGTACATTAATTAGGCCGTTAGTTTTCTCGTTTAAATTGTTTTAAATTTGTCAGTTCGGGGCCTATTATAGCTGACTATGCGGCATGGACTTTGGTCATTGGTCTGTACGGTGGGTGACCTATAGTTGTTAATTTCTGGGTCATTTTGTCTCTTGTGGAGAGTTGTCTCATTGACAATTATATTAAATTTTCTTTTTTTATACTTGGTCGATCATTCACGCAGTTTTACAACTTATGAATTCGATATTTACCCAGATACCTGATTGCTTGGAACACATTTGGACAAATTCTGGCGTAGTCCTCAATGAACATGTTGAACCACTCTGTGCTTAGACAAATTAAAGGCATGTAAATATGTAGAACATACATCAGATTTCATGGTATTTCTTTTGTTTGTATTTGGATTGTTAGCTGGTTCACTTGGAAGTTCTTTAATTGGTATTTTTTTAATGTTGTGATAATTGCTAATCTTTTGAACAATTTATGACAATTTTATTACAGAAAAAATGTTCGTTCAATCTATTAAATCGAGGATACTGAATGACGCAGAAACAATAAAACCGCTACAGTTACGGATACCCTTTTCTAAAAGTTTAACACAGTTACGGATATCAGTCTTTACAATTACCCATATCATCGCGTTTTTTTGGACGACCAATTGCTCCATTTAGCGGCTAATCTATGAAAAAAACCCATAGTATTTCAGGTTCCAATTTAGTAAATAAGTTTAAAAGGACACGAAATACCGAAAAATAGAACATCGTTATTACAAAATCGACAAAAGAAATATTGACCAGAAGGTCGTTTGCCATCTTTGGATATAAGTAACTGCAGTTACGGAGATCACATTTACCCCAGTGTCGACGAAAGACATTCATATTCAGATAACAGATTCACTAGTCTTAAATTGACGAGTTTCATAAAATTAACATCAACTTAAGTTGAAATAAAATATACTAGTTTATTCAATATTGTATCTGATATGCCATTAAATTCTTCATATTTTACTGAACAACAATTGGACAGAAAAGGAAGAACAATTATTGATCGCCATTCGCGGGAATGTGCAAGAGACCTTTAATGACACAATACAACATGGTTTTATGTGGGGCAAAATTGGGAAATATGAACCTAGAAAGAGTAAATGTATCCGTTAAACTTGTTATAAATAAATGGAAGAATCTAAAAAAAAATTCAAAGAAGTAATAGATTCCAACAATTTTGAGGTATCAAACAGCATAAGAACATTATTTCTACAATTCATGTGGTACCTTTGGAGCACAGTTTGCCATCAGGTGTAGCACCAGGAAAACTAGATCCAGGATTAACTACTAAACCACAATCGTGAAGATGGTTGTCTTTAAACTGTTCAGCATATTGTTCTTTTGCCACAGTTTCATTGGAAGTTCCATTTGAGGTTGCTGCATTTAAAAATTTCTTTGGATCAAACAAAGACTGTAAAATTTGTAACATTTGCAAAAGTCTGGCAAGTTATGCGAAAGGATAACAACTAAAAGTAAGAAGCTATCAAGGCATTTAAACAGTGTAAAATATGTGGGTGTAATATATGTAAAGATCGCTAACCATTAACTGTAAACTGTTTCTGGTTTACAGAGAAGAGATTCTTGTTTTGATTTCTCAAAAGGAAAGAGAAGATATTGTATATGTAAGAAGAATAATGATGGCAAGCTGTATTGGCAGTGTGTAAAACGTTGGGAGTGGTTTCATCTTGAATGTCTTGGACAATTTCAAGATTTACAGCATAGATAAATACCCTATGAATCCTCAATTGAACTTGTCACTGTAAAAGATTGTAAAACTTTTACATAATTAAGATTTGTATCATAGCTTTTTTCAAGGATGGATCAGGTGATCCTCTATATGTAGCATCCTTGAAGATTGATTGATTGATTGTTGGTTGCTTAACGTCCAGTGGCAAATATTTCATGCATATTCAGGACGAGAATAAATTAACAATTAATACAATAGGTAGGTTCTGTAATAGGGGCGTCTGGGATAGAGGTCGGAGAAATTTAGACTACCACGGGAAATGAGGGTTATTGGATAGGGACAGAAATTTAGCCTTGCAACAGGTCACCTATGGACCCCTCAAAGAGTTGTTGCAAGGGTTCTTAACGTGCAAAGAGCGTGGCACTCTCTTTACACTAAGCATCGGATTTAACGTCCCCATTCTGACCGGACGTGGCTGCAAATTTGTACATCCTGCACAGCCAAACGGACGCCCCACTTTAGCACGGGTTTTACTGCCGGACGGAGGAAGACCAATGGTGACCATACAGTTATTCCCCAGTCACCCTTGGGGTCATCCTTGAAGAAATAAGGGAATACAATCCGTACGACTAAATAAATTCCGAGGAAAAAGATTCAATGTTTTATTTATAACGCAGAAAATAATTTCGCAATAGCAACTTTCAGCAACGCACTTAAGAATTGAATTATTTTGTATCGACAGAAGGAAAGTAATGAGGTACCCATTGTTATTTTTTTTTATTGTTCTTGCATCTATTCTTTTATGTTTGTTTTATTTTCTTATGTTTATTATTTTGTCGATATAAAGAACGTTATGAAGTTCCAACAATTCAAGCTCTTCCGTCAGAACTAGGATACTTTGTCATGTGAGAGGAAACTGACGGTGGTATCAGTAAGACTTCTTTTCCAACCAAACAAGGCATAATTGGTGACCTTACACGAATAATCAAACCACTAAAAAAGGGAGGCAGAATGTCAAACTACTGAGAGCTTTGTAAAAGAAATCACCACTATTGGAGATGATCGTAAAGTGACTTAGTGTGCAATGAGGGACAATTGAATCAGCGGGTTATTTGGGTTGGATGTAGCTGCAAACAACATGCAGCTACTGGGTCCATGCTCGTTGTATGGGGATAGCTGCCAAAACGGAAGCAATACTTAATAAAATATACTATTTTTTTCTGTCCGAAGCATATTGCTTTTTCTGAATAAACTTTCTATATCAAGTTTTGTTTTGGGGTGGTTTGATGTGCCTGCTAGCAAAAATGGAGTCATGTGACTTTATATGTTAGCTGGCTAAGGTGAAGCACCATGCAGAGCAGGATGATCATAATGGTTAGGTCTTTTCAAGGCACCATATCACCAATGCAGGATTGCAACCTTGCACAATATTGTGCTTCATGAGCCCAAAATGCATCATTGATGTGTCAACAGGAAAGCTGGTTGTAACAATTGATTTTCTAGTACAATAGTATTGATAGTATTAAATGCAGTAGGCAACCTGTCTATTTGCCTACCTATTTACCGACATAATATATGCATGTATATACTAGTAACAGTTTGTGAAAAAGGACTATAGGGTATCTGATATGGTCAATTACACATTATATGCAAAGAAATTGTTTATAAAAAAAATTTCTAAGCAACAAATTACAAGATTAAATTACTTATATCCCCTTATAATAAGATATTGTCCCATTTCATTGAAAGTGACGGTGATTCTTGTACAAAACATTTGTAAAATAAGTTTAGCCTTTTCATCATTAGTGAAAGTTTCCGGAGTAATATCACCTGTACCGGCATTTAGTTTCTCTGTCAATGACAGGATTTCCTGCTTGAGTCTCTCAATTTCATGTTCGTCGTCGGTTTTTACATTGTTTTCTATAGTTGCCATATCAGTGAAGGTACATTTTCCTTTTGTGAGAACTTGCAATTGATACTTCAAGGTTTGTAGTAGTATTGTCTTCTACAATATCATCAAGCGTAAATACTTGCAGAGGTAGGGCTTTTGCTGTCTAGGATTGATTGATTGTTGGTTGCTTAACGTCCAGTGGCAAATATTTCATGCATATTCAGGACGAGAACAAGTTCACAATAAATACAATAGGTAGGTTCCGTAATAGATTAAGGGATTAAGGTCGGAGAAATTAAGACTGCCACGGGAAATGAGGGTATATTGGATAGGGACAGAAATTTAGCCTTGCAACAGGTCACCTACGGACCCCTCAAAGAGTTGTTGCAAGGGTTCTTAACGTGCAAAGAGCGTGGCACTCTCTTTACACGAGGCATCGGATTTAACGTCCCCATTCTGACCGGACGTGGCTGCAAATTTGTACATCCCGCACAGCCAAACGGACGCCCCACTTTAGCACGGGTTTTACTGCCGGTCGGAGGAAGACCAATGGTGACCATACTTCTATTCCCCAGTCACCCTTGGGGGGCTGTCTAGGATTTAATCTGTTTTTTTTTTTTTTTTTTCTTTTCTGGTTTGCCAGGTTGTAAGCAGAAACTTGTTGCTTGTAAGCGAGGAATTTCTATTTGATATAATATCTGGTTTTGTAGTTATAATGAGGCTTCTGATATTTGGGACTCATTTACACCCCAAATCAGATTCTGCTTCATGAGAATGTCTTTTTTCCCAGCAGGTGTGTGTTCGACCAGATTCTTTCAACATATATTATTTGTAACAAAATATTCCAGTACATTTGTAGCACTGAGGAAATTTTTTTTTGCACTGAAGATGATAAATAAAAAAAAGATTTGTTTACCTACATTGTACAAAACCAACAATGATATCGTGGTCAACAGATAAACTCATCTTAGGTATGCCATTACAATACACTACTGCACAACACGTAAGATAACCCTTTGATGACATAGTTACTCATATCAAGGTTACAATTAATGGCGAAGGTAATCTCGGGATGTGACAAAATGACAACAATGACATTATGCGACTCATAACACAAATTTTCCTCATACAAAGGAAAATAGTAGTCAATGAAGATAATCTCGCTGCTTTTAAGATAATCATGATGAAATTAGAACAGTAGTTAAAGGTTTTATCAATATTCACCCCTCTCTCCCCCGTTGTTTTTTCTCTCCCTTTTTGTTTTTCCTTCTGTATGTTGCATAAAACCATAATGTATCCTCATCTACTTTAAAGAATATAGTTTCAAGTAAGCTAAATCTTGGATGGTTATGCAACAAAAAAACTTATTTTTTGGAATGTTTTCCAGTATTAAAAAATCATTTTGTATTGTTTCTGGTAGACAAGTCATATACATATCATTAATAGATGATGTAGACAATCTAAGCAAAATAAAGAAGTTCGTGGAAACGGAGCATGCGCGTGAAAGTCTCTTTATAACCACAAAACAACATCACATATCTTTGTATTCAGGTAGGCAAAACATACGAATTAATGGAAAACTAGGGCATAAACAATACTTATTTTTCTCTAAAGCTCCTTGGCCAATTTGTTTTTGGTCTTATTCCAAAAAATGAATGTTGAACTAAAGATACTGAAATCTATTTTTATTAGTACAAAGTTCTTATTTATTGACTGTGTGACATTTGCAAAAGTCTGGCAAATTTTGCAAAAGGATAACAATTAAAAGTAAGAAGCTATCAAGGCATTTAAACAGTGTAAAATATGTGGGTGTAATATATGTTAAGATGGTTAACCATTAACTGTAAACTGTTTCTGGTTTACAGAGAAGAGATTCTTGTTTTGATTTCTCACAAGGAAAGAGAAGATATTGTATATGTAAGAAGAATAATGATGGTAAGCTGTATTGGCAGTGTGTAAAACGTTGGGAGTGGTTTCATCCTGAATGTCTTGGACTATCTGGCAGTAAACCGATTTACGTGTATTTCATGTCAGGTATTTATATTACTACAGTTCAAATGCAATAACCAATTTTTGACTTCCTTGATCAATGACGTATGAAATTTCAGTCAGGCAATGAGTGACCGATATGACTTTTGGCAAATAAGCACTTAAGTTTGTTTGGTTCACTTATTCTTTCGTTAAATTGCTATGGATATCACACCGGTCGATCTGGCTAAGAAAGACGGCATGGCTAAACTAAAACACTATTGAATTTTCGGGGTGATAACGGGACAAAGCATTCCGCTTCTTCAATTTCAAGATTTATGGCATAGAAAAATACCCTTTGAATCCACAATTGAACTTGTCACTGTAAAAGATTGTATAACTTTTACATAATTAAGATTTGTATCAAAGCTTTTTCAAGGATGGATCAGGTGATCCTCTATATATAGCATCCTTGAAGAGAAAAGGGAATACAATCAGTACGACTAAATAAATTCCGAGGAAAAAGATTCAATCTTGTATTTATAATGCAGAAAATAATTTCGCAATAGCAGCTTACAGCAACGCACTGAAGAGTTGAATTATTTTGTATCGACAGAAGGAAAGTAATGAGGTATCCATTGTTATTTTTTTTTATTGTTCTTGCAGCTATTCTTTTATGTTTGTTTTATTTTGTTATGTTTATTATTTTGTCGATATAAAGAACGTTATTAAGTTCCAACAATTCAAGCTCTTCCGTCAGAACTAGGATACATTGTCTTGGGAGAGGAAACTGACGGTGGTACCAGCAACCTTCTTTTCCAACCACACAAGGCATAATTGATGACCTTACACGAATAACCAAACCACTAAAATAAAGGAGGCAGAAAGTCAAACTACTGAGAGCTTTGTAAAAGAAATCACCACTATTTGAGATGAGTGTAAAGTGTGCAATGAGGAACAATTGAATCAGCGGATTATTTGGGTTGGATGTAGCTGTGCAAGACAACATGCAGCTACTGGGTCCATGCTCGTTGTACGGGGATAGCTGCACAAACGAAAACACATTTTTCCAAGATTAAATTTTTCTGTCCGGAGCATATTGCTTTGGCTGAATAAACTTTCTATATCAAGTTTTGTTTTGGGGTGGTTTGATGTGCCTGCTAGAAAAAACAGAGTCCTGTGACCATAAAAGTGTCACCTGCGGTGCATACAAAGATCCTTTTTTCCTCCTATGTTAGTGTTAAGTTGATGAAGATTAAAACAAATCTATGACCGATGTTAGATTTGTTACGGGGAATGGGTATTTATTCAGATAATACATATGCAGTTTAGATATATGTAAGACTTGGATCTATGGTGAGTTTGATATAGCTGCAGAAGATTTACTAGTCGATGTAATTCTTTGATCATCCGTTTTGCATGCTGTATCAGAAAACTTACTTGTGGTATATTCATGTTGGTCATGTAGTAATCCATTTATAAGGAGTTGTTTAATGTCTGGACTCACTGATTTAGACGTGATCATGTTTCTTTTGGATTCTGTTGTTCGCAGCTGGAATATATGATCATCTACCCTTTCTCTCACTGATATTGTGACTAAACTGAACAGTTGAAATTATAATTGAATTTCAGATTCTTTTCAAATATGGTTTTCCGGCATAAATTCTCCAGAAAAAAATGGTTTCTTTATTGAAAGTGAGCTCTTTCTTGAATATATATCCAAAAGTATATTTTCTTCATGAATTAATCCTTATCAAGTATTCAAATGTCAAGACAGTAGTTTGACCTATATAATCATGGTTTACTTTAGAAATGGTGACTTAGATGGAGATGGAGATGGCACTCATACAACATCTTTTTATAATGTACCTTTCATTACTGAGCCCTCCATTTCAATGCCTGCTATCCCTGTTGATCAGAAAAACACGCAGGAAAATTCATAAGGGAAATGCAGTATCTAAGAATTTTCATTTTATGAACCCAGTTTACTAGAATTTATAAACTGATCCCTAAAAAAATCAAATTGAAATAGTGAACCATTTTGAAGGACAAAAGACCTGCAAAATGTCCAATACTTATTACATATATTCTGTATTATCATCAATTTATGTTTAAATAAATGAATAAGAAATGATTGATTGATTGATTGTTGGTTGCTTAACGTCCAGTGGCAAATATTTCATGCATATTCAGGACGAGAACAAATTAACAATAAACACAATAGGTAGGTTCTGTAATAGGGGCTTCCGGGATCAAGGTCGGAGAAATTTAGACTGCCACGGGAAATGAGGGTATATTGGATAGGGACAGAAATTTAGCCTTGCAACAGGTCACCTACGGACCCCTCAAAGAGTTGTTGAAAGGGTTCTTAACGTGCAAAGAGCGTGGCACTCTCTTTACACGAGGCATCGGATTTAACGTCCCCATTCTGACCGGACGTGGCTGCAAATTTGTACATCCCGCACAGCCAAACGGACGCCCCACTTTAGCAAGGGTTTTACTGCCGGTCGGAGGAAGACCAATGGTGACCATACTTCTATTCCCCAGTCACCCTTGGGGTGAATAAGAAATGTAACCTGAATAAACTTTATGAGTTGAATATTGTGGTTTGGATGGAGAATTTGATCATTTGCACTCATACCACATCTAATTTATATTGATCAACATATTTAAGTATCAAATTCTTAACTAGCATTGTTTATAGTTTTTTTTTATTACAATGGTACAATGCAGAACTTACAATAGATTTCAGTGGCCTACACAACTTTGCCCATTGAAGTATTGATCAGAGGGTAAGTTACAACTTGAAAAGAATTCAAATTATATCAAAAGACATTGAAAAGGAGTATATGATACTATGTTCTTTCGAATTTGGTATGAATGTTAGAAAGACAAAATTACACACATAAAAGCCTCACATGCAACCTTTCACTTAGCCTTGTTCAAATGAATTTAATTATTGAAATAATGAACTTAGTTATTCTATAACCCTTACATGCCTTAAGTAATTAAGTACTATGCCAATAGAAATATTCCAAAGGAAACTATGAAAATGTAATCTACATAAATTTGTTTGTCAAGGAGGTATGCCCCTTTGACCTTATAATTTTGGCCTAAAATATTACTTCGAGTTTGTCATTGCAACCTTTCTGAAGCAATTACATAAAACTTTGTACATAATCAGGATATGCTATGTATATATAATATTCACATGAAATTGTGAATAAACTAGTAGTTATACCCTTAAGAATGTTGTTCATAAGCCCTGCATACACTTTCAAATAATTTGATTTAGATTAAAGAAACAGCTTTACACTTGTATGCAGAGAAAGGGATTACTGCTGTATGAGAACATGCCATACATTGGGTGTTCTGTAGATGGTATTTTCTCATGCAAATGTCACACTTCAAAAGTTTTTTGAATTGTCCATATTAGCACGCTTTGTCAGAAGATAAACTTAATAATAATGATTATCACCATCAAATACAAAGAGGCATTTATTGACTTGACACATGTTACAGTTTGACTGTCCCTCTGGTACCTTTCGTCTCTCTTTTATCTAATGATTTACATTTCAAAAGGAATATGTGTCAGACTAGACTTTGATCCATTTTTTTTTATAAGGCTTACAAAACTGGATAAATTTTATAGAGAACACTTACTTCCATATACTATCAGTATTTGGAGAACATAACTCAAAAAAGACTCATCGCATTAGTCAAACATGTACAATTGTTTTTATTTATTTATGTAGACTCACTACATAGATAGTGATTAACAAGTGTTATGCTGTCTGTCTGTACCACATTTTCCTTGCATTGGATTTCATTTCTTGGCAAATCCAACATAGGACACAGCACGATTAGTGACCTTGGAAAACAGTATAACAAGAAGCCAATGAATGAACTCAAGTTTTATTGAAGGATAAAGAGTTCTTTCTTCTAAAGACAACATACTGCATACATAAATGTATTTTCTTTACTTTTATGTTTGGTTTCTGTATCATTAGTATCGGAAAAGTAGAAATAGGTGATAAGACATACAAATGCACTACTTGGATAATTGTCCCATTAGCAATCATAACATTTCTTTTTCACACCTATTTGCTGTTGGGCGGTCGACTTGTTGCACAATTACAACTTGTAAAGCTATAACGGACCATGTATTGCCAAAATATATACGTATACCTACAGGTAACGGACCATTTAATGCCGAAATATATATGTATACCTACAGGTAACGGACCATTTAATGCCGAAATATATACGTACACCTACAGGTCAAAAACTAATTGAGAATATAAGAGATTTTCGACGAATCATCGGTTTTCCACAAGTAGGCGGGGCTATAGATGAAACACATATTCCAATAGTGGGATAATCCGGCTGATTATTATAACAGAAAAGGATGGTATTCAATGGTATGTCAAGCAGTTGCAGATGCAAATTATAGCTTTACCCATGTCTATGTCGGATGGCCAGGCAATTTTATATTCCTGATTGTCTAATTTATTGTATACATATTTATTTTTATAGTTAGGACATCATTAGAGTGCATTAACTATCAGTTCATCCTGGTATATCTGCACAAGGAAATTTTTCACCGTGTTTTTCAGTCTTCCTTCATTGCTGAAAAATAATAAGAAACCTAATAAACAAAGATACAAAATGGAATATTGTCTATGTAGATAGGGATCATGTTCAGGATGGTAGCGTCCGTGTAATTCAGAGGAAGTCCTTAAATAGTATTGCTACAATAAATGTAAAATTCGCAAGAGAACAAGGCATTGACAAAGGAGCATTAACATGGGAATTTCTGCAGTTAGCTGTTACAACAATACAACAATCTAGGTTTTTCGAAGGAGAAGAAGATAATACAAATATTGCAATGAATTATTCAGTTAATATATTGCTGTTATAAAAAGGTATCTACAATTTAGCATTGCTATCAATATTTCAGCTGTTTATTCAACTTTATTGATTATCTCATCTAACCTAGTTCACCTCACTTCCCTGTTCCCATTTACTTTTGCCTAAAAGTATTGTTTAAACAGTACGGCCAAATTGAGTATTATTGTTATAGGGTGATCTTTATTTTCTACCAGTTGATCATACCACTGAGGACATAGATGCAGCTTACAGCAAAAGTTCAGGTAAACTTCGATTATTGATGCTGAAACATTGACTGGATTTATGCTTTAAGCATATTCAACCTCCCTGTGAGTTGATCATAACACCACACAAAACCCCTCTAGCAGATCAAACATCACTTCTCCATTTCCGGTTTTCAGTTGATGAAGCTGAAAATGTTCGATCAGAGTACAGAGGAGCCCGGCGAAAACCTTAAATCGCTAAGAAAAAAAACAATGCTAAAGAAAATTCTAACTGAAATTAAAAAAAAATAAATTAAATGTTGTTGCCTTTCCCAAAAATATAGAGAAATGCCAATATTTGTTCTCAGATACTGGCAAGACACACACTATAGATGGTGGTAAAGATATGCAAGTCATTTCAAAGAAACATCAGCTGGCAAAGAAAAGACGTTATTTTACAGCAACAAATTTGAACAAAACGCATTTGACTAGCAGGTCGAACAACTAATGTTCTTAAACACTATTGACTGCCATTTACGATTGTCAAAAAAAATTGTCCACAAGGTGTAACAAAATAGATCTCTATATTAATTCAATACCAAGTAGAAAACAATAAACTTGCGGCAAAAATAGTAAAAACCACAACATAAGGTGCCAAATTTTTTTTACACCATAACCGGATTTCGAAAATAACATAGGATAGCAATGTGTTGTTGTTGGTTTTATCATATATCATCACTTTGTTTTCGTACGTATGACAATATTTTTAAGTGAAGTAAGAATACTTGTATTATAACAGAAAAAGTCTTTATAGTTCCAACTATGATGTATTAAGATAAATAAACATGATAAATAAATACAAATGATTTTACAATAACGTTGAAAATTTTTGTTTTGACCTCACTGTAGCTGTCCTTGGCCGGTGACGTTGACCAGGCTTCTTGGCGAGACGTTTAACCTTCGGTATCGCAAAACCATTTGCCGCTCTTAACATATTGTCACTAAACTTATTGTCATTGGCAACCTATCTGTAAAGCATTGCTTTTTTTTTAATTTGGGAAAGACTGTGCCTTTTGAAATGTTGTATTCTGTGTTTCTTGACACTTCCAAAAAGTTCATAATTACTGTTGGCATCTATACTGCGCCTAAAATCTGTGTGTTGAAGTTTTTATCACATTGTAAATGTTATCTAAAAGTTCTGGTAATTGATGAGGTTTCCATTTCAGTGCTACCTTAAACCGGTGGTTCATGGACTCACAGTTATTGTTTGTCCAGAGTCTGTTAGTCATATTTGCGATTAACATAATTGAACAAGCGGTTTTTAAGTCTTAATAATAATTCGCAATAAACGGTTATATATTTAATTGACAAAATCATATATCATTTCGAAAATTTTAACATTCGCAATATCAAAATTTAGACTTTTCAAACATTCTTAAATTTTAAATTAAATATTATGTTCATCAGCATTGCTTTAAGGAAATTTATCTCCTTATTCTTTTAATCAATTATCTAAATATGTGATAAATCTAATAAACAAGCTACTTTGCGTAGATGATTCATATTTTCGTATAATTGTTTTAATAGTTAACCATATGCAAAATAACTTATTGCTATTGCAAGTGTTAACATAATTTTAAACAAACTTGAAAGAAAAGTATACCTGTTGAAGTCTAGGTAGACTTGACATGTAGCTGTATTGAGAGAGAGACATGTTGAATTTGTATAGCTTTGAATGTTTCAGTGAAGAACTCTCTTATTTTATATTATTTTATTTCGGATAAGATTTTGATTGATTGATTGATTGTTGGTTACTTAACGTCCAGTGGCAAATATTTCATGCATGTTCAGGACGAGAACAAATTAACAATAAATACAATAGGTAGGTCCGGTAATAGAGGCCAACTGGGTTGCAGGTCGGGGAAAATTTGGACTGCCACGGGAAATGAGGGTATATTGGATATGGACAGAAATTTAGCCTTGCAACAGGCCACCTACGGACCCCTCAAAGAGTTGTAGCAAGGGTTCTTAACGTGCAGACAGCGTGACACTCTCTCTACACGAGGCACCGGATTTAACGTCCCCATTCTGACCGGACGTGGCTGCGTACTTGATACATCCCGCACAGCCAAACGGACGCCCCACTTTGGCAAGGGTTTTACTGCCGGTCGGAAGAAGACCTGTAGTGACCATATTTCTATTCCTCAGTCACCCTTGGGGAGGATAAGATTTTGAGTAATATGGTTTATATTTCTCATTTTTTTATTTATTTTTTTAACTGCAATAGGCGACGTCTTTGATCGCCGCTTATAATATCTATATTTAGAAAACTTGTATCTTTTGCGTATGTCTGAAGTTTTGTTACTGTTTTTTTTAAATATATAAATACATATAATTGGTTTTTTTTATAAGAATCCACAAATGGTTCATTCCACTACGCGATTAAATAATTTTGACGTTTGTGGTTCTACGTATTTTCTAAATTATAATAGAAATATAATTTAATGACATAATGTAGAACAATAACATACTGACAAGATGTTTCAAAGTACAGAGACACGTTATAAATCCACTCTCGTGTAAAACATACAAGAAATCCATACTTCTTTTGTCCACTCATAAATAATCGATTTCACTTGTAAAAGTAAATCATTTCACAAATTTCTAGCAATGCAACATGTCACTTCCACATATGAATTCTATTGACTATATACTTGAAAACCCAAAATTTTGGGACAGACCTTTATCTTCATTCATATAAATTTATTAAAATGGATTGGTGCAATATCAATATTACTATTGACAGCATCTACTCTTACTGTTTTGCTAATTTATATGGGATTGCTGATTTGAGACATGCATCGTTCTCGTGCTCATGCTTAGATATGGCACAAAAATACGTACAGGTAAAATTTTCATCGGATTTCTTCTTTAATCTTAGCGAACTACCAATGACAAAAGTACTTTGTTGTTATCCGATTGGACTATAACCCACATGTTTTGAGTAGCGCAACCCGCCCACTATTGTTACAGTTTGAACGTCTATTAAAATACTAATTAATATTTATACATATTGATGATTCTATTAAACTGCTTGGAAATGCCGGATTACTGAAGGTGTCAAATTCACACATGTAAATATTAAATAATTTTGTCGTTGGTAGTATGCAAATATTAATCGGTAAACGTCAATTTGCAAAGGTAACAGGTGTTACGCCAAATGCGCGTTTCGTCGACAGAGAGGCTAATTAGTGATGCTCAGATCAAAATAGATAGAAAGGAAAGCCAAAACAATTACAAGGTTGGAGAGCATTGATGACCCGAAATTCCTAGCAATGTTGAATCGCGATGCGAAAATCAATGCTTATGATCAATCAAACAATGCTGTGCATCTGCCTGTCAGGAGCCTTTAATTCAGTGGTTGTCGTTTGTTCATGTGTTACATATTTGTTTTTCGTTTATTTTTTTTTATATAAATAAGGCCTTGAGATTTCTCGTTTGAATTGTTTTACATTGTCATTTCGGGGCCTTTCATAGCTGACTATGCAGTATGGGCTTTGCTCATTTTTAAAGGCCGTACGGTTACCTATAATTGTTAATTTCTGTGTCATTTTGGTCTCTTATGGACAGTTGTCTCATTGGCAATCATACCACATCTTCTTTTTTATAAGGATATTCCAACTGGAATTCCAAAAGTTGTACTCCCAATTGTTTCATAAATAAATGTTAATGTCTTATAAAAAAAACAGAGAAATGCAAATATTTGTTCTCAGATATTGTAAAGGACACACAATATAGATGGTGGGAAAGATGTGTAAGCCATATACAAGAAACATCAGCTAGCAAAGCAAAGACGTTATTCTACAGCAAAACAAGATAACTTTGTTATAAAGTTCACCGCACTTTATTACCGTATCATCTGTTACAGTAATTATAATTGACAGATCAGCAACTCTCACATGTCTGCACGTTCTTAAATAAACATAATTAAATAGATCAATTGAAGTTCTTATACACATGTTGTCATTCTGTAGTCTGACCATCAAACGATGTACTTGTTAATAAATTAGTTATAGAAACTGGATTCTATTATTATATAGCAAATATATTACACATTTTGGCGACGAGGATAACTGGAATATTAAAATAAATGTGAATTTCTACAAGTGACAATGCCGACTTACGGGAAATTAGACTCTTTTGATGAATCCGAAGATTGGACACAATATGTAGAACGTATGGAACATTATTTTAATGCTAATGAGATAGACGAAGAAGACCAGAAAATGGATATTTTCTTAAGTGTATGTGGGAAGAATACCTACAAATTAATAAGGGATTTATTAGCACCAGCCAAACCAGGAACGAAATCACTGGCCGATTTAACAAAACTAGTGAAAGACCACCAAGATCCAGTACCATCAGAAATTATTCAAAGATTTAAATTTAACAGTAGAACAAGACGCAGGGATGAGTCAGTGAGGACATTTATTGCATAACTAATAAGTCTGACAGAACACTGTAATTATGGTGACACGTTAAACGCGATGTTACGAGACAGGTTAGTCGTCGGAATAAAGAGTGACCGTATATAGAGGAGGCTGTTAGTAGAGCCGAATTTAACTTTTGACAAGGCATTGGAAATTGCTACCGCTATGGAGACTGCTGAGAAGAACGCACAAGACATACAAGCGAGTGGGACAAATGCAACATTTCAGAAACAAGTCAACAAAGTTTCAAAATCATATACAAGAAACAACTCTGGAAATTCGAAACAAGGGTCCCCAAGGGTGACTGGGGAATAGAAGTATGGTCACCATTGGTCTTCCTCCGACCGGCGGTAAAACCCTCGTCAAAGTGGGGCGTCCGTTTGGCTGTGCGGGATGTACAAATTTGCAGCCACGTCCGGTCAGAATGGGGACGTTAAATCCGATGCCTCGTGTAAAGAGTGTGACACGCTCTTTGCACGTTAAGAACCCTTGCAACAACTCTTTGAGGGGTCCGTAGGTGACCTGTTACAAGGCTCAATTTCTGTCCCTATCCAATATACCCTCATTTCCCGAGGCAGTCTAAATTTCTCCGACCTTAATCCCTTAATCTATTACAGAACCTACCTATTGTATTTATTGTGAACTTGTTCTCGTCCTGAATATGCATGAAATATTTGCCACTGGACGTAAAGCAACCAACAATCAATCAATCAATCGAAACAAGGAGATTGTTACCGGTGTGGAGGAAATCACTTAGCCGCCGATTGCAGGTTTAAGGATGCAAAATGCCACAGTTGTAAAAAGAAATTAATCTTAGCATGTGATGCATCTCCGTATGGAGTAGGGGCCGTACTTTCGCATAAAATGGACGACGGCAGTGACAAACCAATAGCTTATACATCTCGAACACTTACATCAGCAGAGAAGAATTATTCCGTTCTTGAGAAGGAGAGTCTGGCCATAATATTTGGTATCAAGAAATTTCATCAATATTTGTATGGACACCCCGTTACAATCATAACCGATCACAAGCCGCTTATAGGTTTATTTCGAGAAGATAAACCTATACCGACAATGGCCGCATCTCGAATTCAAAGGTGGGCACTGACTTTAGCTGCATATGAGTATACGATTGTATACAAAGAAGGGAGTCTGAACGGTAATGCGGATGGACTAAGTAGACTACCGCTGAAAACAAACATTGAAAAGACACCAACGCCAGGTGATACTATATTATTAATGGAACATTTAGCCACTACGCCAGTTGATGCTAAACAAATTCAAAAGTGGACACGCAAGGACACAATACTGTCTATGGTGCTTAGATACATTTTGAATGGATGGCCGTCAATATGTCCCAGTGAAGACATGAGACCGTATTATAGTAGAAAAAATGAACTGTGTAGTCAGGACGGATGCATATTGTGGGGAGGAAGAGTAATTACACCACAACCAGGACGTGAGGCCATGATAAATGAATTACACCAAGGACATCCGGGGATTACTAGAATGAAAAGTCTAGGAAGAAGCTATATATGGTGGCCGGGAATGGACAATGACTTGGAATTAACTGTAGTTAACTTACAGTTGTCAGGAAAACCGAAAATTACCAGCAGAAGCACCGTTACATCCATGGGAATATCGGAGCCATCCGTGGTCAAGAATACATATAGACTTTGCAGGACCATTCATAAACAAATCATTTCTAATTATGGTTGATGCGTATTCAAAATGGATAGACATATACGTCATGAATTCTACAACATCCAAAGCTACGATTGCAAAACTTCAACAAACGTTTGCAACACATGGATTATGTGATCTCATTATTAGTGGCCCCCAAGGGTGACTGGGGATTAGAAGTATGGTCACCATTGGTCTTCCTCCGACCGGCAGTAAAACCCGTGCTAAAGTGGGGCGTCCGTTTGGCTGAGCGGGATGTACAAATTTGCAGCCACGTCCGGTCAGAATGGGGACGTTAAATTGAGGGGTCCGTAGGTGACCTGTTGCAAGGCTAAATTTCTGTCCCTATCCAATATACCCTCATTTCCCGTGGCAGTCTTAATTTCTCCGACCTTAATCCCTTAATCTATTGCAGGACCTGCCTATTGTGTTTGTTGTGGACTTGTTCTCGTCCTGAATATGCATGAAATATATGCCACTGGACGTTAAGCAACCAACAATCAATCAATCATCAGAATTTTTCTCGTCCTGAATATGCATGAAATATTTGCCACTGGACGTTAAGCAACCAACAATCAATCATCAGAAATTTATTCAGGACGAGAACAAGTTAACAATAAATACAATAGGTAGGTCCTGTAATGTAGGCCGTCCGGGAAGAAGGTCGGGGAAATTTAGACTGCCACTGGAAAATGAGGGTATGTTGGATAGGGACAGCAATTTTGCCTTGCAACAGGTCACCTACGGACCCCTCAAAGAGTTGTTGCAAGGGTTCTTAACGTGCAGAGAGCGTGGCACTCTCTCTACACGAGGCATCGGATTTAACGTCCCCATTCTGACCGGACGTGGCTGCGTATTTGTACATCCCGCACAGCCAAACGGACGCCCCACTTTGGCAAGGGTTCTACTGCCGGTCGGAAGAAGACCTGTAGTGACCATATTTCTATTCCCCAGTCACCCTTGGGGACGAATTGCTGATGAAAAGGAAACTCAAGTCACGTCTAGATTTAGTTTTTCCAAATATCGAGAAGCGAGTTCAGGAGAGACAACAAAAACAAAAACATTATCACGACAAGAAATCTGTGAATAGACAAATTAATGTAGGACAGGGAGTATTTGCCCGAAATTTCGCAATTGGTTCAAAGATTAAATGGATTCAGGGCGAAGTAATAAAACAATCAGGACCACTTTCATTTCATATCAAATTGCCAGATGGACGTGTCATTCGTAGACATATTGATCACATCAGAGTACGAAACTTTGATTGCACAAACAACGAAAATGAAGAAGACTGTGACAATGACAGTGAATTGTTTGAGCCAGAAATAACTATACCGATAAGTACTCCAGAGACCGAACTACCGCAAATCGATAAACCGTCAAACTTGACTGAACAAATGGAACCACGCTATCCGAAGAGAATAAGAAAAGAACCATCGCATTTAAAGGATTTTGTGTTGAATTAAATTGTTGATTTATAAAGAGGCATAATAATCCTCACAACCGTTTGAAGTGCATTAAGTACTTCGCAGTGCATGTGTGTACATATCATTTAGTGTAAGAAATAACAACAAGACCAGTGCGAACATTTTTATTTTATTTTCTTAG
Organism: Mytilus californianus; assembly: GCF_021869535.1. NCBI lineage: Eukaryota > Metazoa > Mollusca > Bivalvia > Mytilida > Mytilidae > Mytilus > Mytilus californianus. The sequence goes on from NW_026262739.1 coordinate 522,349, forward strand.
TAGGACATTATAGATTCAGTGCAGACAAACTTTAACGAATAAATCTTTGTGATCTGATATTTTTTTTTTTCCAAACTGATATGGACTTATCAATCAGTAGCCGTGAAAAGACATTAATTTTCTGTAATTGAGTTAATTTGTTTTTATCTAAGGCCGGAGAAGTGTTATAAAGTTCACCGCACTTTATTACCGTATCATCTGTTACAGTAATTATAATTGACAGATCAGCAACTCTCACATGTCTGCACGTTCTTAAATAAACATAATTAAATAGATCAATTGAAGTTCTTATACACATGTTGTCATTCTGTAGTCTGACCATCAAACGATGTACTTGTTAATAAATTAGTTATAGAAACTGGATTCTATTATTATATAGCAAATATATTACAAAATTTTACCACTTTTGCCATGGAAGACAATCAAACACCAGCCACATGTTGTTAACCTAACACAACAGATTCTAGAAATGATGGATCACGAAATAGATGATCCTGTGGTTAGTTAGATTGTATGAGACAAAATATTTTAATTGGACCTTTGAAATTAGGAATTACTTAATTTGTATGCACATACTAGATATAAAGTTACCAATTTATCCATTAGAGTTATATTCTTTGTTTCTTGAAAATGTCTTACAACATTGCAAGAAGATAATACAGGATTTAGTGACCTTCACATTGATAAAGAAAATACTTGTTTTAAATATGAAAAGTAAAGTTCGTAAATGAAATGTGGGTCAAATAAAGGATAAGACACCAACTCAACGAAAAAAAATAATGGAAAGAGATCTAAGGGCAGTATACTATCGTCCACTAGAAACAATAATATATAACACTAAGGAAAGCTATGTATACCCTCTTAATTTTGAAACAAATATTGTTCGGCAAGCTACTCGAATTTGTTTTATCTCGAGCATTAAATCTCCGCTTACTATGTACGACAAAATTACGTTCTAATTAGCTGTATAAACCTCCGAACGATTTTTCGACACACCGGACAAATGAGGTATGTTATAACAGCATATGAGTTTCGAATATTGCTCTCGCGGCCGGGAACTGTTCCCCATTAATCGGTATAGAGCAATCAAGTATTCGGGAGATATTTCTGTATTGATGATATATAATTAAGAGATTACAGTTATAAGAGTTTCATTTTAATATTGAATCCTAAAGTGGTATTAAAATACTTAAATATTCACTAATCTATAAACTGGTGTAGTGACTTGAGTATTTCAAATACACAAAAGAATTTATTTACAGCTGGAGATACATGCAACGACAAAATTATTTACAACAACGACTGTATTAAATCAAATTGTGCGATAATGTTCCAGAGGAGCCCGGTACAGAAAGAGATAACAGTAATGCCATGCACGATAAGAGGACAGGCATATCACAACTTTTGCGAATTATAATTTACTTGTTTGGAACTGGATGGTGTTAAAAAATATTAAAACTAATTAAAGATAATAAGTGAGGAAATATCATTTCGTTAATGTATTATTAAAGACATACAACGGCAAAATTATAATATTGTGATGTGTCGGGTATCTCTGTACACATTACTAATGTCCCCCATTAAATAATTTCCGGTGTTTAGTGAATACTGTCTAAGGACACAATTTCATATAAAAATATGTCCTCAGGTATGAAAAGGTGTTCTTGAACATGGACATTATTATATACTATAATTCTGTGCAGGTGGACATTTTTTCACAGGACATTATGTCGGCCAGGAGATTTATTAATTGATTGCCTTGTTATTACTGGATGTATTTTTAGCAAATAAACTGTGACTTATAAATTTAAATCGTTTACGGGCTTCCTATAACTAGCTATTAATGTGGTGTCCGTCTCGGGAAAGACTATTTCCTTTGAAAGGACCCGACCTGGACTCATGTTATATAACGACTTAATGCTCTATTGCTGTAATGATCTGTATATCGGGCGTTGTTACTGTATCGTCTTATAGTACGTCTTTTCACTTAAAAGGTCAGTCGCAAGAAGGCGATGCAGGCTCCGTCATCATCTTCATCCATCAATAGGCCCACTGGTGTCAGTTGTCTACTATCTTGGAGAATCCGGGGCTTAAGGGAAATATACAACACCCCTCCTTCCTAATAAGGAGGAATTGTAAGTTCCGACACAAAGGCCTGACAACTGAAGACGCCCCTCTTCCATTAAAGTCAAACTCCTTAATTCATATAACCAACGAATGGGTTATCTAAGTCAACAGCAGATATTGCTGTTCTCTGGATATGGGTCTATATATAAACTTTAACCTTTCCCTAAAAACATGGCATATAAAAATCACTGTAGATGCCTTCGACAACTAAACAAATGTTTCACTCATTTTTTCCTTTCACTATAACTCCTATCTATAACTTCGCAACATCCATAGGTGCGTGCAAACACTCAAGACCTTGTCCTGGAAGACTCATCATTAGACGTCAGCTCACTGTTCTTGCTAAGAACTTTTCCAATACATCATGGACCAAAATTTCTTTCTCCAACCCAGATTTTTCATAATTATTGATTGCACATAACAACATTTCAAAAACACATAAAATAAAAGGTCCGCCAATAATCAAAATATACAAAGATCTCTATAGTTGCCAGTTCATTAATCTCCCCTCGAATTTCCAATTAATCTAGATACGTACTACTATTCTACTAAATCCTCATAAGTATATCGAAGCACCTGTTCCAGCATGGAACAAAAAGTGAAAAACCATGACCACAAAAAAACGGAGTATACACCAATACCGTTCTTCAATATGGCGATAATATAAATAAGATGTCCAACACTATTGTACTATACTACAATTTGTACACTGATCTCTATGACCCTCCCTGCAAATTTCTTGTCTTCCTTCGGGGGGGGGGGGGGGAATTGCGACGTATAATCCGATTGACCAAAAATTCTATCCCTATCCAATAAATCTACTGAAAAATGTGAAATTCTAAATAAAGTGTGGGGGGGGGGGGGGGGGGGGGGGGAATTGCGACGTATAATCCGATTGACCAAAAATTCTATCCCTATCCAATAAATCTACTGAAAAATGTGAAATTCTAAATAAAGTGTGGTTGGTTTAAATCTACATCTAAGACAACTATCAATACACATTTGTTGAATTCATTTTAATATATAGTAAAATAATCAATAAAGAAAGTGACCAATTTAAGGTTACATCTGATAGTTTTTGGTCGATTTAAGTTAATATCTTATTCAAATGTACAAAAAATAGTAAAATATACTGAAAAATGTGTAATTCTCAAGAAAGCTGTGATGGGTTGAAAGTTTATCTAAGACAATTGTCTATACACATTTGTTGAATTCATTTTAATATATAGTAAAATAATCAAAAAAGAAAGTCACATGCATGAATTATTGGCTACTGAACGTTAAGCAACAATCAATTTAGTAGTCGTTAACGTTCTCGTGATTGGTTATTTTGTGGAAATATCGTAATTGTCAATTTTTTCATTTAACATATCGTTAAATACTAATCGTCTATTCTAGTGTCCCTGGTCGACTTACTAAGGAACGGTCATAAAAAGTGCTTCCCGAGATGGTCCATTTTCGGAATCTAGACGATGGTGATTCCATCCCTCTAGAGCAACTTGAATTCGTGGTTTATATTCAAACTGTGAACACCACTTCTGGATTTATGTTGTAACAGCAAGGTTAAACATCTTTTCAAGAAATAAAATAGTTGATAGAATACGTGTTTACAACGCTGAAACATGTCCCTCCACCATCGTTCTATTCTCTGGTTGTGGTTACTCTTTCTAGTTACTACAAATTCCCTGATGGGACCTCTCTAAGCAATTTGCTGCTATTAACATTTCTTCTAATCCATGTTCTGTCCTTATTCTAGACGTATCCCAAACTCTTGGCATGATTCTCAAAGAGGAATAGACGATATTAATGCAAGACGCTAAAAAAGATTGGGCTCCTTAATAAATCCCATCGTGAATCACAATGACCCAACTGTAAAACAAAAACATAATAATCATAATAAATGAATGAGTAGATGATTAAAACCTTGGAATAAAACTTAAAATTCCGAGAAGATCTTTTTGATTAGTAAAGTAAATGCAGGAAAACTGACACCCGGTTTTGAATACAGTTGAAAATGACAGCATTAGATTTAAAGTTACGTATAATTAATTTTTCTAGAAAAAAAACCCCGATTTTAAGGTTAAACAAAATGGTCAAATCTACTGTTAATTGTGTTAAATTTTCAATTAAGCAGCGGCCGGTATAAGGTTATATCTACTACAATTATACATTAAATATTGTCGATTTCATATTCCATCTACTACAGATATCCATAAAAGGTGGTCGAATTCATTATAATAATATAAATAATCAATAAAGAAAGTGACTGATTTAAGTTTACATCTAATACAATAATAAAAAGTAGTCAAATCTATTGTAAAATGTGGTACAATGATCAATAAAGTAGGGGGCGATTCAAGGTTACGTCTTATACGATTAGTCCCCAAGGGTGACTGGGGAATAGAAGTATGGTCACCATTGGTCTTCCTCCGACCGGCGGTAAAACCCTCGTCAAAGTGGGGCGTCCGTTTGGCTGTGCGGGATGTACAAATTTGCAGCCACGTCCGGTCAGAATGGGGACGTTAAATCCGATGCCTCGTGTAAAGAGAGTGCCACGCTCTTTGCACGTTAAGAACCCTTGCAACAACTCTTTGAGGGGTCCGTAGGTGACCTGTTGCAAGGCTAAATTTCTGTCCCTATCCAATATACCCTCATTTCCCGTGGCAGTCTAAATTTCTCCGACCTCAATCCCAGACGCCTCTATTACAGAACCTAACTATTGTATTTATTGTTAATTTGTTTTCGTCCTGAATATGCATGAAATATTTGCCACTGGACGTTAAGCAACCAACAATCAATCAATCTTATACGATTATTTGAAAATTGGACTGATTTAACGTTACATCTATGAAAATAATCAATAAAAGTTGTCGAATTATTTGTATATTATAGTAAAAAGATTAATATCAAATGGTTAATTTAAGATTACACGTAAAAGTGTTCGATTTAGAGTAACGTGTAATTTATTTTTGCTAGAAAAAAAAACACCAATAAATCATGTGGTGCTATCACACACTGGCTATGAGATTAATTCAGTAGATGATGATTTAAAAACAAATACATTTTGATCTGGGTTCCTTACCTTTTTTATTTATCTTATAATTTTGATTTAATCATTTCTGAAAATTCCGAAATTACTAACTAAATCATAATGAAATTAAAGTTGTTTTTTTTATCACTTTTAAAATCTTAATTTTCCTACTGTTAATGACGTCTCATGTTCAACTTGAATGACTTCAGTATCCTCTAGTTGTTGTTTCTGTTGGTGTGACAAGGATTTTGACACACCAGGCCAACATGACGATTTGGATGGTGTCACAAACTATATAGGTTGAACCTGTATTTTTGGACGGAAGTCCTCATAACTTGTTGATTTGACGAATTCCTCCTGTTTAAGCACAGGCTAAGCTTTTTTTAATCTTTAGAGAAATTCTCCATGGCCACAATATTTTATGAGTTGCCTCTTCTGCACTTCATCCCTAACATAGATTATAAGGGGGGATGTATTGTTTGCAGATCAGCTAACTTTCTGATGTTCTTAACTATCTGCTTGATAGCCATGGATTTAATCCCTCTTTCATTGGACCTTAAGGCATGAAATGCCTCATCTGGAGTTCTTTTTTCCTTGTTTTGTCCTGGCATCAGCTTAGGTGTTGATGTGCTGTTATCATTGTTTTCCCTATTGATAAATTAAAAAAAAAGGTTTAAATCCTTTTCAAGATTCGAACGAATACCCCCCAAAAAGATTAATCAGTTATATAAATAAGAATTTGTCTACCTAGGCACTGATCACCTTAGCTGTATTGAGAATCCCTTTCATTAACGGTACAGTTTATTTTAGTGTTTGCTGAAGATGTCTCTTCCTTAAGAATAAAATATAATGAATAGAACAAAGATTTGATCATGTATTTTCAGTTACATATTGCATCTGATGACTGATGAAAACCATCACAATATTAAACCATGCAATTATTATGTACACTATTTACACTTGTAAGACACATGAAACAAAATACATATTGATATATTATACCTATTTAATTACAGTGCCACACATTGAAGCACGTTTTAAACATTAACAATTGAAGCGCGTAAAATTTATGTATTAACGAGACTAACCATTCCTTGAAAGTAAATTAGAAATCAGTTTATTCTATGTTGCAGTGTATTACGTAAACAACAAAACGTAATCAAGCGTAAATTGAAAATTAGCCTCATCTATTATGAGGTTTATTCCGTTGTTAACATCGGCTATACAGAATAAAGCGCAATGAGGTAAATGAACTTAGACTTCGATGAACATTATAACGGACTGTTCTGTCAAGATATTCGTAACGACCTATTATGACGTTATAGCCATACAACTTTAAATTCATTTTCTCAAAAATTTCTAGCCCCCAAGGGTGACTGGGGAATAGAAGTATGGTCACCATTGGTCTTCCTCCGACCGGCAGTAAAACCCGTGCTAAAGTGGGGCGTCCGTTTGGCTGTGCGGGATGTACAAATTTGCAGCCACCCCAAGGGTGACTGGGGTATAGAAGTATGGTCACCATTGGTCTTCCTCCGACCGGCAGTAAGACCCGTGCTAAAGTGGGGCGTCCGTTTGGCTGTGCGGGATGTACAAATTTGCAGCCACGTCCGGTCAGAATGGGGACGTTAAATCCGATGCCTCGTGTAAAGAGAGTGCCACGCTCTTTGCACGTTAAGAACCCTTGCAACAACTCTTTGAGGGGTCCGTAGGTGACCTGTTGCATGGCTAAATTTCTGTCCCTATCCAATATACCCTCATTTCCCGTGGCAGTCTAAATTTCTCCGACCTTAATCCCTTAATCTATTACAGATCCTACCTATTGTATTTATTGTGAACTTGTTCTCGTCCTGAATATGCATGAAATATTTGCCACTGGACGTTAAGCAACCAACAATCAATCAATCAATCAATCAAATTTGCAGCCACGTCCGGTCAGAATGGGGACGTTAAATCCGATGCCTCGTGTAAAGAGAGTGCTACGCTCTTTGCACGTTAAGAACCCTTGCAACAACTCTTTGAGGGGTCCGTAGGTGACCTGTTGCAAGGCTAAATTTCTGTCCCTATCCAATATACCCTCATTTCCCGTGGCAGTCTAAATTTCTCCGACCTTAATCCATTAATTTATTACAGAACCTACCTATTGTATTTATTGTGAACTTGTTCTCGTCCTGAATATGCATGAAATATTTGCCACTGGACGTTAAGCAACTATCAATCAATCAATCAAAGTTCTATATGCCACTTAAATCCCTACATAAGCCCATCAAATTGGCCCATTCTATTAGGAGCACTGGATTTAACCTTTTGATATAACAAAATGTACATCCTGAATTATCACCCAAGCATGCTTTATTTTAATATTGCTAGAGATGATTGAAGTTTAAACAACAATATGCTAAATACTAATGATTGTGATATCTACTCATCTATTGAAAGCCATCATCGGTAGACATGTCGTAATCAAATGCTTATTTATCATATGGATTTTTTCGTTTCCCTTTTCCGATGTAGCTTGGATTTTGAAGGCTTTCTTTAAGTGTTTGAAAGAACTTGGGTGGAACAGATGCTGTTCATCGTCAGTCTCATCATCTTCAACTGTGTGTTTGTTCTTCTGTCGAGTCTTTTGTAGACGAAACCCGCGTCTGGCGTAAATACAAAATTTAATCCTGGTACTTATGAAGAGTTTTTTTTCCATATATAGCTTATATTTGCTGTATTGCACGCTCTCGATTAGTAAGAGTACTGTTGGTCATACTATTAAGATGTTCATATCGACAGGAAATTATGATTCATTTTTTGTTCTTTCTTGCAGTTATATATATGTCCAGTGCCAATGTAGGGGTATGTGGTATGTGAGCGCACTCACTAAGGTTCTTAATAAGGTCTACGTTGGCAGGTCCATGTGTAAGGCAAATTACTGTGATTATTAGATATGTCAGTTGTACGGATATAAGATTACATTTCAAAATAGAGAACTTATCAAATAGGTGTGAAAGGAATGAATAAGTTTGCGCAACAAGCAATGCTTGAAAAAGCCAAAATGTTTATTTTATTAACGATTAAAATGTACAAAAGGTAAATGGTTCCACCTTATATATACAGAAAGATCAAGGTGCTATAATATTCTTGTTAGATCAAAAAAATATTCTAAAATTTATATCGATTCAACAATGAAAAAAACCCAAACAATTTCTGAATAGTTTAATGCAGTAGTAGAAGATGGTGCATATTTCATTGTGTCATTTAAATATATGTTCGCATCCTCTATCTTGATGATATATTCATCTTCATGCATCATTCTAAAATTGTGTAGTACACAGGTAGACATAACAATGGTTGGACTATTTTAACCTTATAAAATGGTCGCGCTCGATGTCGTCTTTTACAATACTGTTGACTGGGACCAATGTTCTTAGCTTTCGCCCCATCAAAAAGGTATGCCGGGCTGTAATCAATAGCAAGTGTTGTTCTTTAAGAATTATAGAATTATATTCGTCGTCTGACTTTTTCAGCATATTATACCAATCACTGTTTATGTAGCATTGCTACATAAAACTTTAAATGCAACTTTTTGCTGGTGCCGATTTATGTAATAGTCACATGCCAGGAACAATAATCTGGCCTCCATTCTACATGTCATTTTTTTAAAAATTTAAAAAAGGTTAAAATTAAATATTAAAATAAACAACCAGGCTTATAAAAAGTGAAAGAAAAAAAAATAACTCATCAGAAAAAGCGTCCTGCCTACCCCCAGTGACAGTCTAGGTCAAATAAATGGTTGTCCTCTAATATATACAATTTGGCTGAACTGGTGTTAGGCCTGCTGAAACCACAGGAATATCAAAGATAGTATGGCAGTGTATACAATTATTATTATTATTGATAGAAATTCCGATTCCTGTGCCAAAACGTATTGGTCGAAACGTCTCGAAATTAAGCATGCACCGACCAAATTCAAACTGTTTCCGGTGTTCTGTATAACCTGATCATCTTGAATTGTCATTTCTGTAATAATCAAGCCACTATGTATGCCAAATTCACACACTAACTTGTTGTTCTGGACTCATCCATTTCAAATTGTACTCATTGAAACTAGTGGTCCGTTTATTGAGTGTCAATGATATTGGAGTAAACGTGTGGATGGTTTAACAAGCAATTCAGATTAAGGTCCATGCGTCGGCCTTAATGTATGTTTAAAGAAGGGATGCTTCATACCACAACTTTCATTTCTGCATCATTCGCCTTCACGCTTTTTATTTAGATCCTCACTATTTTTCCATCCGAAATCTTTAAACCAATTTTTCACATGTTAAACTAAGCGCAAATATCGTACTTTTACTGGTGAGATGGTAAATTTTACCGACAACCCAATTGAAATTAACATTAAAATAGTTATCAAAGGTACCAGGATTATAATTTAATACGCCAGACGCGCGTATCGTCTACATAGGACTCGTCAGTGACGCTCATATGAAAACAGTTAAAAAGCCAAAAACAAGTACAAAGTTGAAGAGCATTGATGACCCAAAATTCCAAACATTAAATTTTAATGAATAATTCACTTTCAGTGCATGAGCATTCATCATAAAGTTCTTTTTTTAGTTCCTGTATGAAGTCAAAATGATGCTTTTCATGACATTTTTTCAATTTCAGGCACTGTTCATGATCATACAAGTTTACGTACTAATGAACAATCAAGAATAAAGTGTCATTGGACAAACAGGAATGTTTATGAACTACATGTTACTTACTAATATGTTATGTGTCATAGATAATAAATCAAATGACCATATCATTCCTTTTTAATGTCTCTCCCGCACTAAAAGGTGGAAATAACTGTATGTTAAGCCTTTGTATTTGCCGATTCAGATACAAAAATGGATTTTCTAGCCTGGCTGTTTGTTTGGGTTCTCGTGCCCTTGTTGTTTATTGTAAAGTTTGATACTATATGGGGGACATTCCATGAGACAGACTTTAGTATGTTTGTACCTCGCTTCTAGTTGAGCTTTTGGTGACTTAAGTTATCTATTTTGCTGTGATACTTTATTGTATTGCAAGTAAGGGAGATGAATATCCCTTCTTTTTTGTTAGGTCACACAGAGCTATCCGCAGGAATTAATTTCTCGGACCTTTTTCTTTATGATGGCCTTAACTACTTTCCAAATAATAAAGGTCTTGTAAATAATAAGACCAGGTTCGGAGAGAATTTTGATATCAATGATGAGGAATACTTCAACTACGAAATGGCAAATTTGTATTGTGGGAAAAGAGAAAAGTTTCTGTACATACAGCATACACCTTGGCAGAGGCGTTTGCTAGCAAGGTATGGCAATGATATTGCCTTGCTTGCGCAGCTTACAGGACCACTAAATATGCTTTGCCACTGTACTTTCTCTGTGTTCCAATCCAACGTAACTATATAACTGTTGCTTCGTATGTTCTGGAAACAGAGGACCGTAATTCAGTCAAGGGGGATTTAAATATTTTAAAGCATGGGATCCTGAATGGAAGCCAAGGTACTTAATGGCAGATTACTTTAAGTCGCCGATCATTCACTTCTGTTGTTGATGTAACTTAAACTAAACTTGCTGTTTGATGACTTTGTACGTAGATTTGCAAAGTTAATCTAGTAAATCTTAAGTACCAGGTATATAATTAAATACGCCAGACGAGCGTTTCGTCTACATAACACTCACCAGTGACGCTCAGTTCAAAATAGTTATAATGCCAAACAAGTACGAAGTTGAGCATTGAGGACGCAAAATTTCAAAATAAGTTGTGCCAAAGACGGCTCAGGTAATTTATTCCCTCAGGTAATAAATTGTTGTGTCAATCGAGAAAAGAAACCACTTCTTTGCTGGGCAGTTGAAAGAATTCATATTTCTTAAAGGTGTATAACCTGATCTCATACGTTCTGCGGCTGTATAAGGGTCTATTTCGGAGCCAGATTTTCCCTTTTGATTAAATATATCTGTCATAAATTCTCTGGAAGCTTGCAACCGTCGTGCCTATTTAAAAACCAAGTAAAGGTCACACGGATCCTATTAATTATCGGCCAATTGCTCTTACAAGTTGTGTCTGTAAAACACTAGAACGGATGGTCAATGATCGCCTTGTTTGGTTCCTGGAATCAAATGGGCTTTTAGCCAATATCCAGTGTGGATTCCGACAAGGTCGCAGTACTCTTGACCATCTTATTCGATTCGAATCATTTGTCCGTAATGGTTTTGCGAAAAATGAACATGTAGTGTCGGTCTTTTTCGATCTTGAAAAGGCCTATGATACTGCATGGAAGTATGGTACTTTTTTCTGAATCTACAGTTAATGGGAAATAGGTCTCGTCCATATTCCAATTTTTTTCTGAACTATTCATTAGTTAATGCTTTAATAGAGTTTCTTTTAAAGCATAAAATGTGACCCCACATTTTCTTGGTTCATTTGCTTATGGCGGATAGTTTCTGAGAGTTAATGTATCAGGAAACCTCTTTTTTGTGAAGTCTCCACCACCTGTCAGATGGGATCTTGTTTTTAAAAAAGATCCCTCTTTTCTGAGCTAGCTGTCCAGCATATCTAAGGTAGTTTGTTTTTCAAACCCAATACCTAGGGATGCTCGTTTTACAGCGTACTCAAAAAGTTTTCCCTCGTCCTCTTTGTCAAACATCGGTTTCTTTCCGTCTTCAGCACCACTTTTTTCCGTAATAACTCCAATAGATTCTATTATTTCAAGATATGCACTTTATAAAATTACATTCAGTTTATCAATATGCTTTTCAACACGTGTCTGATAGAATCCTGGAGATTATCTATTGCAGGTTTCAAGGTTTTATTGATATCTGCATTGACATCATTGTTGGTCTTTGGTCCTACGTTTCCATTAAAATGCACGGATAATATTCCAGATTTACTTAGGTTGAAAATACCTTCATCAGTGCATAAAACTCGTATACTTTTGATATGTTACCAATATCCATGTAAATTTAGCTTGTATTCGATGTTCAAAAATACCTTAACCCCAAGGGTGACTGGGGTATAGAAGTATGGTCACCATTGGTCTTCCTCCGACCGGCAGTAAAACCCGTGCTAAAGTGGGGCGTCCGTTTGGCTGTGCGGGATGTACAAATTTGCAGCCACGTCCGGTCAGAATGGGGACGTTAAATCCGATGCCTCGTGTAAAGAGAGTGCCACGCTCTTTGCACGTTAAGAACCCTTGCAACAACTCTTTGAGGGGTCCGTAGGTGACCTGTTGCATGGCTAAATTTCTGTCCCTATCCAATATACCCTCATTTCCCGTGGCAGTCTAAATTTCTCCGACCTTAATCCCTTAATCTATTACAGATCCTACCTATTGTATTTATTGTGAACTTGTTCTCGTCCTGAATATGCATGAAATATTTGCCACTGGACGTTAAGCAACCAACAATCAATCAATCAATCAAAAATACCTTCATCAAAAAGATAGTGGCTAGTTCTGTTTGAGGAAATAGTTTTATCAAAGATTGTTCTGTGCATGTAAGTTGTTTTAAAATATAAATCAGAATTATAACATAACGTACAGAGCATCATTTAGAGTGTTTTTGATTGTTATTAATTTCAAATATTGAAGTAGAAACAATTGGTTTTTTTTTTATTATTTTACCAAATATTTTCACACAGGTTTGTTTTTTTCTCCAATTGTTACAATTGAACCACTTTTTTACTGTTTTTATTTTAGAAAGTAAACAATAATATCCATTGAAAATAGTCCTTTAAATTAATTTTACAGTAAATAATATAAACAATTTAACTCCGTCATAATGTAACCTTGAATAAACATTTTATCTGTGTGTTATATTGTTGTTTTTGTTTTGTGGTACATGTTTTTTTTTTTTTTTTTTGTCAGTACATTTTTTAATTAATGAATAAAACAGTACCTGGGTGTATATATTTTTTTATGATTAGTTTAGTTAGTATCATATGATATTATTATGTTTTCTTATGGATGATTCAGTACCAGGTGTACTTTGTGTGTTTTTTAAATAGGTTGAACTGATAGCAGTAAGCTACCACCAACAATTTGGAAACTGTATAGAATATGAATGTAATTGGCAAAACAAAGAGGATGAGAATTCAGGTCTCATAGATGAAGTTCAAATTCAAATCAAAAGATATGTCAGAAAGTACTAAATCAAAATTATTCACAATCAAAATATATTCAAACACTCAAAATTCAAGGCAATTATTAAGAGCAGTGGTGTAAAAAGAATAAAGTTGGATGAATGAATTGATGTACCTTCAAATGAACAAGATGAACTGGAAAAACATCAAAAGAATCGGGAAGACCTGAATGATACTACCCTTCTATAATTACCTGTACAATCTAAAACAATTACAAAAAATTCAGATAACAGATTGTCAGTATCTAAAACTAGAGGCTCTCATGAGCCTGTGTCGCTCACCCGACTCTACCTGGGATTTTGAAATAATATTAAAAAATGTAAAAATTGTAACAGATACTTATAATGATGTTTTAGGCCAAATTTGGTTTAATATTGTTATGTTTGGTTTCATTTCATTCAGTAGTTCTTTTAAAGAAGACATTTGTATGTATTTTCCATAGGGTCCCATGTTAAACTAAGTCCCCAGGTGGCGGCCATCTTGGATAATGGATCAGCTACAAAGTAACAACACTTGGTCAGCACCTCATAAGGAACATTCATGCTATGTTTGGTTCCATTCCATTCAGTGGTTCATTAGAAGAAGTTGAAAATGTAAAAAGTTTAGGACGACGGACGCCAAGTGATGACATCAAAACACCAGTCTACAGATCGTTTACAAATATATTTTGACACTTTTTTACCATGTTACGTCAAACATTTATATGTAATTTACTTTTAATATACATCGTAGCTTTTTTTATAAGATCTTTATTCAATGGGAAGGTCGTAGAGCTTGGAGTATGGGCAGATCATCTCGCTGCGTGTAAACAATGTGGTCTTCCACTCTCTTTACAAAATTGTTTAAACATAATAACGTGTGGCCTGGCTGCTGTCTTGAAAGTGTTATGTGTCAACCAAAGTTGTAAAAACATCAATTTATGAATTTCGAAAAGCGGTATACTACTGTTGCCTTTATTTAGACAGGGATTTCTGTCTTGTAAACAGAAACAGAAAATCGAGTCAATTAGAAAGGGTCAGAACATCAGACAAACGGCTCGCACAGTATTTTTGGATCATTCATATTCAACTTCATATACATCATCTTCATTTCAACAACCAGACTTGTCAAATTTTATACATGAGGAAGTCGTAGATGAAAGCAATGTAAATATAATATCAGATGATAGTTGGAGACATGGAAGAAGGGTCGTAGAGCTTGGAATATGGGCAGATCATCTCGCTGCGTGTAAACAATGTGGTCTTCCACTCTCTTTACAAAATGTTTAAACATAATAACGTGTGGCCTGGCTGCTGTCTTGAAAGTGTTATGTGTCAACCAAAGTTGTAAAAACATCAATACTATACCAACAGGAAACAGCACAACAGAATATGGGATGTAAATACAAAGGTAGCAACAGGTTTATATAATCATTGCATTCATTCAAAAATGTCTTACTTTATTAATTCTTCATTAGTTGAACAAAATTAAATAAGTCTATAAATTGATAATCAGTCTGAAAGAAAATACATATGTGCGTTTCTTGTTCACCTGTAGCTACATGTACAATCCCTATTTTAATCTCTCAAATATGTCTAACATATAATATATTATGGATATATTTGATTAATCATGTAGTGATTGTCAAACTTCATATCTGATATCTCATCCCAATTCCCTCAATCACGTTTTTTTTTCCTTAAAAAGATATTCTGATCCCATATAAAAAATGATTTAAAAAATATTGTGGTCAAGCAGGTGACAAAAAAAAAATATTAGCAATCTTGATTTCCCCTAACCTTATACATGTAACATATAGTGTTAAATTTTGATACAAATAATTTGATTGAAAACTAAAAAAAATGTTTGCGCTGTGTGTGGAAAAAAATTCCTGACTCAGACAAACAGCCATAACCCCCTTTGAAGTGAATTGGTTGCTTCCTTAGCAAAGACTTATTTATACTGTAAATTCAGAAATTATTGTGAGGTTTTTATTATAGCGAAAAATGTGACAGATTAGTAAATAATTGAAACTTGCATTTCGAAATATTTTATATGAATTAAAACAGGATTTTTCTCAAAATCGTGAGAATTAAAATACCATTTAAGTCTTAAATAACAAAATTGCAATAACGAATGTTCGAAATAATTTCTGAATTTAAATAAGTTTAAAGCACATTTTACAAAATAAAATGCCTTCAGATACATGTACATACATACATAAATATGGGGCTTCAGTCTAAGAGAAAATATTACAATTACTAAAATGAGACGGTCATGCTGATACGTGATGGGTTTACGCTCAAGTGCGATAGTTTGATATTCTTAAATGAAAAAAGAAGGAAATGGTGTCCAGGGTGTGTAGGAGAATTTGTCGATAGACATTCGCAGTGATGTTAAGGCAATTTCGCGGAATTTTTGTCAGGGGTAGGTAACTCAATTACCTCATTATATATTCATCAATGGCGGATTCCGTAAGCAGCGTCCATCGATAAAATTGTTGAATACAAATTACATGCGTGCATGCGGATAAAAAAATGATACTGGTATGGTGTTATTTGATTATTGAAACACGATTACGGCATTTTTGTGATGAAACTATATTATAAATGGTTGCAATAGATGTTTTTATTGCCGGGATCAGACCCCGCCTGCCTACTTTCGAGTAGCAACCAATCAGAAGCCGATCGCCGTCATTAGATGCTTGAAGTTTGCAGAATGGAAAGCACCTTGCTGGAGCAATTATTTTCTCTAATGTGTGAAAATATACCGACAAAAGTAAGTGACAGCTACAAAATATGTAAGCATTAAGGAATATAAGTTGTTTACTTTGTATTTCATTCATTTCATTCATTTCATTCATTTCATTCATTTCAGTAGATGAAAAGAGGTGGAGAATTAGAAACAAAACGAGTTTAGCTTTGGCAAACATGCTACACGTGGTCAGATCGAAGTTATACTGGGGGAAAAATATATAAAATGGAATAATTGACTCCCATTTCTAAATTAATAGAGTAGAGGATGAAACAAATGTGTATACTAGTGTTTCTACCACTTGCATTACCGATTGCCAAGACACCATTCACAGCTTGCATCGTGAAAATTGTTCATTTTTATTTTATATTTTTTTTGTGTGCATCCATCATGGACCTTGTCCATGTTGAGATAATCATGTCTGGATATTTTTATGATCCAGTAACAAAAAATAAAAAAAGTCATAATTAATTGGACTAGAGGAGGATTAACTCCCCCCCCCCCCCCCCCCCCTGAAAATTTTCAACCATGCCTAGACAAAACCCTGCCTTATTCTTTATGTGCGTCTCTGAAGTCAAGAGCTGATTGTTGTTGCCAATATCATATTTGTTCTTTTGTTGTCATGTTCACAAATTAGGCTGTCAGTTTTCTTGTTTGCATTATTTTATGTTTTGTTTTGTCTGGGCCTTAATTATAATAGCTTGCTGTGAGTTATGGGTTTTGTTCATTGTTGAAGGACTTAATGTGACCAATAGTTGCTTATATCTACTTCATTTAGTCTCTGATGGATAGGCCAGTCTCATTGGCAATCTGGCATGTAACATATTATCCTTATTTTATTTCCATGTGTGTACACATAACTGCAAGGTGAATATTTAGTGCCTTCAAGATCCACAGTGAAATATGTAAGTTGAGGGTTGATCCCAGAGCATGCAAAAATGAATAAAGTTTAACGCACAACATTTGTTATGTGCCTGTCTAAACCTGTGGAGTCTGTAATTCGGTGTTGTCCTAATATTACAAACTAACTTGGTTGAATATTGTAAGTGAAAATATATTGAAATAATTCCATTTGCTTAACTTGCCTGTGTAAAAAACTTGTATACATCTGAAAAGTGTCTTTTGTATCTAATTATAATTGAGCATTGAACTCTACTATTCAAAATATTACTAAATTTTCAATTGAAGAAAACACAAAACAATTAAATTAAATATACATTGTACTTGAAATGTAGGACATAATATTGTCAAAAAAATCAGATCATTCAAGGCAGTCACATTTTGACCATGCATTCTAACTTTTGCAGAGTTCTCGAAAAGTGGTGGTCCCAAAGTTTTGACCACCAAAATTTCAGTATTTTGCAATAGAAATGATAGTGAAAACCAGCATATTTCCCTCAAGGACCACCAGTGGAAAAAAGATTTTAAGAATACTTCTTTTGTTCAGTCTTGTTTTCCTTAGGCCAAATAAAAATATATGTGTGGTTCCAGTTACCCTTCCTACCCTACTTTTAGTCTTATAATAGCCTTCCCTTAAGATTTTATTTTGCATTTTTCATTAAGCACTGTTAAAGTCAGAATGTTGCTCCCATAGACTCTAAAACAATGTAAAATAAAATGCTCCGCTGGGGTGCAGCTTGATACGACCGCCCCCCCCCCCCCCCCCCCCCCCCCCCCGATAAATCCGATGCCTCGTGTAAAGAGAGTGTCACGCTCTTTGCACGTTAAGAACCCTTGCATCAACTCTTTGAGGGGTCCGTAGGTGACCTGTTGCAAGGCTAAATTTCTGTCCCTATACAATATACCCTCATTTCCCGTGGCAGTCTAAATTTCTCCGACTTTAATCCCTTAATCTATTACAGAACCTACCTATTGTATTTATTGTGAACTTGTTCTCGTCCTGAATATGCATGAAATATTTGCCACTGGACGTTAAGCAACCAACAATCAATCAATCAATGATACGACCGCAGAGGTCGAACCCTGAACAGTTGGGGCAAGTATGGACACAACATTCAAGCTTGATACAGCACTGAATTTGGATTGTAATTAAATATTTGACACAGCATAAGTTTCTGACACAGAATGAATGTGGTCTTAGAACTTCAAATTTTTTAATTTACCTATTCAAACCATATCATTATTATTTGCTTTTATATATATAAATCAGAAATAACCAATTTAAAATGGAAAATTTTAAAGAAAAAAAAATCCCCCCCCCATTTTTTAGAACCCTCTTATGATTCATCACCCCCAAACTCAATCCCAGCCTTCCCTTTGTGGTATGGTACCTTGCAGTACAATTTCAGAGAGATCCATACACTTGAACACAAGTTTATAATTGTCTGGAAACTAGAAAAATGCTTGTTTTTTTGCCCCTTTTTTGCCCCTAATTCCTAAATGTTAAGGGCAATTACCCCCAAACTCAAACCCAGCTTTCCCTTTGTGATATGGAACCTTGCAGTACAGTTTCATAAAGATCAATACACTTACACACAAGTTATTGTCCTGAAACCAAAAAAAAATGCTTGTTTTTTTTGCCCTTTTATGGCCCCTTATTCCTAAAATTTTGAGGGAATTACCCCCAAATCAATCCCAGCCTTCCCTTTGTGGTATGGTACCTTGCAGTACAATTTCAGAGAGATCCATACACTTGAACACAAGTTATTGTTTGGAAACTAGAAAAATGCTTATTTTTGGCCCCTTACTCCTAAACATTACCCCGAAACTCAATTCCAACTTTCCCTTTGTGATATGGAACCTTGTAGTACAATTTCATAAAGATCCATACACTTACACACAAGTTATTGTCATGAAACTAGAAAAATGCTTGCTTTTTCCCCTTTTTGACCCCAAATTCCTAAAATTTGGAGGCAGTTACCCCAAAATCAATCCCAGCATTCCCTTTGTGATATGGAACCTTGTGGTACAATGTCAGAGAGATCCATACACTAACACACAAGTTATGTCTGGAAGTTACAAAAATGCTTATGTTTGGCCCCTTTTTGGCCCCTAATTCCTTAACTGTTGGTACCATAACCCCCAAAATCAATCCCCACCTTCCTTTTGTGCTAACTGATACATATATATGTACACAGCTCTTTCTTAAATTGTAACAATTAATCTTGCATTTTTGTCTAGCATCATTTAGCAGTGGAAACATAGCAAAATTGCCCTCTAGATGTCCTATGAAATTTTTTGTTGGATTTCTATCTCCTTGATCTTTTTCGATTGAACTGTTTTACATTTTGTCATTTTCATGATTTCAGATCTTTCTTAGCTTATTAATGCAGTATGGGTTTTGCTTAATGTTGAAGGCCACACCGTGACCTATAGTTGTTAACTTCTTTGTGAATTGAAAATTATCAATGAACAGGGCTTTTATTCCTGTTCTACTTTTACAACTTTTTTTTAGGGTCCAGCTGAACCCGCTTCAGGGTGCGAGATTTTCTCGCTGTGTTGAAGATCCATTGGTGGCCTTCAGCTGTTTTCTGCTCTTTGGTTGGGTTGTTGTCTCTTTGACTCAATCGCAATTTCCATTCTCAATTTTATCCCACAAATATAAAACTGAATCTGTAGTATATCTCTATAGATTGTTCTAGTTACAACATTTTCAAACACCTTCTGTTAATTTGTACAAATTTATTTTCTGATGGATTACTCAACAGTTTGAACTTAATCTTTTAACTTTGTAGCTTAGTTTCAAAATAAACTACATGTAGGTCATTTAGGTCAAAATCACACTAAACTAGTTTATTCCTTCTTATATGGTGGTTCACTCTGCATTCAGAAGGTCACTTACATATATATGTTGAAGTTACCTTCCTTCCAGGCTTGTGACTGGCAAGATTTTACATATCTTGGCTGCATTCCCCACCCACCACCACATTGCAAATTTCAGTCCAAGAGGAAATTTATTTTTATACTGTTCACTTTAGCAAAATCACTGTTTAATAATTAGTTTGGTTTCTATTTATGTATAAATTATGATTTATATATTGCATAACTTTCCCATGTTTGTTGGCCACCTTTATTTTTTATTCTAAGAAACAGTAGACGGTTTACAATCACTTGTTATTTTAAAGGTTTTAACAAATTAAATGCTTTTCATTATTTGAAGAAATAAAGATGGATGACATGCAGACATTTTCTAAATTAAATTTTCTAAAAACATTGACCTGTTTAATTTCAAATAGAATATGACTTATTCAAATGTTTATCATTTACTTTAATTTATAAAAACTTTTGTTCAAATTTAAATGTGCACATTTACTCTAGAAAAAAGTTACCAAAAAAAGTTTATTTCAATATAAGAATTTCCACTGGACTTGGACTGATATGAAATATTGCAATACAAAATATGGCATGAAATAAAGAAAGGGGAATTTTATACAGCAAGGAAGTTTTTATGTTTTAAGTACACCCTCTCTGAAACTACTGAGTTTTTATACAGCATCTTCTTTGAAACTACGTATACTGAGATTTTATGCACCTTATTTTAAGATAACACCTTATATGGATGAAATTTTTCAGCTATTTTTATATGCATGTCATCATGATTTTTGGTGTCGCATTCTCATTTTATTTTAATTCTTGTCATTAGTGAAGTTATTTTTTCGTAGAACTTTACTTTTTGAAAGAAAGAAAAAAAGTTAAAACAAAAACTGGTTAGATAATCTTGAAAGTTCATTAAACATTACATTTTAGAATTATTTATTTATAAGAAGATCATAATTTAGCAAAATATTTTATCACATCCTTATTATGTCATATCCAGTAAATTGATGTCATATCCAGTAAATTCCTATGTCATATCAAGTAAATTGTTTTGCCATATCTGGAAAATTGATGTCATATCCAGTAAATTGGTTTTTCATTTAGTGAAGATTATAATGTCATATCCAGGAATTTGATTTGTCAAATTGGTAGTGTCATATCCAGTAAAGATTGTTGATTGCTTAACGTCCAGTGGCAAATATTTCATGCATATTCAGGACGAGAACAAGTTCACAATAAATACAATAGGTAGGTTCTGTAATAGATTAAGGGATTCAGGTCGGAGAAATTTAGACTGCCACGGGAAATGAGGGTATATTGGATAGGGAAAGAAATTTGGCCTTGCAACAGGTCACCTACGGACCCCTCAAAGAGTTGTTGCAAGGGTTCTTAACGTGCAAAGAGCGTGGCACTCTCTTTACACGAGACATCGGATTTAACGTCCCCATTCTGACCGGACGTGGCCGCAAATTTGTACATCCCGCACAGCCAAACGGACGCCCCACTTTGACGAGGGTTTTACCGCCGGTCGGAGGAAGACCAATGGTGACCATACTTCTATTCCCCAGTCACCCTTGGGGACTCCAGTAAAGAGACTGATCAGTATTGACCTACGTAAATATGTTATACTGATCTTATCCTGATCATGATGATGGAAACTTTATATCTAAGTCTACAATATGGGATAAATAAGCTGGCTGTATACATGGGTTTGACTCATAAGTACATGAAGCTGATGCTGTATTTACTGTCTCAATCTAATAATGAAGTTAAGATAAAGCTACCTGTCATTGAATAAAGTTTATCTGGACTAATGTAACTTTGTATTTGAATATTGTATTTAAACCAAACTTTAAATCAATTTTAGAGGGCCTCATTACCCTGTAAATGGCAGGTGTGTTAGACCATGATCTTAATTAACTATGATGTCCAGTTTTCCTTCTAAAAGTTGTAGGTTCTTTAATTTCCTGGCACTCCAGTTTCTTTTAACAATAAAATTTGGCCGCAACAATAAAGACAAGAGTGCTAAAAGTGGCCTTAAAAAACACCACAAATCAATCAATTGGGTTTTTTTTCAGTCTGACATAACTAAAGATAACTCTGATAGAACTGAACAAGGATTGTGCTTATTAATTGTCAGTTGTCAACAGGTTTTAACCATGTGAGAAGTGAATACAGTAGCTGTCATGTCTGTTTATTGAAGATGTCCACTTCATAAATCTCTTCATATTTAATGGAAGGCTTTTCAAAAAGAAAATTAGTAAAAAAAGGGGGGATTGGACTGACTGGCAGATTCTTAAAACTAATGATGATGTTGCTGCTGTTGAAGGCCTCTATGTGACTTTGATATTATAATGATGAGGAAGAACAGCAATTAAAACAGTCTTGTTCAGTCTTTTTTATCATCTTTTTTAAAGTAATTGTCATTTGTTGCTCACTTGTCTGCTGTTTGTTATATATTTATTGCTTTAGCATAAATCAATCCATTGGTTTTCCCATTTAAACTGTTTAGTTTTAAAATTTGTAATGCTTTGGCATTTTATACCTTACTATACAGTATTGGTTTTGCTCATTGTTGAAGGCAGTTAAATGACCTACTGTTGTTTCAAATCACCATCTCTGATACATGTAGATAGATGTCTCCTTGGTAAACATACCATAATTCTGTATGGCTTTTGTTGTAATCCTCTCCCCATCCCCCTTTCCACATTTTTTTCTTGAAAAAGCCTTGTGCTGCAAGCCACTGGTGGTATACATTTTAGAAATGCTCAATGCACCATTTGACAGATCTCTAAATATTGAATCTATTAAAGGGTCAATTAATTAAGCTGTCGTTATTAGGCTAATTATTATCACATAATACTGCTTTGGTTGTCTCATACATGTATGTTTGTGTCTAAGGAGCATATTAATAATCTTGGACTTTAAAACAGCAATCATACGTATACCACAGTAACAATTACACGTACTTGATATTATGCACATAATATTTCCCACTGGACATCCATCATTGTCATATGATAAATGTAGCTAAAAATTTTGCTATAGTTCATGTGTTGTCAGATACTTAACTATCAAAAGAAAAATTTATATCTATAGACTATAGTATTTAAGTAAATGTATTTAAGGCTGTCTGTTTTCTTGTTTAAATTGTCATACAGGGTATCTTTTATATCTTACTGCATGTACTGTACAGTATGGGTTTTGCTCATTATTGACAGTTGTTAAGTCTCTGCTATGTAGATATTTCATTGAAAATCATACCACATCTCCTTATTTATTTTGTTGGTAAGCTTGGTGACATTTGGTATAATTATGGATTTTAGTCTCCTCACATTTATCAGAAATTAGATTTTAGTGCAATGGACATTAATAATGGTACAATCCCCAGTGGTCAAGCAGCTTTTGTGCAATCCGTTTGTCAGCTAACAGATTTTACAGGTTCTGCTTTCCCTCGTCATTTTGTATTTTGTCTTTCAGGAAATGGTACTTCTTGCTGACCTGAATCTGTAGCTTGGAGAATGATTGATTAAAATTTGATATGAAGGATTTATGAGTGGGGTGTTTCATCTTCAATTCCTTATACTTGATGCAGTCATCCACATCTGATGATGGGCCCAGTAACTGAACAGCCAGGTCAAAAGGTGTCTTCTTTCTACTAGATGCTGAAATATAAAAAAAAATGTATGTATATCATCAGTATTTGCAGATTTATAATACATGTATTTATTTTTAATTTAAATGGAAATGGAAATTCAACCATAGTATTTTTTAACATGAATCAAAATAATTTATATAAACTTTTTCACATTTTAAAAATTTCGTCACCATTTTGTGACAATTGCCAATTTTCATTGCTTTAGCTGAAACAGTACTTGAGTTTATACGATAAAACAGCTACTTACCAATTTCATTGTTCGAAATTTCAGATTCGAACAATTTTCTTCTGCATGTTAATGGTTTTTGGTTAACTGAAAGTAAAACAAATGGTTTCAAATATGGCAAAGGGAGATGAGACAGCAATCCAACAAAACAAAGTAGAAAATATTTGCATCTGTAATTTCCTTGTATATATATATATATACCGTTTTGATTCCTAACATCACTGAAGAGACATTAATTGTCGATATCTGGATATGGTGTACAAATTTTTGCACCTCATGTTTGCGGTAGACCATCTTTTCTGCAAGTTTATTGTTTTCTGTTTGGTATTAAATTAATATAATTAAGCTCCATTGTGTTACATCTGTGATCCGTTTATTTGGCAATCGCCATGGCAGTCAGCAGGGTTTAAGAACATCCGTTGTTCGACCTGCTAGTCAAATGCGTTTTGTTAAAATATATACTTTTTCGCTTTTTTGGTCTTTTGGAAAATGTTGTTTGTGCTGTATTTAGACCCCTCTACAAAGAAATTTGTTTTGCATGCACACGTATGAAAATTGCGTTTTTTATCCAACGCAATCATAGGTTTGAACGTTGTTTTCAATTTAGACTTGTATATATATATATATACATATATATATCATGTGTATATGAGCAATAATAAGACATTGAAGAATGAGAGTCGGAAGTTTACGCAAAATGAATATATACCTGGTAATATCTTTCGTTGGGTGACAACACTTTCATGGACACTGATGTTGCTAGGCTGTATAGTCCACTTTAAAACTGAAATTAAACCATATTTATATTTGTAAACCTGTAAGGTATAACTAATTAGATTCCTTTAAACTTGTTGTTTATTAAAATTATGGTATTATTAGGGCTATTCCATTAAAATGTATGAGGGAGGGTAGGAAGGGACTTTCAAAATATCAAGAACAATTTTTTAGATAATTTTGCATAATGGTAAAAAGTATGTCATTAACAGCTGATTATTTTTTTATATTTGTATAAGAATAATGTTATTTAATAAAGGCCATGTAGGTACATGTATGTATGTCAATGATACAGCAATCAATCAATCAATTAAAACAAAACGTTTAAGAATTTTAGAAGTCTTTTTATGCCACGCCTACAATATTACTAAGTAGATAGACATGTTCCTGGTGTGCGTGTCTGTCTAAAACTGTTCTCTTAAGGTACTGGTAGAATACAATTTTGTTTTAGGCTAGTTAGTGGTACATCAACTTGAATCTCTACTTGATTTAAATAATTTTATTACCTTTAATATGTGATTTGTACAAATGTTTTATGTTGTTGTTCTCAAGCAGTTTCCTCTCTGTTTTCGAGTCCATTTTCTATGTCTGGAATTTGATATGGATCTATAATAAATGGTAACATGAAATAAAATTTATGCAAATAACTAAACAGGAATGTTAAAATAAAGTGTTAACAAAAAAGTTCAAAATTTGATTTGGATTTTTACCTGTACCTTTTTTGCCTGAAGAATCTTATAATCCTGTGTTTTTAATATGCTAAATGAACTTTATTGATGATTGATTTTATGTTAAAAAAACAATCAAGTGAATTTAACACACACCACTTAAGAATATAATCATCATATCAAAACATTTTTTCCTTTGTAATTGAATACCTTGTTCTAAATTCTTTTCAGGCGAACTTGTTTGTTGATCCTCATTGGCAGGTTCTCTGGTACCACTACTGACTTGAAATTCTAAGGGAAAAACAAATTCAAATAAAAAATTATAATCATGATAACTGTTTCAGACATACAGTCAATGTGTTTCTGTCCAAAATTGATTTTGTTGAGAATAGGCATATATACAATTTACATGAAAGATGATGCACAAATTGGTCACTGTGACTTATATATATGTATTCTTGATTAGGTCATCCTCTGTAGCTCAAAGGATTAAGATCAAAATAAGAAGATAAAAAGACACATTAGAAACTTTAATAGAACTATTTTTGTCAAAGTTTCATTTACAGCGTTGATTTTTACATTTTGAATAGGTAAAAAATAGAAGTTTCTGTGAAATTTAACAAAATTGTCTGGATTTCAACCAAATAAAGTCATAGGAAACGGAGAGCGCAGGCATTCAAGAACTAAATTGTCAAGTCAGATATGTAAAAGGTCATAACAAACATTATGTCACAAGATCTTTGTTGTCAACATTTGCACTCTGTTTACTGATAAAAATGTCAATGAAAATTTACTTGTTTTCATATGCATTGATTTTTTGTTGAAAAAATAAGTGCTATTTGTTACATCATGAAATTGAACACAACTATGCAAATTTTTCATCAAAAGACACATTTCCTGTCAAGTTATTGTATACTACGTATTAGGTATAATAATAATCAATAAATCTTATTTTGAAATTTAATCTAGAAAAAAGGGCCATTTTAGAGCCTTATCGACCCTACTCCTTTAACTTTTTCATAAAAAAAATGATGGTATTTATAATGACATAAGGCAAAGAAATTGTAGATCAGCTGAATTTCTACGATTTTTTTTCAGATTCATAAAAATTTTCCATCAACTAAAACGAATCGCGAAAAACAAATTTTACTTATGAAGTAGAAATTGAATATAAATATTAGCATGATTAGTATAGTGCTGAGAAACATGTAAATCTTTTATGTTATTAAGAATAGTCATTTACCTTGTACAGGTATGTTGTGCTGGTAGCTGTCTGTTGACTCAGATGCCAAGTCTACAAAACATCAGTAGTTTCTGGTAAGTTTATACAGTAATTTTTAAGAAGGAAATTACATCTAAAAAGAATTTTAAGTTATTTATTTTACTAAATATGTATTACTTAAATGGATAATTTTACTGACATTATGTCAAGAAAATAAGAATTAAAATCTAACAAATATTAGATTTTCACAAAAATTCATGAAATTGATATCATAAAAATAACTAGAGTTCCAAATATATGTATGATGAAGATTATATAATATAAGGTCTTTAAACTTCCAGCAGCAAACTATTTGCAAATTCAGGGTAGAACATGCAAAGCGATATAGTAATGAAAATTGCTTTGTACAAGATTGTTATACTGAGCCGGATTTTAGACATGTTAGTAAACAAGGACTGCAAATCATTCCAACCGTGAGCAAACAAAGGAAGTCCTACATACAGATTCTCGATGCTGTGCATCATCAGGGTTTGCGTCTCTGTCTTGGCGCATTTAAAACCTCACCAGTTGAGAGTCTGTATGTAGAGGCTGATGAGCACTCACTCTCTAACAGACGTTTGAAGCTTGGACTTCAATATGCTGTCAAACTAAAAGCCTACAGCTGTGTTTTTAATCCAATTTATGAAGATATTTTTGCGAAACATGAAAATAAAATTCCTCCGTTAGGTATACGTTTAAAACCACATTTAGCTACTTTTGATTTAAAATCTGTTGATCAAGTTGAAACTTGCAAATGTCCTCCATGGGAACTTCCCAAACCAAAAATGATATTTGATCTCCGTGAACACAATAAAAATAAAACAAACCCTCTTTTAAATCAGCAACACTATGCTGAAATCAAAGCCAATTATTCAGATTTCTCAACTGTCTATACTGATGGATCAAAAGATGGTGACAGAGTTGCATCTGCTGCTGTTTTCAGGGACAGAGCTGCAACTCTCCGTTTGCCATCTGATGCATCGATCTTTACTGCTGAAGCAGAAGCAATAATTTTGGCTTTGAAATTTATTGCTTCTTCAGATAAATCCAAATTTATTATATGTTCTGATTCACTTTCATGCTTACAAGCTATACAAAATACTAAAATTACAAACCCAACAATTCTCAAAATTTTATATGTAATGAGGAATTTAAAAATTCTTCTTAAAGAAATAGTATTTCTATGGGTGCCGAGTCATGTTGGAATCCTTGGAAACACAGCTGTAGACCTTGAGGCAAAGAATGCCCTGGGTGAAACGATTTTAAATTTTATCACGTTATCTTAATGTTTATTTTTATTTGTAAATAATCAGTTTGCTTTAATCTAGAATTTTAGTTTATTGAAGGGCCTTTTGTCTGATTTTAAGAATATGCTTTAAATTGTAAAAAAATATTCGAATTAGCTCTCGCCGCGATATAGCCTTGTTGTGCTAATGCGGCGTAAAGCAACCAACAATCAATCAATCAATCCCATGAAAAGTCTTAAGATGTTATGAATAATATTATAATAGAAATTCTTAATTTGTAGTTGTCATTGGTTTAAACTGTTTATACATACCTGTTTCATTTGGTGTTATAAACAAGACTTTGCCATCTTTGTCAGACGTCTTAATTCTTTGAAGTGGTAATGAAATCTTTCTGTCTTTAAAATTTTCTGTAACCTTTTCCCAGATGTCTTTAAGTAATTGATGTTCTTCTTTGTAGGATGATGACCTGAAGTGATGCATTTCTGGACCTTCATTGTGACAAGGTTCATCATAAGGACCATCATGAAAGATCATGTTGCCGTCTTCCATGTGCCACCAAACTCCTTCGCCAGGTAAAATAAAATCGCTTATCCTCTCCAGATGGCTTTGTACTAACATTGGTCTTTTATTGAGAATAGTTGATGGAATTAAAGTTCTTGGTTTGGCCTGTATTTGCTTCGCTAGCTTTTGAATAATCGATTCCTGAATGTACAGGCTATCTTGTTTGCTGGATTGTTGACTAGTAAATCTTAGAACTGCGTTGTCACATACTGTTTTCGGTTGACGATTACTGGTGTTTTCTGAAATTCTTCGGAGATCTCCAAAACATCTTTCTTCTTGTTCTGTTACGAGGGACCTTAGGTTGAATATTCTTCGAACTTCAGCAAGATGGATGGATACGCTGTGGAAATGACTACCAAAAAATTTCCGTGATGACATATTGAATGGGACTCCAACAACATTTCTGCAATTTACCGCAAGAAGAAAGCTTTGATTGTATAGTCTTAGTATCTGTTTTGGAGATCTTGTGTTGTACTTAGAGTATGAAATGTGGGTAATTTCAAGAAGTGAGTCAATCATCGTCTTACGTTTTGATCAGTTAGTTGTGATGAAGATAGAAAATGTGATAATTTGACTCAGTACAGACGCGCATCTGATCCCTTAATTTTATTTTTATCTCCAATGGTGAGTTTCGAAAATTCCTCTAATTCTTTTTGAAGTTTTTTGTCGCTTATATGGGAAGGTAATTCATTTATAATGTTCTGTATAAAGTTGGAAAGATCATGTAGTGGTTCCATGCCAAATATTTCATAGTTGTCCAAGTTAAGATGATGGGTTGAAAGATTGATTGATTGATTGTTGGTTGCTTAACGTCCAGTGGCAAATATTTCATGCATATTCAGGACGAGAACAAGTTCACAATAAATACAATAGGTAGGTTCTGTAATAGATTAAAGGATTAAGGTCGGAGAAATTTAGACTGCCACGGGAAATGAGGGTATATTGGATAGGGACAGAAATTTAGCCTTGCAACAGGTCACCTACGGACCCCTCAAAGAGTTGTTGCAAGGGTTCTTAACGTGCAAAAAGCGTGGCACTCTCTTTACACGAGGCATCGGATTTAACGTCCCCATTCTGACCGGACGTGGCTGCAAATTTGTACATCCCGCACAGCCAAACGGACGCCCCACTTTAGCACGGGTTTTACTGCCGGTCGGAGGAAGACCAATGGTGACCATACTTCTATACCCCAGTCACCCTTGGGGGGTGGGTTGAAAGAGTAGGGGTTGTTGTCATAAGAGCTGGTGGTCTGCAAATTCCATGAAGTAGGGTGGATAGATTTTCTTGTAGTTCGGGACGTAACATGTTGTGAATATCGACATCTCTGCTTTCTAATTCTTCTATAAGGTCGTCTTTCTTTAAATTTTGGAATGGATTTAAATTTCCCTTTTTCAGCTCGTCGAAACATCTTGTGGATTTTATTACACCGACTCGTTCATCTAGTGTAAGGGGTTCAATGCCATAACAGAGAATAAATTACCGTGATCATTAGCATGAACCCCACATACACAGGGATAATTTCCACCTCTCTGCTGTCCAATTTCAAATTGTCTTGCAGGACCGTCACCGCTGAATACGCGCATTACATCAAAAATATTTACCCCCAAGGGTGGCTGGGGAATAGAAGTATGGTCACCATTGGTCTTCCTCCGACCGGCAGTAAAACCCGTGCTAAAGTGGGGCGTCCGTTTGGCTGTGCGGGATGTACAAATTTGCAGCCACGTCCGGTCAGAATGGGGACGTTAAATCCGATGCCTCGTGTAAAGAGAGTGCCACGCTCTTTGCACGTTAAGAACCCTTGCAACAACTCTTTGAGGGGTCCGTAGGTGACCTGTTACAAGGCTAAATTTCTGTCCCTATCCAATATACCCTCATTTCCCGTGGCAGTCTAAATTTCTCCGACCATAATCCCTTAATCTATTACAGAACCTACCTATTGTATTTATTGTGAACTTGTTCTCGTCCTGAATATGCATGAAATATTTGCCACTGGACGTTAAGCAACCGACAATCAATCAATCAATCAAAAATATTTATTTTACCATTGTCCGCTGTTATAGGTTCAGATAAGATTTGCAGGTCTTCATTTCTAACTGCAGTGTAACTTGATTGTTCTAAGTCGCTGCTACCTGATTGGCCGAAAATATATAACTTGGGCTTTTCAACAATACCTTGAACGTTAATTGGCTTACGGTCTGGATATTTCTCTTTGTACTCTATATCAGTAAAATAGTTGGCAGGATCATATAGCCATGAGATGGTGAAACATACATAGGAATGGTTTAGGATGCTGCTGTGATCGTGCCAAAGTTTCATTTTTCTTGTTCTTTCAGTGCTTTTGAGATGTTCTATTTTATCTGAAAGAGTTCCTGCTGGTGGTTTCTGTCCGATCCTGATATAACGAGATGTAAGTTGTTCCATGGTTAAGCTGTCATATTCCTGGTTACTAAAATACCTTAATACCCCACTGCTTTCCTGTTCCTGCAAAGCTGTTCTTCTAAGTCTAATGAGGGGGAATTTTCTACCATGTATTACTGTTGTTTTCTGCTGCAATTTTCCGTCTGTTATTGTCGTTGAAATGATGTCCTTTGGTGCTATTTCTTCTCCTAAATATAAGTCTCCGGAAGTTAACTTTTCTTTATGTCTTTCTTTAAGTGGGATGACTGCCTTGGAGTTGGGAGGGAAAATTTTGTTCTGTTGACTGTTACCACTTTTTTTGCCCTCCTTATCCTTCTAAAATATGCCCTATGGTTATTATAAACTTTAGATTTGAATTTGATGGTGTTAATTCCATTGCTTCTTGCATATTCCTGTAGAATTTGCCCCCCGTTTGCAGGAAATTTGCCGTTGCAGGTGATGTGATATTTACGCGCCAGAGCTGTCCAGTTGATAGTGTCCCCTTCTTTTTTGGTTTTAATCTCTGTCAAAAATTCTGTTTTGTCAAATCTGTAAGAATCAAATTGTCCATGGTGGTTTCTGTGTTTCCTCTTACCAGTTTTCTCTTTCTCTAGGCTCTTATTTACTCTCTGTTGGGTATGGTCTTTGGTTTCAAGAAAATTGCCGAGGCGAATCCTGTCATGTTCACGGAAGGAAATTGATGAAGAAAGAAAATTGTAAACGTCATTACCTCCGTCGGTGAAAGATTCATTGATTTTTTTTCTGCTTTCTTGCATAACTTTATTTTTTGTGGATTGCAATTCCTTTGGTGTTACTGGTGGGGAAAGCATGATGGAATCTGAAATGGGTCTTGGAAATTTCATATCTAAACGTTGCTCTACTATGGGTTGGATGATGTTGACGATAGATTTTATTACTTTCATTCCCTTGGTGGTGGTATTGCTGTTTGGTGATGTTATCTTCAAAATGTTTTCTGTCCCTTGTTCGTAAAGCTGGTGTGCATTTTCAAAATTAGGTGCCATGGATGTATGAAGACTTGAAAAGTTGTAGTGAACAGTGGAACAAGGTCTACAGTCAACTAGCTGGTGTTGAAGCCTTTCATTGGAGCTAAGTGAAAGCCAATTCTTAAGTGAAAAATGGCTAGGGAAAGAATGCTGCTGTCCAGATTTGTTAAGATTTTTCCAGTATTTTTTGTCTGAGAGATATGATTGTAGCTTTGTGGATTTGCTTCTAAATTGATCGAAATTCAAAGACATTTTGGGATACTTTTCCATAAAAATTGAATAATTGTAGTATCTATCTTTCATGTTGATAAAATTTGTCAGTCTCTCCTTCTCATTTTCTTTATCTTTTTGTGTATTCCACAAGTTTATTGTCTCAATATCTTTGGTAGATCTGCTGATGATCACTTTTGCGAAGTTACAGTAATTCATCCTAAAATTAATTTAATTCATATTGTATTTAAATATTTTGGGGGAAGGTTAAGGCAGCAAGGTTAGCTTTTATTTTTAGCTAATGAAATTTTTGTGATAATTGTGCATAAGTTGCCCTATACACATATTACTGAATGTGATTGATTGATTGTTGGTTGCTTTACGCCGCATTAGCACAACAAGGCTATATCGCGGCGAGAGCTAATTCGAATATTTTTTTTACAATTTAAAGCATATTCTTAAAATCAGACAAAAGGCCCTTCAATAAACTAAAATTCTAGATTAAAGCAAATTGATTATTTACAAATAAAAATGAACATTAAGATAACGTGATAAAATTTAAAATCGTTTTAAATATAATAACATTTTTATATTTTAGAATATATTCCAACTTCTAAGAATGAAACAATATTTGTAAATGGATTGATTGATTGATTGTTGTTTGCTTTACGCCGCATTAGCACAGAAAGGCTATATCGCGGCGAGAGCTAATTCGAATATTATAACAATTTAAGGTATATTTTTAAAATCAGACAAAAGGTCTTTCAATAAACTAAAATTCTAGACTAAAGCAAATTGATTATTTACAAATAAAAATCAACACTAAGATAACGTGATAAAAATTAAAATCGTTTTAAATATAACAACATTTTTATATTTTATAATATATTCCAATTTCTTTTAAGAATGAAACAATATTTGTAAATGGAATATTATTAAATAAATCATACATATTATTGACATTGAAATGCTTCTTCCGAATATCAGCAAAGTCAATACAATTGATTAAAACATGTTTAATAGTATACTTGCAGTTACAAGGTATACATTGTGGTTCTACTTCATTTTTTAAAAGATATTCGTGTGTTATTCTAGTATGACCAATACGACATCTAGAAATAACACACTGATCTTTTCTGCACATAAAATTATTGAAAGGTTTACATAAATTAGGTTTAATTTCATGTAATTTATTACCATCTTTTTTACTCCATTCATTTTTCAATATATTAAAAACATATTCTCTAATATTAGATTTAAAATCGGTATATGGTATATCACAGTTAGATAAAGGGTCACCCAGGGCATTCTTTGCCTCAAGGTCTACAGCTGTGTTTCCAAGGATTCCAACATGACTCGGCACCCATAGAAATAATATTTCTTTAAGAAGAATTTTTAAATTCCTCATTACATATAAAATTTTGAGAATTGTTGGGTTTTTAATTTTAGTATTTTGTATAGCTTGTAAGCATGAAAGTGAATCGGAACATATAATAAATTTGGATTTATCTGAAGAAGCAATAAATTTCAAAGCCAAAATTATTGCTTCTGCTTCAGCAGTAAAGATCGATGCATCAGATGGCAAACGGAGAGTTGCAGCTCTGTCCCTGAAGACAGCAGCAGATGCAACTCTGTCACCATCTTTTGATCCATCAGTATAGACAGTTGAAAAATCTGAATAATTGGCTTTGATTTCAGCATAGTGTTGCTGAATTAAAAGAGGATTTGTTTTATTTTTATTGTGTTCACG
Source organism: Mytilus californianus (assembly GCF_021869535.1). NCBI lineage: Eukaryota > Metazoa > Mollusca > Bivalvia > Mytilida > Mytilidae > Mytilus > Mytilus californianus. The sequence continues at coordinate 555,927 of NW_026262739.1, forward strand.
GAGATCAAATATCATTTTTGGTTTGGGAAGTTCCCATGGAGGACATTTGCAAGTTTCAACTTGAGCAACAGATTTTAAATCAAAAGAAGCTAAATGTGATTTTAAACGTATACCTAACGGAGGAATTTTATTTTCATGTTTTGCAAAAATATCTTCATAAATTGGATTAAAAACACAGCTGTAGGCAGGATTATCTGAGTAGGCTTTTAGTTTGACAGCATATTGAAGTCCAAGCTTCAAACGTCTGTTAGAGAGTGAGTGCTCATCAGCCTCTACATACAGACTCTCAACTGGTGAGGTTTTAAATGCGCCAAGACAGAGACGCAAACCCTGATGATGCACAGCATCGAGAATCTGTATGTAGGACTTCCTTGCAGAGCCATACACTATAGAGCCATAATCTAGTTTAGATCTAACTAGAGATCTATATAAATTAAGTAAAATGTTGCGATCAGCACCCCAGTCGGTGCTGCCGACAACTTTTAAAATATCTAATGCTTTTAAACATTTCGATTTTAACATTTTGATATGGGGTAGAAAGGTTAACTTTTTATCGAAAATTAACCCAAGAAATTTGGTTTCATCAACCATTTTAATTGGGTTGCCGTACAAAGTGAGTTCTGGATCAAGATGCAATTTCCTTTTGTTACAAAAATGCATCCCGACCGTTTTTGAAATGGAAAATTTAAACCCATTTTCCGAGGCCCATTTTTCAATTCTTCCAAGACATAACTGTAATTGTCTTTCTATGTTATTCATATTTTTGCCTCTATAACATATTAAAAAGTCATCAACATACAATGAACCTTCAATATTACTTTTTAAAACTTCAACAAGGCTGTTGATTTTAAGACTAAATAATGTAACAGATAAAATACTGCCCTGAGGGACACCCATCTCTTGATCATACAGATCAGACATGGTTGAATTTACTCTAACATTAAATTGTCTGTTAGATAAAAAAATCGAAATAAAATTTGGCATATTGCCTTTCAACCCCATATCAAACAGATCTTTTAAAATACCATACTTCCATGTAGTATCATAGGCTTTTTCTAGACCGACACTACATGTTCATTTTTCGCAAAACCATTACGGACAAATGATTCGAATCGAACAAGATGGTCAAGAGTACTGCGACCTTGGCGGAATCCACACTGGATATTGGCTAAAAGCCCAGTCGTTGGTTGTTGATTGAACCGTCTTTCAGATTTTTTACGGTCACCTATTGCTTGATCACAAGCATCATCAAACCATGGTTTGCTGGGATGTTTCGGATTTGCCGAGGTCTTGTAAATGGAACATTATTAAATAAATCATACATATTATTGACATTGAAATGCTTCTTACGAATATCAGCATTGAAGTCGCCCATAAGTATAAATAATCTAGAAGAAGAGAGGGATCGCAAATAGTGATATCAATAGCAGAATAAGACCCGTTTCCAGGATGAAGATAAGTATTAGATCCATCATTAAAAATGCATAATCCTTCTTGAGAGACAAAGTCCTCAATGATCTTACCTTTGATATTATGAGACTTGCTTCCCCACAAGGGGTTGTGTGCATTGAAGTCGCCCATAAGTATAAATGGTGAGGGTAATTGATCAGTGAGGTTTTTGAGTTTAGCTTTATCGATAATTGAATTGGGTGGAATATATATAGAACATAATGTAATTGTTTTATCTAATGATAAACGAATTGCAACTGCCTGCAGATCCGTGGTGAGTTGGACTGTGCTATGAATGACGTTGTCCTTCACAAAAATGGATGATCCGCCTGCAGCACGTTCATCTACCTTAGAAAATGTGCTATACATGTTGTATCCTTTTAAAGATACATTGTCACTTTCTTTTAAATGAGTTTCTCCAGGACCATGCGCAGCTGGTTTTACTCCGCCTCGACCCCTACCCCGCGACCTCGAATCAGAAGAGGATGTATTTGTTGGCTTCTTTGGGACATCCTTCTGTTCTGGAGAACGAAGAGGAGACGGGGCTTTAGAAGACTTTGTCCTAGATGCAGAAGATAAACTAGTTTTATTAGATGCAGATGAAGGAGGACTATTGGAGATGGAAGAATCATCAATGTCACTGGGAAGATCCCAGACAGATTCACCGCCCCAACTGTCTGATTTAACTGTATCTTTTTTATTTGATTTCTTTAAGGTAAACAGGGCAGTCCCTAGATGATGAAAAATGGGATTCACCACAGTTTACGCATTTAGAAGATTCAGAGCTACAGGTTGTTCCCTCGTGTCCTTCGTCAGAACACTTGAAACATCTCTGCGTACCACGACATTGTTTGCTTCCATGACCAAACTTTTGACAAGTGAAGCATCGAATTGGGTTAGGGATAAGCCTGTCAACTCTGATTCCGAAGCAACCTAAAGTAATAGATGGAGGAGGAGTTGGAGTTCTAAATGTCAAAAGATATGTATTTAATTTGATTATATTTCCATTCTTTTTTATTTGAAATCTAACAACATCAGTTACACCTTGGACTGTGCTATGAATGACGTTGTCCTTCACAAAAATGGATGATCAGCCTGCAGCACGTTCATCTACCTTAGAATGTGCTATACATGTTGTATCCTTTTAAAGATACATTGTCACTTTCTTTTAAATGAGTTTCTTGAAGACAAAATGCAGTAGGTAAAAAAGACTGAACTAGAAGCGTTAACTCGAGAAGATTTATTTTAAGACCTCGGCAATTCCATTGGATGATATTAGTCATGATTTGTTAATAGACGGGCGAATGCTATCGAGTTTGCCAGCATTCTTATTTCGCTCACCCTGAGATTGTAATCTTTCGGGTGGCGGAACACTTTCGATTTCCATTTCTGATTCGTCGTTAAGTGTTGAAAATCTGTTGTGTGAGGAGAGTCGTCGATCTCCAGGACCATGCGCAGCTGGTTTTACTCCGCCTCGACCCCTACCCCGCGACCTCGAATCAGAAGACTTCTGAGAGGATGTATTTGCTGGCTTCTTTGGGACATCCTTCTGTTCTGGAGAACGAAGAGGAGACGGGGCTTTAGAAGACTTTGTACTAGATGCAGAAGATAAACTAGTTTTATTAGATGCAGATGAAGGAGGACTATTGGAGATGGAAGAATCATCTATGTCACTGGGAAGATCCCAGACAGATTCACCGCCCCAACTGTCTGATTTCACTGTATCTTTTTCATTTGATTTCTTTTTTTCATTTTTTTTAGATGATGACATTGAGCTCTGTAAGGAAGATTGAGTTGACTGAGTACTGGTTTTAGAAGGTGTTGGTTTTCTTGGAATTAATATTTTATCGTTAGGTTCTGTTTCAACAGGCAGCATTGTAAATGTCTCAGCATCAATTGGCCAGGTCATGCGAGTTTGTGTATGCTCGTGACTGAATGAGCGGACAACCTTGCTGGCGTACGATGGTCTGTTCGAAACAAGGAGATCATTCGAAACAGAAGCTATCTTTAGCTTCTGGGTAACTGATGTTTCTTTCTGTTTTAATTTTGATAATATTTTTTTCTTTAAGGTAAACGGATGATGAAAAATGGGATTCACCACAGTTTACGCATTTAGAAGATTCAGAGCTACAGGTTGTTCCCTCGTGTCCTTCGTCAGAACACTTGAAGCATCTCTGCGTACCACGACATTGTTTGCTTCCATGACCAAACTTTTGACAAGTGAAGCATCGAATTGGGTTAGGGATGAACCTGTCAACTCTGATTCCGAAGCAACCTAAAGTAATAGATGGAGGAGGAGTTGGAGTTCTAAATGTCAAAAGATATGTATTTAATTTGATTATATTTCCATTCTTTTTTATTTGAAATCTAACAACATCAGTTACGGCTTGAAAGTTCCTCACAGATTTCTTCCACGGTAAGGTCACCAAGGTATTGACTTCTGTCTCGAATGATCCCCTTACAGCTGTTCAAACTGTTGTGAGGAGAGGCAGAAACAGGAAAGTTTGTAATTGTTGTCAGTGTAAGCAAATTTGTTGATTGACTTTTGTTGGAACATTCAACCAACAAATTGCCTGATCTCATTTTTGAAACTTTTTTTACAGTACCAGCAACGCTTTGAATTTGTTTGTGAATCACAAAGGGAGATATTTTGGAAATTGGTTTTTCATCTGTTCCTTTTATTACAATAAATCTGGGCCAACTGTCATCTTCCTGACAGGGCACTGAATCATCACATTTTCTTTTTTTATGTATTAAAGCTGATTTAGAGGGTTGGTTTTGTTGTGCCATAGGAAATGAGAAAGATTCACCATTCTTGTCATCCACCCACCTCGGAGTGCCTACAAGGGCGATGCTGTGTTTCCGTGGCGAGCCGGGGTCAAGTGCTAATGCTGAAAACGAGCTCCAAGTATAACATGTATAACGTAGCTGGTCCCCAAAATTAGCACCCAAGATCCACTGCGGAAAGCACAAAATGTTCCAAGAATGGTATACTCAAGCAGAGCGTATCCATCAAGCGAAATAGAAAGCGTACCACTTGATTGACCCATGAGCCATCGCCTTCTTCAGTTATCCGAAATATAAATAGCTTTATTTAAAACACATGTGTATTTCATGAAAATTGTTACAAGAAAGCTTATTGTTGGGGATTAACTGAAGGGCTCGACATGACCAGCCGATTGATCGAACCGGGTCCATCCGACCTCCCGTTTAGATGATATTGGAGCCAAAGCAGCTTATTGAACTATAGTCTTGTCCGTCCGGGTATTTTCTGACCGTAAGGAGTCTGGCTACAGCCCTCATCCGCAAGGATCTCTTCAACCACCGACACGGGTAGCAACCCACGGCCAACGGGTTGGAGAGCCTATTTTATTCAAAACATCGGGCAACTCGTACGATGTTCGGATCACTTTAGTCTGGTCTCTACCCTTCGACCTGTCCAGCATGGGTAACCCTACCAGGAGACGAAGCTCCAACTGGCATAGCTCTTTGGGTCACTGAGACACGCAAGCCCCCCGACCACGGCAAGGATAGCGATCCACCGGGGGAATTATTACAATGTTTCTATTACATAAATGTTAAAAATCTGACACTGAGTATTATGTTCGCAATGATAAATCAACACCGTGTTGTTTGTATAAAGGGACATAACACCACTACTAACAGTGTATTGAAATAAGCCCGCCTAATAACCTAATATGGAATATAAACGGTCTCCACGTGGTTGCTTTTAACCAATCATATTCCTAGAAATGTATTGGAAGTAAGATCAAGTTGTTTACACTGATCTTTAATTCTTTCATTTAAAATAGAAAACAGATTTGAAAGGAGATCGAATCAGATAGACAAATTCGTCTACAAGCCTGATGACCAAGACTAGTGAAATTACCAGGGGAACTTGATAAATCAACACACAAGAAGTCAAATGAGCTTCTGCATTCATTCTCATAATCTATACTACTGGACAACAGTAAGTGATGTCATTGGGATTATTTGTTATTAAGAGTAGATGACTATTTAAAAAAGAAAACATTTAAGGTCAAATATTGCTGCTACAATAGTGTTTACACATTACAACTAGGACATTTTTGGGAGAAACAGTTCTTTTGTATATGTCTGTCAAATAAAGTTATGATATACTATTGTCAATAACCTTGTTAGATTTAAACCAAAATACAAAGAATAACTTCAATAAGGATTCTTATTATTTCGGACAAGCTCATCATTTTAATTTCTAACAAGGTGAACACAAAGGAAAATATTTTAGGAAAGGTTTGCTATGCAATCTTACCAAATTCATGAAATTAGAATGGTGAAAAAGAGAATGACCCACATTAAACTCCTGGCCGAATAAAAAATAAAACCAGTCATTTCTACATCTTGCGGTACTTATTTTATAGAAATCGCTTATAAGTTACTTGGTATTATTTTTCATGCCCCCGATGTAGCGGAGGGGCCATTAAGTTATACTCTTGTCCGTCTGTCCCAAAATTGGTTTCCGTTCTCTAACTTGAGTTTGCTTCAACCAAATGCTATGAAACTTATACACAATGCTTATTACCATAAAAAAAAACAAATCAAGTTTGAATTTTAGTGGCGTCACTTTAACCGTTCTAGAGTTATGCTCCTTTATAAATCCAAAAATTGCAAAATTTTTAGTTTCCGTTTTCTAACTTAAGTTTGCCTCAACCAAATGTAATGAAACTTATACACAATGCTTATTACCACAAAATAAAGATCAAGTTTGAATTTTGGTGGGGTCACTGTAACCATTCTCGAGTTATGCACCTTTATAAATGGAAAAAAATGCAAACTTTTCAGTTTCCGTTCTCTAACAAGTTTCCTCAGCCAAATGTTATAAAATTTATACACAATGCTTATTTCCACAAAACACAGATCAAGTTTGAATTTTATTGGCGTCACTTTAACTGTTGTAGAGTTATACCCCTTTATAAATGGAAAAATTGCAAAATTTTTAGTTTCCATTCTTTAACTTGAGTTTGTCTCAACCAAACATTATGAAACCTATACACAATAATTATTACCACAAAACTCAGATCAAGTACAAATTTGGGTCGCGTCACTTTTATTGTTTTTGAGTTATGTCCCTTTATAATGTTGTATGCAAGCGGGGGCATCATCTGTGTCCATGGGGACACATTCTCCATTTATTTAAATATTGATTTTAGTTGAAATGATAGGACTTTTTTTTTTAATGGGAACTCACTTTTGTCCACTATATATGTACGGTCAGTGACTTGATCACAAATGATTATAAGATCAATGCAATTTGATTGCACAAATAGCACAGCTGCAGTTTTTAAAGTTTTATGTTTATAGATATAGGAAGATGTGGTATGAGTGCCAATGAGACAACTCTCCATCCAAGTTACAATTTATAAAAGTAAACCATTATAGGTCAAGGTACGGCCTTCAACACGGAGCATTGGCTCACACCGAACAGTAAGCTATAAAGGGCCCCAAAAAATTACTAGTGTAAAACCATTCAAACGGAAAAACCAACGGTCTAATCTATATTAAAATGAGAAACGAGAAACACGTATGAACTACATAAACAGACGACACCTACTGTAATCAGATTCCTGACTTAGGACAGGTGCAAACATTTGCAGCGGGATTAAACGTTTTAATGGACTGCTATACTTTATATTTTGTGTATTGCTTCAAGGATTATGTTCTACACTCAATTCTGCAATTATTTTGTATTTCTTATTTCAGACTTTCTCAAAACCAGAGCGTACTTGGTTGATCAATTTATGTGTTGCAGCCCACAGAGAAAAATAACAAAAGGACCAAGAACTAACACTACAACTGAATTGTTTAAAATCATCCGAAGTTTGCATTTGATGTACATGTATATTGCTTTATAGCTTTGTGTTATAAATTTGATAATACAATTTCAGAGAAATATGAAATAAATTTGATAGTACAATTTCAGTGAAATATAAAATGAATTTGGTATTAATACAATTTCAGTGAACATATGATATAAAAATATTAATAAGAAATTGTATATCGAAGGTTCAAATTTTTCACAATTGCTATATAATATCTGTAAGCAAATGATGGAGAAAAACAGTGTTTGTTTGTTTTCTTTAGAAAATTTGAGACCTAAGTGATTAAAGGTCCTTGATTTGCAGTCTGAAGTTTTAAAAAAAAAAAGGTTGTAAGGCATTTATAAAAATTGGATATAGTATAAATGCCAATGAAACAACTATCCATAAGAGACTAAATGACACAGAAATGAGCAACTATAGGTCACTGTATGGCCTTCAAAAATTAGTGAAACCCATACTGCATAGTCTGCTATAAAAGGCCCCGAAATGACAAATAATGAATGAAAAACAAATATGATATACAGCAACAAAAGACAACCACTGAATTACAGGCTCCTGACTTGGGACAGTCACACACAGAATGTGGTGGGGTTAAACTAGTTTGAAGGCGAACCAACCCCACCCCAAACCTTCAACTTCTTTATATACAAAATACAAATTGCAAAACAAGATGAAAATTTACAGCACCCTCTTTTTATGAGCAGGAAGCTTTTAGAAGTTCATTGCAACATTTGAGGGTTGGATCTGCATTCCTTTTGTATATATGTTTCAGTGTAACCACTATTTATTTTTTGTTGATATTGTTTTGGTATAAAATAAGGAGGTGTGGAATGCTTGCCACTGAAACAACCCTGTAATACCTACTAACTGGTCTGATTCAGATTGCATGGGTTGTTAGAAGTGTGTAGTTGATAAATAGAGAAAAACCACATATTGTCTCAACAAAAAAAAATAGCTAAAGCTTGTACACTGCACACTTGGCAGAATGCAAGGAGGTGTGTGTCTATTGTATCCTATTTTGGACGGACTTTAAATAAAAAAAAATTGTGACAAGATAATATTTTCATTCTTTTACATATGTTTCATTAAGGGCTGTTCCAGAAAATACTATGTCAACCCCCAGGGAAGGCAATTTTTTTTTTATATTATGTGGTTGGTTGTATTTGAAATACCAAAATGCAAAGGAAGTGTTGTTCTAATTTATTATAATTTCTGTGGGTGGTGGGGTTTAAAAAAGTGCTGTTCCTGATGGGGACATAGTATTTTCTGGAACAGCCCTAATAGGAATTTTAAACCATTGCAGTCTAATGCAGATAAATTGTTTAGTCTCCTAACATCAATTTGATTGTAGCTTCCTAATGTTATATTTTGAATAGGAAACAACAAGTGTGTACCTCAAAGATTTTTCTATAAAGTGTTAAGTGGTTTTCTGTTTTTTTACACCTGAAAACTTTATAATTGCATTTCTTATTGTTGTAATAATTACTCAATCTACAAATTGGAATTAGTTATTGGAAAAGAAAGCAGGCAATCTTGTAATAAATTTGTATTTCTTCAACCAAAGAAGTGAATTCATGATTTGAGTTTTGCTGGATCAGCAGACTTCTCAACAAATGTTTCCAAAAAATCATAAATCATGTTTGGATTCTGGAACACACACACACACACACACACACCCTTTTTTTCCCAACCAACATTTTGTTGTTGATTTATCAGCAATTCTAAACAAAAGAAGGGAATTCCATATTTTTAAGAAGACTTTAACAGTAACATCATTTATATTTTTAGAACAGCCATTAGATTCCCGCACCATGCAAAAGTTATGTAATTTTCTTGACAAGTGTAACATCATTGTGTGCCCTGAATATTAGAGCATATATTACATAGATAATTATCTGGAAATGTTCATGGATAGGATATAGAATGTTATGATCAATGCACTTTATTTTGTGTATCAAAAAGGTAGTGATTAGACTTGGAAGATTAAGATACCAAGTTAGTCCAATAAGGTTCTTTACCTAAACATCAAACAAAATTTTAAAATGGAAATCAGTATACAAGTATATATGATTATCATAGTCCTTGGACCTTGTGTAAAAATATTGTTATATGTGTCATACATTCAAACGTTATATCAGATCCCAGCAACATACTCATGATGAGTATGTCGAATGTTGGATAGAAAGTCACGGTACAAATATTCACAATTCAGTTTTTAGTTTTTTCTTTTTTTTAAAAAAACATATGTCAAAATAATTTTTGTATTTTTTCTAGAACTTTTAAATAAACAAAATTTATACTTAAAAATGAGAACATTGTAACCATTTAACGCAAATATTTGACCAATTAACCCAGCGGCATTGAAAACATATCCGCATTAATTGATTGATTGATTGATTGATTGATTGGTGTTTGCTTTACGCCACATGAGCGCAAAAAGGATTTATCGCTGCGAGAGCTAATTCAAATAATTAACAATTTAAAGTATATTTTTAAAATCAGACAAAAGGTCCTTCAATATACTAAAACTCAAGTCTAAATCAAAATTGCTTATAAACAAATTTAATACAACGGTAAGATAACGTGATAAATTAAAATCATTTTAATTTTATACATTTTTATATTTTATAATATATTCCAACTTTTTTTTTAATGAAACAGTATTTGTAATTTATCCGCATTGATCGATTGATTGTTGGTTGCTTAACGTCCAGTTTAAATGTGATAGTTGTAATAAAATGTTTTATTCTGAGGAGGATTTGAAGCGCCACAATGAAACGGAGGAAGGAAAATCACTGAAGCATAAATGTGATAAGTGCGGAAGTTCATTTGAAGACTCTACCAGCCTTAAGGATCACATGAATTCGCATAGTGGAGATAACCCATACAGATGTTCCGTGTGCAACAAGACCTTTGGTTACCGGTCGAGCCTGAGTAGACATATGAAAAACCATTAAAATAAATAATTAAATACATTAAAATTTTGACTGCATTGTGTTCACATGTCTTTTTTATGGCAAGAAAACTTAGTAATTGTATATTTAAATACATATACATAAATAGCTAACGTAAAGGTAAATGTCAAAAGAGGTATTCATCGATGAAGTAAGCCTTTATATAAACATACTATATGTATATTTAAGGAAAAATAATGGTAAACACCAGACAACTTGAATGATTAATTTGTCGAAGGTAAAATCATTTTGTTTGCTTCATTCAGCTTTACTTTTGGTCATAAGCATTTTCCCCTCGTTCCTTCTAGCCGTTTCGCACCGGACCCCCAATGTTCCTTTTAATATATCATTTCTGTCCCTATCAATTTGTCCTTCCTTCTTGTTTCCCTGATGAAAAAAATCAAAGGGCAGACAATAACAAAACTGTTCAACACCAAAATATATCAAGAGACTACACTTTAAATAAATCGAAGGCCTTAATAAAGAAACAAGATGCAATAAGATAAGATTGATTGATTGATTGTTGGTTGCTTAACGTCCGGTGGCAAATATTTCAGGCATAATCAGGACGAGAACAATTTAACAATACATACAATAGGTAGGTTCTGTATTACGGGCGTCCGGGATTAAGGTCGGAGAAATTTAGACTGCCATGGAAAATGAGGGTATATTGATTGATTGATTGTTGGTTGCTTAACGTCCAGTGGCAAATATTTCATGCATATTCAGGACGAGAACAAATTAACAATAAATACAATAGGTAGGTTCTGTAATAGGGGTTTCCGGGATTAAGGTCGGAGAAATTTAGACTGCCACAGGAAATGAGGGTATTTTGGATAGGGACAGAAATTTAGCCTTGCAACAGGTCACCTACGGACCCCTCAAAGAGTTGTTGCAAGGGTTCTTAACGTGCAAAGAGCGTGGCACTCTCTTTACACGAGGAATCGGATTTAACGTCCCTATTCTGACCGGACGTGGCTGCAAATTTGTACATCCCGCACAGCCAAACGGACGTCCCACTTTAGCAAGGGTTTTATTGCCGGTCGGAGGAAGACCAATGGTGACCATACTTCTATTCCCCAGTCACCCTTGGGTGCAACAAGATAAGAACAATGAAGTTATAAATTGACCGTTGGTGGCCTACGGCTGTTTTTCAGCACGTCTAGTTTTGGAGTGTTTAAACGAGCATGCACATACTATTATGAACATCTTAATACAAACGGAGGAGATAACAGAGAGAATGTCAGCGATAAAAATAACAAAAATGCCGTTGAAGAACAAGTTAAAGTTTTCCCAAATCCTACCATGTCATCGTTACATTGTATTACAGCAGCTTTAAAACCAGATTGAATTCACCATTTTTCTACATAATTGATTAATTGACAACACTAAAAAAGAAAAGAACAACTGTACATCTCACACATCATAGAAAATTAGTGACTGAGCAACACGAACCCCACCAAAAATTGCTCCGGAAGGATAAGGAGATCTACATGTGGCACCCGTGATGTTGTAATGTTAGCACAAACCCGGTTATGTCTTATTGGGTAGGTCACTTTCGTGAAAATGGGACAGGATTGTAGTTACGACATTAGGAACGGATACGGTCAACCATCTCGTGATGATGTCCGTAAAATTGAAGAAGGGATGATTTCAATTTCTAACTCTTTTAAAGCCTTCAGTAAGTAGGAATATAATAAATCTTATGTACTGTTCATTTTCAATTTCTTTTAAAATGATTTTTAATTAGGCATAGCATTATATCTGGGTAAGGAAAATACGAGTTTGTTTTCCTCTCCATAGTTAGTCTTATAGTTCCGAATAAATGTAGCTTTGTTTCTTTACTTTTTTTTTTAAATTTACTACAATTGTTTCAGGTCATTATGGATATTGCAACTATATCATATATAAAGCAAGAGGTGGTATGAGTGCCAATGAGACAACTTTCCACCCAAGTCACAATGTAT